>NC_142628.1:16488750-16835000 GCF_059453375.1 Lepisosteus platostomus
GCCTGCCCCTCCTGTCCACCCTCAGGGGCCACGAACCCGGAGCCTGGGGCTATAAAGGGAAGAGCAGCACCTTCACGGCACCAGTCTGCAGAGCGACCCCGAGGAAGATGACGGTCTGGGCGGTGGTGTGGATGGCGAGTGTGGCTCTCGCAGCTGCAGTGGAAGGTGAGATCGTGCTCTGCTCCTCTCTGAGGTCTCGCTGCCCGCTGGCGCTGGCTCAGGGCTGTCTGGAGCGAAGCTGTCCTGTCCTTGAGGTGAACATGGCTGTCCTTATCCTGCTGCACCTCATCAACAGCCATACAGGACAGCTGGGAGCTCACAGCCAGACAAGGCAGGACTGATCAGATAGGAATGAAACCTCTAGAGTGCTCAGTACAATACAGGCCAGCTGGCCTCTTGTCATTTCTCTCTAAGCAGAGATTTCATGTACAAGAACTCTTTACAGTTCCTGCTGTCTTAACCTGATAGGAAAATCACACTAACTCTTGTTTTTTATTTTTTTAAAGAACCACCAAAAATCAATCCGATTCTGATAAGAAACAACATTCCTCTTGTCCCCACCATACAAGTGCTTCCTGGTGTTGTGGGTAAGTAAGAGTCTCTGAACCGAAATACTAGATGAGCTGGACTGAGTATCTACAGCTCTGATGAGGGTGTTAGTGTGAAGTTACAGAGGAGCTGGACTGAGTGTCTCTACAGTATCTCCAGCTCTGATGAGGGACTGTTAGTGTGAAGTTACAGAGGAGCTGGACTGAGTGTCTCTACAGTATCTACAGCTCTGATGAGGGAGTGTTAGTGTGAAGTTACAGAGGAGCTGGACTGAGTGTCTCTACAGTATCTACAGCTCTGATGAGGGAGTGTTAGTGTGAAGTTACAGATGAGCTGGACTGAGTGTCTCTACAGTATCTACAGCTCTGATGAGGGAGTGTTAGTGTGAAGTTACAGAGGAGCTGGACTGAGTGTCTACAGTATCTACAGCTCTGATGAGGGAGTGTTAGTGTGAAGTTACAGAGGAGCTGGACTGAGTGTCTCTACAGTATCTACAGCTCTGATGAGGGAGTGTTAGTGTGAAGTTACAGATGAGCTGGACTGAGTGTCTACAGTATCTACAGCTCTGATGAGGGAGTGTTAGTGTGAAGTTACAGATGAGCTGGACTGAGTGTCTACAGTATCTCCAGCTCTGATGAGGGAGTGTTAGTGTGAAGTTACAGATGAGCTGGACTGAGTGTCTACAGTATCTCCAGCTCTGATGAGGGAGTGTTAGTGTGAAGTTACAGATGAGCTGGACTGAGTGTCTCTATTGTATCTGCAGCTCTGATGAGGGAGTGTTAGTGTGAAGTTACAGAGGAGCTGGACTGAGTGTCTCTACTGTATCTACAGCTCTGATGAGGGAGTGTTAGTGTGAAGTTACAGATGAGCTGAACTGAGTGTCTACAGTATCTACAGCTCTGATGAGGGAGTGTTAGTGTGAAGTTACAGATGAGCTGGACTGAGTGTCTACAGTATCTCCAGCTCTGATGAGGGAGTGTTAGTGTGAAGTTACAGATGAGCTGGACTGAGTGTCTACAGTATCTCCAGCTCTGATGAGGGAGTGTTAGTGTGAAGTTACAGAGGAGCTGGACTGAGTGTCTCTACTGTATCTACAGCTCTGATGAGGGAGTGTTAGTGTGAAGTTACAGATGAGCTGGACTGAGTGTCTACAGTATCTCCAGCTCTGATGAGGGAGTGTTAGTGTGAAGTTACAGAGGAGCTGGACTGAGTGTCTACAGTATCTCCAGCTCTGATGAGGGAGTGTTAGTGTGAAGTTACAGATGAGCTGGACTGAGTGTCTCTACAGTATCTCCAGCTCTGATGAGGGAGTGTTAGTGTGAAGTTACAGAGGAGCTGGACTGAGTGTCTACAGTATCTCCAGCTCAGGTGATGCTCTCTCTCTCTGTGTGTCTCAGCTCATCCCCGGGGAGTGTGCAGCACCTGGGGCAGGCATCACTACCGCATGTTTGACGGGGAGCTCTATCAGCTCCCGGGCCCCTGTAACTACGTGCTGGCGTCCCACTGCCGTGCTGCCTATGAGCACTTCAACATCCAGATCCGCAGGAATGTGACCCCCAGTGACTCCGCCATTAGCCAGGTCACCATGAAGCTGGAGGGCATGGTTCTGGAGCTGCGCAGGGAGACAGTCTCTGTCAATGGCGAGCTGTGAGTCTGGAACACGCAGAAGTTACTGCAGACTGTAGAGTCATGATGCAGCTGAGTGTGTCAATGTGTGGTTCTGACCTATTTCCCAGTGTTTTTATGTATGATTCTGACCTGTGTTCCAGAGTGTGTCAAAACGTTGTTCTGATCTCTGTCTCAGTGTGTGTAACTGACCTCTGTTCAAGTGTGTACAACAATGTGGTTCTGACCTATACCCTAGTCTGTGACAACAATGTGGCTCTGACCTCCGTCCCAATTTGTGTCACTGTGGCTCTGACCTGTACCCCAGTGTGTGTCAAAGTGTAGTTCTGACCTGTACCCAAGTGTGTAACAATGTGTGGTTCTGAATTGTATCCCAGTGTGTGATAATGTGTGGTTCTGACCTGCACCCCAGTGTGTGTCAATGTGTGGTTCTGACCTGCACCCCAGTGTGTGTCAATGTGTGGTTCTGACCTGTACCCCAGTGGTATCTACAGTATGTGTGGTTCTGACCTGTACCCCAGTGTGTGTCAATGTGTGGCTCTGACCTGTAACCCAGTGTGTGTACATATGTGGTTCTGCCCTGCACCCCAGAGTGTGACCATGTGTGGTTCTGACCTGTTACCAAAGTGTGTGACAATGTGTGGTTCTGACCTGTATCCCAGTGTGTGACAATGTGTGGTTCTGACCTGCACCCCAGTGTGTGTCAATGTGTGGTTCTGACCTCACTCCCTTGTGCACCAGGGTGCCTCTGCCCTTCATCCAGGGAGGAGTGCTGGCTGAGAGGAGCGGGGAGTCCCTGAGGGTGACGGCCAGACTGGGGCTGGAGCTGCAGTGGGACTGGAAGGACGCTCTCTCGGTACGCACCGGCCTCACAGATTCAGGAACATCACTCACAGCTCTTTCCAGACCCTCCTCTCACTGTCTCCGTAACCTGTCTCTCTCGATGGGATCGGCGCTGTGGTCCAGCGCCTCGCCCTTCCCTTGACTCACCAGCAGGAGGTTGAGATCGATGGGAACAGACGTGGTCACGGTCTGCTGCTGTTCAGTACAGCTGCTCTGCAGTGAGGTCAAGCTGCTCGCTGCTGCCGCCTGGTGGCCACTGCAGGTATCGACCCAGCAGCAGACAGAGGCACCCTCTCTGGGCGCCCTGCTGACCGCAGAGCCTCCTCTCGCCTGCAGGTGGCGATCGATGAGCAGTACAGGAACCAGACCTGCGGGCTGTGTGGGGACTTCAACGGCATCAAGGACAGCGACAGGGTCACTGCGGCAGGTAGGGAGGGAGACCCGCAGGGCCCTCAGTCCGGCTGATCCGCTCACTAGAGCTCTAGAGCCCTGACCGCTGCTCTGTCTGTCCAGGCGTACCAATCAGCCCCCTGGAATTCGGGAAACTGCAGAAACTGGACGGCCCGACGGAGCACTGTGAGGACCCGACTGCACCGCCCCCCGAGACAAACTGCACAGAGGCGGTGAGCACACCCCCGTCCACCAGCGTCCGGCCACACTGACCAGCAAGGCCTTTTCCCAAGAGACTGCAGGGAATTTCCAGAGCTGAGTGACCAGTGTGTCTGTGTCTGAGTGACCAGTGTGTGTCTGTGTGTGTGAGTGACCAGTGTCTCTGTGTGTCTGAGTGACAGTGTGTGTCTGTGTGTCTGAGTGACCAGTGTGTGTGAGTGACCAGTGTCTCCGTGTGTCTGAGTGACCAGTGTCTCTGTGTGTCTGAGTGACCAGTGTGTTTGAGAGTCTGAGTGCCCAGTGTTTGTGAGTGACCAGTGCCTCTGTGTCTCTGTCCAGAGAGCCCTGTGTGAGCAGATCCTGTCCAGCCCAGCCTTGTCCTCCTGCAGTGCCCTGGTGCCCCCGGCCTCCTTAGTGCCAGCCTGCGTGTCGGACGTGTGCCAGTGCCCACAGAGGAACCAGTCCCACTGCCTGTGCGCCACCATGGCCGAGTACTCCCGCCAGTGCGCCCACGCCGGGGGGCGCCCCCAGAACTGGAGGACCCCCAGCTTCTGCCGTGAGTATGCTGGGGATCTGAGTGCACGTAGGAGCAGTGAGACAGGAGCCCCAGCTCCGAGCCTGCTGCCCTCCTGGAGCAGGGAGCCCCTGTGCTGCAGAGGGCAGAGATTCCAGCATCCTGCAGCCCAGAGGAGCAGACAGGGCTGGATCTGACAGGACTGAGTGTCAGCAGGTCAAACATTCTCACTGAAACTGAAGTTTCACACTTCAATGACAGCAATGCAGGATCAGAACAATCCAGTGACAAGTGTGAGGAGACTGTGAACTGTCTGCAAAGAGCAAACTGGGACTGTCTGCTTGAACCTACCTGTCTACCTGTCTACCTGTCTATCTGTACACCTGATCCATCCTGTATTCCTGTCTACCTAAACTCTCCTGTGTACCTGAACGCTCCTGTCTGCCTGAACCAATGTGTCTACCTGTGTCGCTGAACCTGCCTGCCTTCTGTCTACCTCTATGCCTGAACCTACCTGTATACCTGATCCTACCTGTATACCTGAGCCAACTTCTCTACCTCTCTGCTTGAACCTGCCTGTCTACCTGAGCCTGCCTGTCCTCCTCTGGACCTGAACACCTGTCTCCTCCTGTCTTCTCTGCAGCCAGGACATGCCCCCGCAGCATGGTGTACACTGAGTGTGGGAGCTCCTGCACGGCCACCTGCTCCAACCCCACTTGGGGCAGCACCTGTACCAAGCAGTGTAGGAGCGGCTGTTTCTGCCCCCCAGGTAAAGAGACCCCCCATCCCAGCGTGCAGCTGCAGGAATCAGGACTGACACCATGGATTTCAAATCAGATCATTCTTATCTGCTGTGTGCTGGGAGAACAAGTGTCCTGTCAATGTGCAAGAAACCCCCACAGCCAGCTTGCCAGTTCACCCGTCTCTCACGGACACTGTCCCCTGTCTGACAGGTACTGTCCTGGACGACATCACCCACAGGGGCTGTGTGCCGGTGGAGCAGTGCTCCTGCACTCACAATGGCAAAGCCTTCTCCTCAGGGCAGTCCTACAGCAGCGCCTGTCGCAACTGGTACGCCTCTCACTGCACACTGTACAACACTGCACTGCACACACACAGCTGAACACCACCTGTACAACACTGCACTGCACACACACAGCTGAACACCAACTGTACAACACTTCACTGCACACACACAGCTGAACACCAACTGTACAACACTGCACTGCACACACACAGCTGAACACCAACTCTACAACACTGCACTGCACACACAGCTGAACACCAACTGTACAACACTGCACTGCACACACACAGCTGAACACCAACTCTACAACACTGCACTGCACACACAGCTGAACACCAACTGTACAACACTGCACTGCACTCAGCTGCACAGCCACTGTACAACACTGCACTGCACACACAGAGCTGAACACCAACTCTACATCACTGCACACACACAGCTGAACACCAACTCTACAACGCTGCACTGCACACAGAGCTGCACAGCAACTGTACAACACTGCACACACAAGGCAACAGTATGCAACACACATGAACGACACTCTGCACACATGTTCAGTCAACAACAGCATGAATGGGACTCTGATCCTCTTCTCTCTGCTCTGTGTCCCCCTGTGTGTCTCAATGTGTGCCTCTGTGTCTCTATGTGTCCCTGTGTCCCTGCGTGTCCCTGTGTGTCCCTGTGTGTCTGGGCTGCAGCACCTGTGTCGGGGGACAGTGGAGCTGCCAGGACCTGGACTGTCCTAGAACCTGCTCTGTAGAGGGAGGCTCCCACATCACCACTTTCGACGGGAAGCCCTTCACCTTCCACGGAGACTGCTCCTACGTCCTGGCCAAGGTGCCTGAGCAGACAGCTGCGCCTGCGCCGATACCTGCCCCTCTGTGTGCCTCAGCAGGGCCACCTGACCGTCTGCGTCTCCCCACAGGACTGCTCTGGCGGCCAGTTCACCCTGGTGGCGGAGATCGTGAGGTGTGGGCTGACGGAGACCGAGACCTGCCTGAAGTCGGTCACCCTGTCCGTGTCCGGCACGAGCACGGTGAGTCCTCAGAGACAGGCCGCGCTCATGCAGAGAGACGCCCTGCCGCCTCTTGGTGGCGCAGAACGAGCGGCTGTGTTGTGCCCAGTGGGCGATGAGCCCCGGCCTGGCGCTGGGGTGGCAGGGAGGCAGGTGCCCCTCTGACGTGTGCGTTGTGCCCCTGCAGGTGGTAGCAGTGACGCCCAGCGGCTCCGTCCTGGTCAACGGGATGCTGTCCCAGCTGCCAGTGGCCACCAGTGAGCTGCTCTCCTCTCCTCTGCTCTGCTCTGCTCTTGTCCTTGTGAGACTGGGCGAGGGCCCGTGTGCTGACGCAGCCTGTCTCTCGTCCTCACAGATAACCTGACCGTCTTCACGCCCTCCTCCTCCTACACTGTGATCCACACCAGGCTGGGCCTGCAGCTGCTGCTCCAGCGCTCCCCCCTGCTGCAGCTCTACGTCAGCCTGCAGCCCTCGTACCGGGAGCAGACCTGCGGTAGGACAGCCGCCTCGCTGTCCCCTCCTGCTTCTCTCTGTGTCCCTCCTGTCTGCCTCTGTCTCTCTCAGTGTCCCTCTGTCTGCCTCTGTCTCTCTCGGTGTCCCTCTGTCTGCCTCTGTCCCCTCCTGCTTCTCTCTGTGTCCCTCTGTCTGCCTCTGTCTCTCTCAGTGTCCCTCTGTCTGCCTCTGTCTCTCTCGGTGTCCCTCTGTCTGCCTCTGTCCCCTCCTGCTTCTCTCAGTGTCCCTCTGTCTGCCTCTGTCCCCTCCTGCTTCTCTCTGTGTCCCTCTGTCTGCCTCTGTCTCTCTTGGTGTCCCTCTGTCTGCCTCTGTCTCTCTCAGTGTCCCTCCTGTCTGCCTCTGTCTCCTCCTGTCTTTCTCTGTGTCCCTCCTTCTGCCTATGTCTCCTCCTGTCTCTTTCTCTATGTCCCTCTGTCTCTCTCTGTGTCCAACTGTCTCTGCATCTCTCTATTTCTCTATGTGTCCCCCTGTGTTTCTCTGTGTCTCTGTCCTCCCTTCTGTCTGCCTCTGTTTCCTCTCTCTGTGTCTCCTCCTGTCTCTCTCTACCTTCCTTTGTGTCCATCTTGTCTCCCTCTGTGAACCTCCCTTCTCCCTCTTGTCTCCTCCAGTTTCCCTTGGTCCTCTCTCTGTCTCCCCCTCTGTCTCTCTCTCTGTTCCCTCCTGTCTCTCCCTCTGTCTCCCTCTGTCTCCCTCTGTCTCCGAGTCTCACGGTGTCCTGCCCCTCTGCTCTCTGTCCCAGGGCTCTGTGGGAATTACAACGACGTGCAGACAGACGATTTCCAAGCTCCGGGTGGGATTGTGGAGGGGACGGCCTCAGCCTTCGGCAACAGCTGGAAGAGCAGAGGCAGCTGCCTGGACGTGAAGGACAGTTTCGAGAGCCCCTGCAGTCTGAGCGCGGAGAACGGTACGCAGCTCCTGCCCCCTGCTCACCCGCTGTCCCACACACACGTGGTACCAGCGCCCAGACCCCCTGAAAAATCGGAATCGGATGAAACTCCTCATATTCTGGTTCCCAGCTTGGCTTCTGGCTCGTGCTTCTTGGGCAGTACATAGAGTAGCTCCAGCCACTGAACCTCTCGGAGACATCTGAGACATCTGAGCTCTGTGCCTGTGTGTTCAGTCAGGCCTGGTCTCTGAGCTCTGTGCCTGTGTGTTCAGTGAGGTTGTGTCTGTGTGTTCAGTCAGGCCTGGCCTGCGAGCTCTGTGCCTGTGTGTTCATTCAGGCCTTGTCTGTGAGCTCTGTGCCTGTGTGCCCAGTGAGGTCTGTGCCTGTGTGTTCAGTCAGGCCTGGCCTGCGAGCTCTGTGCCTGTGTGCTCAGTGATGTCAGTGTCCAGTGTCCTCAGCGTGGCTCAGGGCAGATCTCAGTCATCAGGCCTCTCTCTCACCTGCTGCTGTCCTTCCCCTCACAGAGCAGTTTGCCAAGCGCTGGTGCTCCCTGCTGTCCCAGAAGAAAGGTCCTTTCGCTGCCTGTCATGGTGAAGTCCTCCCCGATTCCTACGAGAAGGTACAGCAGCTCCTCGCTCACCTCTGTCCCCTGCAGCTGCTCCCCGACCCCCCTAATACCTGCTCCTCTGCCCCCAGAACTGCATGTACGACAGCTGTAACTGTGAGAAGAGTGAGGACTGTATGTGTGCTGCCATCTCCTCGTACGTCCGTGCCTGTGCTGCTAAGGGGGTGCAGCTGGACGGCTGGAGAGCCAGTGTCTGCAGTAAGTGTCTGCAATAGCCAGGGACCTGGGAGCTTTCAGGGCAGGAAGTTCAGACACCTGAAGGGAGTGTTCCTGTGACTGAAACCCTGGTTCTCCCTTCCTTCAGCCAAATACTCCAGCACCTGCCCCAGGACTCTGGTCTTTGGCTACAGCATGACCAGCTGTAATCGCACCTGCCACTCCCTCAGCCAGCCTGACCCCACCTGTAGCGTCCAGTTTGTGCCTGTGGACGGCTGTGGCTGTGCCAAGGGGACCTACATGGACGAGGAGGGCAAATGTGTGCCAGCTTCACAGTGCCCCTGCTACTACCAGGGCACAGTGGTGCCAACTGGCGAGACCGTGACCAGGGACGGGACTCTGTGGTGAGTTCCTGTCTGCCGGAGGGGTCTGAGAGGCACATTTCCACAGTGCACTGCTGGGAATCAGAAGATGAATTTGCTGCTCTTGCTTTGATCCAAGAGAGTGATGGTCTTGATGATCTCTGTTCCTCTTTCAGCACATGCAGCAGGGGAACACTGAACTGCATGGGGTCGACCCCCCTGAAACCAGGTACTCTCCTCTGGACTGAAATGGTTCGTGAGACTGTGGCTAGATTAAGCACAAGGAACTAAGCGGCCTCTTGCCTCGCTCTCTCCTCCAGAGTGCACGAAGCCGATGATCTTCCTGGACTGTTCCAAAATTCAGCCGGGCTCCCCTGGAGCGGAGTGTCACAAGAGCTGCAGGACACTGGACACCGACTGTGTGAGTCACCGCAGCCCTGTGTCACACACTATAGTGTCTCTCTGAAAACACACTACACACACTGCACTGTGACACACACTATAGTGTCGCTCCGAAAACACACTACACACACAGCACTGTGTCACACACTATAGTGTCGCTCCGAAAACACACTACACACACAGCACTGTGTCACACACTATAGTGTCGCTCCGAAAACACACTACACACACAGCACTGTGACACACACTATAGTGTCACTCCGAAAACACACTACACACACAGCACTGTGACACACACTATAGTGTCACTCTGAAAACACACTACACACACAGCACTGTGTCACACACTATAGTGTCACTCTGAAAACACACTACACACACAGCACTGTGTCACACACTATAGTGTCGCTCTGAAAACACACTACACACACAGCACTGTGTCACACACTATAGTGTCGCTCTGAAAACACACTACACACACAGCACTGTGTCACACACTATAGTGTCGCTCTGAAAACACACTACACACACAGCACTGTGTCACACACTATAGTGTCGCTCTGAAAACACACTACACACACAGCACTGTGTCACACACTATAGTGTCAGTCTGAAAACACACTACACACACAGCACTGTGTCACACACTATAGTGTCGCTCCGAAAACACACTACACACACAGCACTGTGTCACACACTATAGTGTCGCTCTGAAAACACACTACACACACAGCACTGTGTCACACACTATAGTGTCGCTCCGAAAACACACTGCACACACTGTACTGTCACTCCAAACACAGCACTGGAAACAGTGTACTGTCACTCCAAACACACACTGCACACACAGCACTGTATTGTCACTCCGAACATAGACTGATCACACTGTACTGTCACACACTGTACTGTCACTCCAAACACACACAGCACTGTCACACCAAACACAGACTGCACACACAGCACTGTCACACACTGTACAGTCACTCCAAACACACACAGCACTGTCACACCAAACACAGACTGCACACACAGCACTGTCACACACTGTACTGTCACTCCAAACACACACAGCACTGTCACACACTGTACTGTCACTCCAAACACACACAGCACTGTCACACACTGTACTGTCTCTCCAAACACACACAGCACTGTCACACCAAACACAGACTGCACACACAGCAATGTAACACACTGTACTGTCACACCAAACACACACAGCACTGTCACACACTGTACTGTCTCTCCAAACACACACAGCACTGTCACACCAAACACAGACTGCACACACTGTACTGTCACCTGCATTCCACTGCCCTCTAGGGGTCATCCTGTCCTGGCTAATCCTGACCCTGTGCTCCCTGCAGATCAGCACACAGTGCATCTCTGGCTGCGTGTGTCCAGAGGGCCTGGTGTCCAACGGCCATGGACGCTGTGTCCCCGTCTCCCAGTGTCCCTGCGTCCACAACGGACTGGAGTACAAGCCTGGGGAGAAAATCCAAGTCGGCTGCAACACCTGGTGGGCTGACCGTTGTGTTTTACCTGCAACTCCCCTTTCACAACAATGACACAACGTGAAGCCATATTTCAACAATGCTGCATTAAAAATGTCCCCTCTCCTGTTTCCAGCACCTGCAATGCCAGGAAGTGGCAATGCACGGACAGGCAGTGCCAGGGCTCCTGCACCATCTATGGAGATGGGCACTACCACACCTTCGATGGGAAGAGGTTCGACTTCAATGGCGAGTGTGAATACACCCTGAGTCAGGTATGCACTGCGCCGGGGAGGGGCCCCAGAGTGGTCCCTAGTCCGAAGAGAGAACCACCAGGACCCTCCTTCCTCCTTCCAATCGCCCGTTTCCCTGCTTCTGCGACATGGGGAGTAAACTCTCCAGAGTCGGACAGCCTCACACACGAGCAGAGACCCGTGAATCTGACCTCCCACCTGCGTGTCTCCCCAAAAGTCCTCGACTCAGGCAATGTCCCACAGGCCACCCAGACTGTGTCTCTCACCCCTGCTCTCTCCTGTGTGCAGGACTACTGCAGCAGCAGCCCAGACAACGGCACCTTCAGGGTGATCACTGAGAACATCCCCTGTGGCACCACTGGGACCACCTGCTCCAAGGCCATCAAGCTCTTCCTGGGGGTGAGATTCCGCTACCCTGCCTGCAGCTCTCAGGGGATCATAACTGTCCCTCCTGCCTGGAGAATCACATCGCCACCCTGAGGAAAGGACGCCTACAGCTAGACTTACCCGTGTTCCCTTTCTACTTCCAACTCACTCTCACACTGTCTCATAATTTAGACACCAGAGCTCGAGTCTTCATGGGAAGTGGGTTAAATTAACTGTGTGGAGGGGCAGCCGGATCCTTCTAAGCCAGACACTCTGATGACATCTCCCCCTCCTCCCAGAAATCATCAGATTGCTACTGTCTGTGCTGACTGCAGTTCTGAGTAACGGATCGGCATGTTGCTCCTGCAGAAAAACGAGCTGCGTCTGTCTGAGGGGCGCTACGAGGTGGTGACGAGAGACACTGGCGCCGACGTGCCCTACAAGATCAGCCACATGGGCATGTACCTGGTGGTGGAGGCAAGCAATGGGCTGATACTACTGTGGGACAAGAGGACCAGCCTGGCCATCAAGCTCAGCCCCTCCTTCAAGGTAAAGAGACCCACAGAGATCTCACTATGCTCACGATAAGGAGCCAAACACAGGGCTTTCAGCATTGACTGTAACAAACCCATCACGTCTCATTGCATTCTGAGTGAGGAATATATTACACATGAGTCAGAAATGAACATACCACAAAATGCCCTGGAAAATCTGAACAACTCATTGTCCCTCCTCTCCCCTCTCTCCTGCTCCTTCTCTTATCTTCTCCCTTTCCAGGGTAAAACCTGTGGCCTGTGTGGGAACTACGATGGCAAAGGGAGCAATGACTTCACCGTCATGAGCCGGGAGCTGGTGGTCAGCGCCCAGCAGTTTGGGAACAGCTGGAAAGTGTCTCCCAGCTGCCCAGATAAGACTGTGGTGAAGAACCCCTGCAGCTCCAACCCCTACAGGAAGTCCTGGGCAGAGAAACAGTGCAGCATCATCCAGAGCAGAGTGTTCACAGCCTGCCACTCTCAGGTACTGCGATCACACTGGAGCTGCAGGCAGCCCAGGGCAGGAGAAGATGGGAAATCATCATACTGTATGTGAGAAGTGAGACATCTCTGTGTCCCCCTGTCTGCAGGTGGACCCCACTCCGTACTACGACGCCTGTGTGACGGACTCCTGTGCCTGTGACAGTGGAGGAGACTGCGAGTGCTTCTGTACAGCTGTGGCTGCCTACGCTGGGGCCTGTAATGCAGCTGGAGTTTGTGTGGCCTGGAGGAGCCCCCAGATGTGCCGTGAGTACAGTTAGAGAGAACAACCTGTGCTAAAGCTGTCCTAACTCCCCTCCAATGTGCACCAGCAATGATACAAAAGTGCACGTAGAACTGCAAGGAGTTCAGCTTCTGTTACTCTCTCTCTCCTTCCCCCAGCTCTGTTCTGTGACTTCTACAACCTCCCTGGAGAGTGTGAGTGGCACTACAAGCCCTGTGGCTCGCCCTGCATGAAGACCTGCAGGAACCCCTCAGGGGAATGCTCCAGTCAGATCCCAGCCCTGGAAGGTAGGAACGTCACTCCAGAGCCTTTCAAAGACTCTAAACAAAAGGTGCAGAATTGCTGGTTAATGATGAGTTTTATCTCATGACCTCTGATCTTGCACGGCTGTTTAAGCAAAGAAACCTGTTCATCCTCAAACCTCTAAGCTGGTGTCCCTCTGTCCTACTGTGGTGAACAGGCTGCTACCCCAAATGTCCCCCCAAGAAGCCCTTCTTCGACGAGGACTCGATGCGCTGTGTGGCCAGGAGGCAGTGCGGCTGCTACGATGCCAATGGGAAACGCTACAGCAATGGAGAGAGAGTGCCGTCCACAAAGAACTGCGAGGCCTGGTAAGACTGGCAGGAGCAGCCCAGCTGTGGGCACAGACAGGGTTGTTGTCATTAAGCCAGTCAGCCCTGCAGCAACATGGATGACATGAGCAGCTTCTGTGTGAGTCTCTGTCTTTAGATCAGCAGCTGCTTTGCTGATTACAGAATTGCTAGAACTTCACCCCCTTTCAGGATATTTCTCCCAGGTGACCAGGAGGGAGAGACATGGGAAGGTGACCAGGAGAGAAGGACGTTCAGACTGGTTTAATGTTCCAGCAGGAATTTGTCACAATGCTAAATATAACTGGAAACATGGAAGTCATTCAAAATGTAAACATAAGATGCATTCCATCTAGTGGGTGGAATTATAAGACCAGTCAGACCATGCCAAACACTCCTGTAAGAATAGCTCCTGTTCAAGGTCAAACCTAAGGATTTTCTGAATCACACAGACCGATCTCCTTACTGAAGACAGACTACAAAATAACATTCAATCCTTAATAGGAGGCTCTTTCTTTCACATCTCTTTCAAGATTTGACTACATATGAACATTATGAAAATTATAGAAAATGACAGATTTGTTTTTCATCACATTTGTTGCAGGATGTGGTGTGAAACAGACAGTTCCCATACAGGAATAAAGGAATCTATTCTAATTTTTTTTGCTGTAGCAACATTACATAAACCTTGAAATGAATATATTAAGAGCTTATACAGAATAATGTAAAATCTGCTTAGATAATCAGAAAAAAATAGTTCTTATTTCTATTTCATATTTATAGATGGAATACTTTCATGTTTGCTTCCTTCTTATTCTCTGCAGCTATTGCTCAATGAAAGGAGTACAGTGTTCTCATGAAACCAAAGGTGAGTAGAGGCCATTCATTCACTTTCGCTTCATGCAATTAAATAACGAACACACTCACCACACAGGCACCGTTTCCAAATTGGATTGCTTCAGACACTGTGCACTGTTTGGCATCACATGTCTCTTGAGCTGTCGTATTTCCCTTTGACTCCAGAATGCAAGTGTGTCTACGAGATGCAAGAGTACCCGCTGAACGCTGTGATCTACAACACCACCGACAGTATTGGAGGCTGCATGTCGGCCGTCTGCGGACCCAACAGCACGATCCAGAGACGGGTGTGGCCCTGTGCCATGACCACTGCAAAGCCCACAACCCCCTTCCAGTTCACCACAAGACAGCCAGCCTCTACCACCTCCGGGGCAGGACCAGGTGAGGACCAGGGGTCTGCAGCAGCTCCTCTAGAACCAGGAGAGCAACAGAATCCATTGAGCTGCAGGCTCAGCTCCTTCATGGGGCCTTTTCACAATCTGCAGGCGAAGTGCAGGGGTCTGGGAAAGTGTTTGAGTCCTGACTTTTATTACATCCTGGAGATTCACTACCATGTAGTTTGCTTTACCTTACACATTAAAAACAACAGATGCTTGATCTAGAAAACCAAATATCTGATGATAATGGTAGACCATGATATTTCTGTAATTAAGGGAGTTCTCTTTTGTCTAAATTATTTGGGTATTTATGCGTCAGAAACTGATCATAACTATTCTACAGTGTGAAAGAAGTGCAAAGCACTTTCTAATTTCTCACTTTCATCCCTTCAAAGCTTTATACCAATTGTTCTGACAAACCTTTTTCTTAACCCAGGTTCATATTATAATGAATGCCCTTTACCCCGCCTTCCTTCACAGCTACTTCTGCAGGACCAACAAAAACCTCTGTTGCTCACTGTGAAGAGGAGACCTGTGAGTGGTCAGTCTGGTACGATGTCCACCAACCTGATATTGTGAGAAGCGATGGAGACTTTGAGACTTTCACAGCCATCCAGGAAAAAGGCTACTCCATCTGCAAGACACCCAGCGACATACAGTGCAGGGCCAGCAGCTACCCAGACACGCCACTCAGTGACCTCGCCCAGGTGGTCCAGTGTGACAAGTCCGTGGGCTTGGTCTGCCGCAACTCTCAGCAGTTCCCTCCCTTCTGCTACAACTATGAGATCCAAGTCCTGTGCTGCAGCTACAAGCCCTGCCACAGCACCACCCCTGCCCCCACAACATCCACTCCTCACAAGTCCACCGTCTCCGGCACCACTAAGTATACCACCAAGCCCATCAAGACAACTGCCTCCTCCAGCACCAGGACAACCTCCGCCCACACCAGCAAGCTCACAACCCCTGGGCACACCAGCAAGACGGCATCAACGAGGATGACGCCCACGCAGGCACATACCCGGACCACTGAGACGACCCCAGTCAAGCTGAGCACTCCTGCTCCAACTCCACTCACAAGAACCACCAAGATCGCATTCACGTCCAGCAGCGTCCCCACCTCCCTGTCCACCAGCTCCCCCACCACCTGCAAGCGCCAGTGTCAGTGGTCCCAGTGGTTCAACACCCATTTTCCCACAGTGGGCCCCAGTGAAGGAGACTTTGAAACGTACGACAGGATTAAGGAAAGCGGAGGAAAAATCTGTGGTCAGCCAAGCCAGATAGAGTGCAGTGCGGAGAATTTCCCCAACAAGAGCATAGCGGACGTTGGACAGGTCGTGCAGTGCAATGTCTCCCAGGGTTTGCTGTGCAGGAACGCGGATCAGAGTGGACGCCTGCCGCTCTGCTACGACTACAAGGTCAGGGTGCTCTGCTGCAGCCTGTACGAGTGTGAGACCACAGTCGCTCCGCCCACATCCAGCAGAGCATCGCCAACTACCACAGGATCACTGAAAAGCACCACTCGAGGCACCACAACATCCACCTTTGAGGTCAGGACAGGAAGCACCACTATTCCCAAGACGGGAGGGCTTGTGTCCACGGTGATCCCAACAGTAACGAAAACATCTGCTAAGACCTCTCAGACAAGGACAACTACAGCCCGGACAACTAGGATTCGGACAACATCAAGCTACATTTTGGATCTAACAGAAACCATGCCCGACCTGACTCTACCTCCAGACTTCACCTGGACCACTTCTGAAAGAACCACCAGGGAAACAACGTCCAAGAAAACGTCTCCAGAAACTCTCTCTTACACCTCCACAAAACCCCTGTCTACAACCACTACCCAGGTAACAACGTCTCTGAAAAGCACACCTGTCAAGACCACCCTCACTCTCAGAACCACAACTAAAGAAGGAGAAACTAGCCATGGGACAACATCTACTACTCTGACAACCAGAAAATCTACTTCAGCTTTTGTGACCCCTGAGAGGACAACCACACCCAAACCATCAACTCTTTTCACAACTCACAAATCTACAAGTCCAGCTCAAAGTACCCGCATGACATCATCCCACCCAGTACCAACCACAAAACCCCAGTCCACAACTCCTACTCACCTGCCAACTTCTCTGAAAACCACTCCTGTGAAGACTACCATCACTCTCAGAACCACAACTAAAGTTATAACTGGATCAACCACCAAATCCACTTCAGGTCCAGTAACTTCCAAGAAGACCACAATACTCAGAACATCAACATCTCCTGGAGTCACCAAAACGACACATCCAGGACACAGTACCCGTGTGACATCAACGCACCCAGTAAGTCATAATAAGACTACAGCCTGTAAGCCCTTGTGTAGGTGGACACAGTGGATTGATGTCAACAAGCCCTCAGCATCATCTGGAGGAGATTTTGAGAATGTCACTGGAATTAGCAAAGCTGGATTCAAGGTGTGTGTGAATCCCAGGAACATTCAGTGCAGAGCTGTCGATTTCCCCAAGACAAAACTCTCTGAGCTCAATCAGAACGCAGCCTGTAACCTGAAGGGTGGACTAATGTGTTACAACCAGAAGCAGCCTGGCCCACAGAAAATGTGCCTGAACTATGAGGTGAGGTTCTTGTGTTGTGGCTCGTGTGAGCAGACCACAGCTAAACCACACACCACAAGACCTACAACATCCAAGACAACGCCAGGCAAGACTTCAACATCTTCAGCAATCTCCAGAACAACAGGTCCAGCTCAAAGTACCCGGGTGACATCATCCCTCCCAGTAACAACCACAAAACCCCAGTCCACAACTCCCACTCACCTGCCAACGTCTCTAAAAACCACTCCTGTGAAGACTACCATCACTCTCAGAACCACAACTAAAGTTATTACTGGATCAACCACCAAATCCACTTCAGGTCCAGTAACTTCCAAGAAGACCACAACACCCAGAACATCAACATCTCCTGGAGTCACCAGAACGACACAGCCAGGACACAGTACCCGTGTGACATCAACGCACCCAGTAAGTCATAATAAGACTACAGCCTGTAAGCCCTTGTGTAGGTGGACACAGTGGTTTGATGTCAACAAGCCCTCAGCATCATCTGGAGGAGATTTTGAGAATGTCACCGGAATTAGCAAAGCTGGATTCAAGGTGTGTATGAATCCCAGGAACATTCAGTGCAGAGCTGTCGATTTCCCCAAGACAAAACTCTCTGATCTCAATCAGAACGCAGCCTGTAACCTGAAGGGTGGACTAATGTGTTACAACCAGAAGCAGCCTGGCCCACAGAAAATGTGCCTGAACTATGAGGTGAGGTTCTTGTGTTGTGGCTCGTGTGAGCAGACCACAGCTAAACCACACACCACAAGACCTACAACATCCAAGACAACGCCAGGCAAGACTTCAACATCTTCAGCAATCTCCAGAACAACAGGTCCAGCTCAAAGTACCCGGGTGACATCATCCCTCCCAGTAACAACCACAAAACCCCAGTCCACAACTCCCACTCACCTGCCAACGTCTCTAAAAACCACTCCTGTGAAGACTACCATCACTCTCAGAACCACAACTAAAGTTATTACTGGATCAACCACCAAATCCACTTCAGGTCCAGTAACTTCCAAGAAGACCACAACACCCAGAACATCAACATCTCCTGGAGTCACCAGAACGACACATCCAGGACACAGTACCCGTGTGACATCAACGCACCCAGTAAGTCATAATAAGACTACAGCCTGTAAGCCCTTGTGTAGGTGGACACAGTGGTTTGATGTCAACAAGCCCTCAGCATCATCTGGAGGAGATTTTGAGAATGTCACCGGAATTAGCAAAGCTGGATTCAAGGTGTGTATGAATCCCAGGAACATTCAGTGCAGAGCTGTCGATTTCCCCAAGACAAAACTCTCTGATCTCAATCAGAACGCAGCCTGTAACCTGAAGGGTGGACTAATGTGTTACAACCAGAAGCAGCCTGGCCCACAGAAAATGTGCCTGAACTATGAGGTGAGGTTCTTGTGTTGTGGCTCGTGTGAGCAGACCACAGCTAAACCACACACCACAAGACCTACAACATCCAAGACAACGCCAGGCAAGACTTCAACATCTTCAGCAATCTCCAGAACAACAGGTCCAGCTCAAAGTACCCGGGTGACATCATCCCTCCCAGTAACAACCACAAAACCCCAGTCAACAACTCCTACTCACCTGCCAACGTCTCTAAAAACCACTCCTGTGAAGACTACCATCACTCTCAGAACCACAACTAAAGTTATTACTGGATCAACCACCAAATCCACTTCAGGTCCAGTAACTTCCAAGAAGACCACAACACCCAGAACATCAACATCTCCTGGAGTCACCAGAACGACACATCCAGGACACAGTACCCAAGTGACATCAACGCACCCAGTAAGTCACAACAAGACTACAGCCTGTAAGCCCTTGTGTAGGTGGACACAGTGGTTTGATGTCAACAAGCCCTCAGCATCATCTGGAGGAGATTTTGAGAATGTCACCGGAATTAGCAAAGCTGGATTCAAGGTGTGTATGAATCCCAGGAACATTCAGTGCAGAGCTGTCGATTTCCCCAAGACAAAACTCTCTGATCTCAATCAGAACGCAGCCTGTAACCTGAAGGGTGGACTAATGTGTTACAACCAGAAGCAGCCTGGCCCACAGAAAATGTGCCTGAACTATGAGGTGAGGTTCTTGTGTTGTGGCTCGTGTGAGCAGACCACAGCTATACCACACACCACAAGACCTACAACATCCAAGACAACGCCAGGCAAGACTTCAACATCTTCAGCAATCTCCAGAACAACAGGTCCAGCTCAAAGTACCCGGGTGACATCATCCCTCCCAGTAACAACCACAAAACCCCAGTCAACAACTCCTACTCCCCTGCCAACGTCTCTAAAAACCACTCCTGTGAAGACTACCATCACTCTCAGAACCACAACTAAAGTTATTACTGGATCAACCACCAAATCCACTTCAGGTCCAGTAACTTCCAAGAAGACCACAACACCCAGAACATCAACATCTCCTGGAGTCACCAGAACGACACATCCAGGACACAGTACCCGAGTGACATCAACGCACCCAGTAAGTCATAATAAGACTACAGCCTGTAAGCCCTTGTGTAGGTGGACACAGTGGTTTGATGTCAACAAGCCCTCAGCATCATCTGGAGGAGATTTTGAGAATGTCACCGGAATTAGCAAAGCTGGATTCAAGGTGTGTATGAATCCCAGGAACATTCAGTGCAGAGCTGTCGATTTCCCCAAGACAAAACTCTCTGATCTCAATCAGAACGCAGCCTGTAACCTGAAGGGTGGACTAATGTGTTACAACCAGAAGCAGCCTGGCCCACAGAAAATGTGCCTGAACTATGAGGTGAGGTTCTTGTGTTGTGGCTCGTGTGAGCAGACCACAGCTATACCACACACCACAAGACCTACAACATCCAAGACAACGCCAGGCAAGACTTCAACATCTTCAGCAATCTCCAGAACAACAGGTCCAGCTCAAAGTACCCGGGTGACATCATCCCTCCCAGTAACAACCACAAAACCCCAGTCAACAACTCCTACTCACCTGCCAACGTCTCTGAAAACCACTCCTGTGAAGACTACCATCACTCTCAGAACCACAACTAAAGTTATTACTGGATCAACCACCAAATCCACTTCAGGTCCAGTAACTTCCAAGAAGACCACAACACCCGGAACATCAACATCTCCTGGAGTCACCAGAACGACACATCCAGGACACAGTACCCGTGTGACATCAACGCACCCAGTAAGTCACAACAAGACTACAGCCTGTAAGCCCTTGTGTAGGTGGACACAGTGGTTTGATGTCAACAAGCCCTCAGCATCATCTGGAGGAGATTTTGAGAATGTCACCGGAATTAGCAAAGCTGGATTCAAGGTGTGTATGAATCCCAGGAACATTCAGTGCAGAGCTGTCGATTTCCCCAAGACAAAACTCTCTGAGCTCAATCAGAACGCGACCTGTAACCTGAAGGGTGGACTAATGTGTTACAATCAGAAGCAGCCTGGCCCACAGAAAATGTGCCTGAACTATGAGGTGAGGTTCTTGTGTTGTGGCTCGTGTGAAAAGACCACAGCTATACCACAAACCACAAGACCTACAACATCCAAGACAACGCCAGGCAAGACTTCAACATCTTCAGCAATCTCCAGAACAACAGGTCCAGCTCAAAGTACCCGGGTGACATCATCCCTCCCAGTAACAACCACAAAACCCCAGTCCACAACTCCTACTCACCTGCCAACGTCTCTGAAAACCACTCCTGTGAATACTACCATCACTCTCAGAACCTCAACTAAAGTCATTACTGGATCAACCACGAAAACTACTTCAGGTCCAGGACACAGTACCAAAGCAACATCATCGCACCCAGTAACTGGAGCGGTTGTGTCCACTGTGATACCAACAGTAACGAAAACATCTGCTCAGACCTCTCAGATAAGGACAACTACAGCCCGGACAACTAGGATTCGGACAACATCAAGCTACATTTTGGATCTAACAGAAACCATGCCCGACCTGACACTACCCCCAGACTTCACCTGGACCACTACTGAAAGAACCACCAGGGAAACAACCTCCAAGAAAACGTCTCCAGAAACTCTCCCTTACGCCTCCACAAAACCCCTGTCTACAACCACTAGCCAGGTGACAACGTCTCTGAAAAGCACACCTGTCAAGACCACCGTCACTCTCAGAACCACAACTAAAGAAGGAGGAACTAGCCATGGGACAACATCTACTACTCTGACAACCAGAAAATCTACTTCAGCTTTTGTGACCCCTGAGAGGACAACCACACCCAAACCATCAACTCTTCCCACAACTGCCAAAACTACAGGTCCGGCTCAAAGTACCCGCATGACATCATCTCTCCCAGTAACAACCACAAAACCCCAGTCCACAACACCTACTCACCTGCCAACTTCTCTGAAAACCACTCCTGTCAAGACCACCGTCACTCCCAGATCTACAACTAAAGTCATTACAGGATCAACCACCAGGGCTACTTCAGGTCCAGTAACTTCCAAGAGGACCACAACACCCAGAACTTCAACATCTCCTGGAGTCACCAGAACAACACATCCAGGACACAGTACCCGTGTGACATCAACGCACCCAGTAAGTCACAATAAGACTACAGCCTGTAAGCTCTTGTGTAGGTGGACGCAGTGGTTTGATGTCAACAAGCCCTCAGCATCATCTGGAGGAGATTTTGAGAATGTCACTGGAATTAGCAAAGCTGGACTCGAGGTGTGTGTGAATCCCAGGAACATTCAGTGCAGAGCTGTCGATTTCCCCAAGACAAAACTCTCTGAGCTCAATCAGAACGCGACCTGTAACCTGAAGGGTGGACTAACGTGTTACAACCAGAGGCAGCCTGGCCCACAGAAAATGTGCCTGAACTATGAGGTGAGGTTCTTGTGTTGTGACTCATGTGAGCGGACTACTGTTGCACCACACCCTACAACACCTGTAGCATCTACTACACCGAAACGCACGACTGCTGCCACTACCAAAGTCATTACCGGATCCCCTCCTGCCACTACTGAGAAGACGACTCCCATGAAGACCACCCGGGTGGTGACCAGCCCCTCGGTGACCAGTGCCAGGACACAGTGTGTCTGCCGCTTCCAGGAACAGAACCTTCCTCCTGGTGAGGCTGGAGACTTTTTGTTATTCCTTGTTTGGGGTCTTTGTGCTTAGTATGCTGGACACATCTAACAACAGAGAGGCTCATTTCTACAAGTTTTCCACAAAAGGTTTAAACGATAAGTGCATTTCTTTCTCTCTAGTTTGTTGATTATAAATTGCATTCGGGGGTTTTAAATAGAATCATCTTCCCTCACAAAGTTCACCCCCGTGATGTACACAGACCTCATTCTGAAAGTATTATTAAAAACTTCTGTCCATTCGCTTGTCTTTGTTCAGGGAGCACCATATACAATACGACAGACAATGGCGGGTGGTGCTACATTGCTTACTGCAACGCCACCTGTGGGATTGAGAGACACGTTACGGAGTGCCCCTCCACTCCCAGTGCCCCAGCCACCACTGCGGAGACAACAACAGGGACCCCCAAGACCTCAACCCCAGGACTACCGACCACCACAGCTCCAGAGAAAGACTGCTCTGCTGTGTTTCCGCCAAGGAAGGTAAGGACACAGCCCAGCCCCTCCAGCGTCTGTGATTCATGCCGAATGTGACCCTGTCTCCTGTCTGTCCCTGAGGCGAGGGTACTGACGTCAGTAATCACAGACAACAGGGCTCTTGTAATGCTGTCATTTACAGTGCTGTCCAGAGTAACCTGTCTATGTACTGCAGCAGACTTACTAAGTAGCTACAAAGGGTTTAGTCCCAGCTCTCCTTCACATCGGAGTCAACAATAAGAGGCAGAGAGAATTGCACCAGCAGGCATCATGGTGTCTAGAGTTTACACCAATAAGACTGTTTCACTGAGACTCCTGCTGCAGGCCCCTCCTTCCTGGGCTCTGTTAAAGGGACTGGAGGAGAACAGTTGTGAAGCGCAAGCCTGTGAACTTGTCCCCCCAGCTGAACGAGACCTGGAAGATAGACAAGTGCACCTACGCCACCTGCGAGGGGCCCAACCAGATCTCCGTGCAGCCCGTGAAGTGCAGCCCGGTGCAGCCGCTGACCTGCGCCAACGGCCGGCCGGCCCACAAGGTGTACGACGCCACGGGCTGCTGCTTCCAGTACGAGTGTGAATGTGAGTCTCTGCTCTGCCCGAGGGCAGGGGTGGGACGCCCGAGACACAGTCATGCCAAGTGTCTCAGAGAGGAGCGCGTTGCTTTCAGCCCATGTATCTCAACACAGGCAGAGCAAGGGCCACAGTCTGTACCGGAGCACATGAAGACATTTCAGTCTCTAACTGCTTCCTCGGAGCAGCTCAAATGCAAACGAATCTGCCTGCTGCTGCTGAAACCCAGGAGCCCAAGCAGCTGTGATGAATTGCTCTTCCTCAGCTCTTCTCCAGCTGAGCCTCCTCCTCTTGAGGACCTCCTGTCCTCACCCCCCCTCCTCCCTCTCTGACAGGCGTGTGCGCCGGCTGGGGGTACCGCCACCACATGACCTTCGACGGGACGTACTACCCCTACAGCGGGCCGTGCACACACGTGCTGGTGCAGCAGGTCGCCCCGCGGCTCGACCACTTCCGCGTCTACGTGGACGACGGGGACTGCCACGGCCGCAGGAGGGGGCGCTGCGCCCGCACCCTGCGCATCTTCTACCAGGCCAACGAGGTCACGCTGACCCAGAGGGACCGCCAGAACCTGGTAACCAGCAGCACCCGCTGGCCCCTGCGCCAGCACTGGCCTCTCGAGGCTTCTGTTCCGGCTCTGTGGCCCCAGATCCTTCCTGACCTGGAGCTGCAGAGTCGCATGTTCCTGTCGCCACTCCTGGGAACGTGTTTGTTCACAAGCGCACTGTAAAAACGGTCAGGGTCCGGCGCCCCTGACCGAGCGTCGACCCCTCTCCCTCTCTCTCTCCGGTCTGACCGGCCGCAGGTCTTCTTCAACGGCCGACGAGTCTTCCCCAGCCTGTACAGGAGCGGCTTCAAGATCTCCTCCACCGGCGCCAGCCTGAGCGTGCAGATCGTGGACATCAATGTGGACGTGGCGTACGCGGGCATGGTCTTCGTGGTCAGCGTGCCGTACAAACTCTTCTCCCACAACACCGAGGGGCTGTGTGGTGGGTGTCTGCTTTGTTCGGAAAGCACCAGCTGAGGCCAGAGCGTCCCACTCAGTGCCAGTTACCACATGACGTCCTCTGGATTGTAACTAACTCCACCTAAATCAGGGCACAGATAACTGTGTTCTGTACTACTGCTTGATCACCTCCTGCCAGTGCTGGGCAGCTTTTACTGAGTGCAGCAGAATCAAATTGTGGTGTGTGGGATCTTACAGGACTCTAAGATCATTTTTAGAAAGTCTAAGAGGCCTAGGATTTGAATTGTGGAAGTTAGGCAGAGGCACACTGAGTAACAAAACACAGCTCTGGAGTGAGAGTGTAGAAACACACAACAGTCAACTCTTCTGATTTTCTCACTTCTCCTGGAGCTGTCTGACCCTCTGAGGGCTTTGACCCTTCCCTTCCAACACCAGTGCTCAAGCGCAGCTCCTCCTCCACAGGCACCTGCACCAACCAGAGGGCGGACGACTGCCAGCTGCCCAGCGGCGACATCGCAGACTCCTGCACCAAGATGGCCAAGGAGTGGCTGGCTCCTGGCCAGAACAAGTCAGCCTGTGAGCAGCCCATCTCCACCACGGCCGCGCCAACTTCACAGCCCACCACGGCGCCAACGCCTTCCCGCCCCACTGGGACCCCGACCACTGTCCCGTCCACCCAGACCACCCCCTGCAAGTCTGCCCTGTGCGACCTCATCCACAGCGAGTGAGTCACCCTGCAGACTCAGCTTGCCCTCACAGTGTTGCTCTGGGGTCGGGGACCTGCTCTGTTGCTTCACGGAGATAAGCCTGCTCCTCTGTGCCACAGAGTCTTCCGGCCCTGCCACGCCCTGGTCCCTCCAGAGCCCTTCTTCCAGTCCTGCGTGGCGGACGCCTGCGAGCTGGGCGATGCGGACGTGGAGTGCAGCGGTCTGGAGAGCTACGCCGCCCTGTGTGCGGAGCAGGATGTCTGCATCGACTGGAGGAACCACACTGGGGGCCAGTGCTGTGAGTCTCAGCTCGATACTCACTGCTGAAGGACACGGCACTGCTCTGCGCCCATGTTGTCCGGATCAGCCCCTCGTACCTCTACAGGGGCCGTGCTGTTTCCCTGAGCGCCCATCCTGTTACCTAAAAGCAACATCAGTGACCTGTTGAGATCATGCAGTGCCAATTTGATCACACCATGAAAGTGAAATGTTTTGCACCAGATTCTTATCATGAGCTTATGAGCAGTGGAATCTGAGTCAGAACTCAAGAAGAGGTATTTCTGGTCGGCAGTGACTTAAGAGGACCTGTCTGCCATGTCTCCTGTGCTGATTTCTCACTGTGTCCTGTCCTATCCTGACACTCTGCTGCTGTGTCTCTGCAGTGTTCCCGTGTCCCAGTGGGAAGGAGTACAGAGCCTGTGGGTCCGAGGTGGAGCTCACCTGCAATCACAGGTACAGCCAGACAGTTCAGGGGCTCCTGGGAATGACAACCTCCTGCAGCTGCTGAGAGAAGGGGCTTCAGTCTCTCTGTCACAGTTTGTCTTTGTCTGTCACTGAGGCACTGAGCTTCTAACTTATATTGTCATGAATTATCTGTCATCATCTCTAAGATTGCATAGATATTGTGTCAATTGGATATATCCTGCATACATAAAAAACTTTATAAAACTGTTTCTTCGTGTCATCCCTGTATCGAAAGGTATACTGAGGAATTCGTCAGCAGTGATAAGTCTCATCTGGCCGAGGGCTGTTTCTGTCCCAATGGAACCATGCTGTCCAGCCCCCATTCGGATATCTGCGTGTCCTCCTGCGGTGAGCCTGCTGACCGACTGACCCCCGACTCGCTCACAAGACCTCTGTCTTTCTCTGATTGATTTCTGCAGCACAAGTAACACTCAAGGATCTGTACCTGAGCTGTTTGACAATAGGGGCCCACCACAGCCCAATATGAAGCTGCACAGTGTTTCCAGCCTCTAGTACCCCGACATGTATTCATGCATGACGCAGACATGATTCATGTGTGATCTGATGGATGTAGTCTGCAACGTGATCTGTCCTGTTTCAGCAGTCTGCTTGAGGTGGGGGAGAGGGCTGACTCAAACAGTGAGCTTTGCTGGGGTAACTGATCTGAATGAGGGAGGATTCAAGCAGCTCGTTAGGGACAAAGATGGGGTGGATCGAGATAGTCCACTGCACTGGACCACACTGGGGAAAGTTCAGACACAGGACCTCACAGGCCCACAGCCACTCTGAGTGGCTCCAGTGTGAAACAGAACCAAGACAGAGATCAGAGTCCAGCTATGTGAAACTCTTTCAGTTCCCAAGTCACAGAGTCTAGTCAAGGACAAAATTATCCTCATTTTGTACTCAAGATATCCAATATCTAAGATGTCCAGTGCAGGATTTATATGATAGATTGACTGATCTTGTGTTGTTAACGGTGCTCATTCTGCATTTGCAGAGCCCAGGAACGTCTGTGTCCTGAACAACATCGAATACCAGGTAAGAGAGACCTTCCCTCCTCCTAGGGCCACTCGGAGAGCAGGGGAGGTCTGTGCACCCCTGAACCGCTGGAAGAGCTGCGCGGTGCCGTGGTGAGGATGTGTCACATGTCTCCTGTCCTGTCCTGTGCAGCCTGGGGTGATCGTGCCGGTGTCCCTGTGCGAGGAGTGTCAGTGCACCTCTGAGATAGACCCCTTCACACAGCTGCACCAGATGCAGTGCAGGAAGCAGACGTGCGACAGGAACTGCCCAGCGGTGAGAGAAGTGATACAGCTCTGATGTCCTACTGGTGCGATTGATAGAGAGGAGAACTGGACAGAGCCTGGAAAGTGTGTAGATGAAGGAAGGAGACTCTCAGAGCACAAGGCAGCTGTTGAGCCTTTGCTTGTTAGGGGGCCCCTGCTGGGACTGAAGCCCCTCACACGTGTGTCTCCACAGCCCTGCCTCTGCTGTTAACTGTGCTCTTTCCTCAAACCACAGGGTTTCCGATACCAGGAGGTCCCTGGCCAGTGCTGTGGAAAGTGCACCCAGGTTGCCTGTGTCTTCCCCATGCCCAACATCCCGGGCAGCACTGGCAACACCGATGGCAACACCACTCCCACTGGCAGCACAGGCCACACTGGCAACACAACACCTAAAGGCAACAGTGGCAACACAACACCTAAAGGCAACACAACACCTAAAGGCAACAATGACAACACAACACCTAAAGGCAACAATGGCAACACAACACCAAAAGGCAACAATGGCAACACAACACCTAAAGGTAACACAACACCTAAAGGCAACAATGACAACACAACACCAAAAGGCCACAATGACAACACAACACCTAAAGGTAACACAACACCTAAAGGCAACAATGACAACACAACACCTAAAGGCAACAATGGCAACACAACACCTAAAGGCCACAATGACAACACAACACCTAAAGACAACAATGGAAACACAACACCTAAAGGCCACACTGGCAACACAACACCTAAAAGCAACAATGGCAACACAACACCTAAAGGCAACAATGACAACACAACACCTAAAGGCCACAATGACAACACAACACCTAAAGGTAACAACGACAACACAACACCTAAAGGCAACAATGACAACACAACACCAAAAGGCAACAATGGCAACACAACACCTAAAGGCAACAATGACAACACAACACCTAAAGGCCACAACGACAACACAACACCTAAAGGCAACAACGACAACACAACACCTAAAGGCAACAATGACAACACAACACCTAAAGGCCACAATGACAACACAACACCTAAAGGCAACAGTGACAACACAACACCGAAAGGCAACAATGACAACCCCACACCAACAGGCAGCAGTGGGAATCCGAGTGGAAATGGTGAAAGCCCTCTGTATGAGCTGAAGGTGAGTAAGAGCACTGTCTCAGTCTCAGGGGACAGGGGTGTGTGATGGACCTACTTCTCACTGACATTTATTACAATGCTTCTAGTTCTACTGTTACTACACTGCTACAAACTGCTGGGTTTGATACTACTGCCACTGCTACACCTGCCCCTGGATCTCATTAACACTCATCACAGGAGCACCTCTCCATTCTCCCCTCACAGCCTGGACAGAACATCACCTTCCCTGGAGACAACTGCACACTCTACCAGTGCTTCATGATCAACGGGCAGTACGTGCCCATCAGCACCAGGAAAGCCTGCCAGGAGTTGAACCCTGATGACTGTGTCCCTGTGAGTCTCCTGGATACAAACCTCACTCTAGACTCTACTAATACACTGGGCACCAGACTGGCACTAGACTCACCTAATACACTGGGCATCAGACTGGCACTAGACTGGGCTAATACACTGGGCATCAGACTGGCACTAGACTGGGCTAATACACTGGGCATCAGACTGTCACTAGACTGGGCTACAGTAATACACTGGGCATCAGACTGGCTCCTGGCTGGGTTAATGAGTACCGGTCACGTGGCACCATACTGATATAAATCGTTTTCTGTTTCAGGGCACCATTCGCTACACTGACGACGGCTGCTGTCAGATCTGTAAGTACAGCCAGCTGGACACAGACAGGGTTTCACACAAACTGAAAACCCCCTCCTCTCAGGGCTGGAGCGTCTCTCACCAACAGCTGAGGATGTTGAGCAGATAGTCAGATGAAGAAGGGAAGGTGGAGGAGTACGAGGCAGGACTGGGCTTCCTCCTCTGCTGCATGAGGATGTGAGCAGAGCACAGAGCCAGGGCTGTGCTGTCAGCTGAGTAACGATGCCCTCCGTGTGTGTCTGCAGGCGATGAGAAGCCCAGGAGCTGCACTGTGCAGAAGAAGCCCACCACCATCACACACGAGGGCTGTGTGTCCAGCACGACTGTGGAGGTGTCGTCCTGCGAGGGCGCCTGCAGCACCTACTCCATGTGAGTACTGCCCTGCTGCTGGGCCTGGGGCAGGGGGACCCCCAGTGTCAGTCAGCTCCTGCCCTGATCCAGCACACTGTACCCCACTGTCTGCAGGGCAGGGGGACCCCCAGTGTCAGTCAGCTCCTGCCCTGATCCAGCACACTGTACCCCACTGTCTGCAGGGCAGGGAGACCCCCAGTCTCGGTCAGCTCCTGCCCTGATCGAGCACACTGTACCCCACTGTCTGCAGGGCGGGGGAACCCCCAGTCTCAGTCAGCTCCTGCCCCTATCCAGCACACTGTACCCCACTGTCTGCAGGGCAGGGGAACCCCCAGTCTCAGTCAGCTCCTGCCCTGATCCAGCACACTGTACCCCACTGTCTGCAGGGCAGGGGGACCCCCAGTCTCAGTCAGCTCCTCTCCAGTGTGATGTACCCCACTGTCCACAGGCATCACCTTTATATGTTTTTCTATATTATTTTATTATTATTTCGCCTGCAGGGAATCAGAACATCTTAATTCTTTACTGATGTGTCTGAGACAAGAGCTCAGTCCTTCATCATCTCAGACACATGCAGTCCTCGTCCAGTAGGGAACCCCACCCCTCAGTCAGTGCCATCACAGGAACTCCTTTCAGAGTCTGTGCAGTGGAGACCGGTGGAGCCTGTCCCTGTCCATGGCCAGCGCTCAGGTGTGTCCACACTGCCCTGCGGCTCCTCCCCGCGGGCCCCCAGGCCCTGACCCCCATGCTGTGTCCCCCAGGTACTCCTCCGAGGCCAACGCCATGCAGCACAAGTGCAGCTGCTGCCAGGAGCTCAGCACCAGCCAGAGGAGCGTGACCCTGCAGTGTGCAGATGGCTCCTCCGTGCCCTACACCTACACCCACATCGAGGAGTGCGGCTGCAAGGACACGCGCTGCCAGGACTCGTACAGCGACCTGCTCCTCGTCACGGCCAGCAGGGGCCGCCAGTGAGCGGGACAGCAGGAGGGCTCTGACCCACAGATACATGTCTCATATTTATATCCTCTTCTTGAGTGGGTGATAATGACATTAGCACATCTATAATATAATAAAACAATGTACTTCTAAATATTGCCTGTACCATTAGGCCAACGGATATGACATTGATCGTATTTTACTGCGTTTCACATGTGCTTGTATGGAACTTCTGGTAGCTGCAATAAAACTGTAGTGTTTGCATTATAAGTGGGCTTGCTGTGTCTCCTTGAATCACACATCTGCAGCGGTAACTCCTCCCAGTGTGGCACAGCGGTACCCCCTGTCCACCTTCACACTGGCACAGTCGCCCCACGACTCAGCGCAAAAGGGAGTTTATAACAGCAGGTCGGGAGGGACGACAACAACCAGGTTCAACCAGACGCTGTCAGTGATTCGCAATCGCTCCTGACAGTCCAGTCCTCTCCCGAACGCTACGAATACCTACGAGCTCCCCATCTCTCTCTCTTGCATGAGCCCCGCTGTCTCGCACAGACAGTATACGACGCTGCCTGAACCTTCAATCAGTTTCCCGTTTGCTGCTCCGATGCTCAGTCGATCTCAGCCAGGAGTCAGACTTCCTCCTCCGCGTACCAGCTGGCCATCGATCTGACTCTTCGTCGCTTTCCAACACCTGCAGCTCGTGTCTTTCCCAGGACCGAGACCCGCCGTTGTCCCCCCGTCCTGTCCAACCCCTGGCGTCCAACTGTCCGCTTACTTCTCCTGTTGTGTTTTGAAATGAGCTGCTCTCGGCAAACGCGCATTCGCCAACACGTTCGCAAACCTCCCATTCGACACCTGTCCTCCCGTTATCACCCGGACAGCGGCACAACGTCACTAGACCACGTTTAAACAGCTTTCGTTCAGGACTTATATTTAGGAATATTACACATTCTCTTATCAAAGATATACTTAACGTAACCTGCGCTCCCGGTAAACGTCCGCGTCTCCTGATGACGTCATCAGCACCACCACACTCCAGTCCGGCGCGAACCCTGAGTGCAGCCGACCTGCTGATCCTGCCCTCGCGTCCACAGACCCGGGCTCTGGTTTAAAAAAGATGCTGCTGATTTCCCATTCGCCACCCGCACTGCTAACGTGAGTCGCATTCATTCTCTAAGCCTGGACCACGAGCAGGGAAGAGAAAAGCGCAACACAGGTGCATTTCCCCAGCTCTCCACAAACCTGTTTCACCGTGAAGCAAGAGATAAATAGAGCTCTGAACTTCGGAGAGTAATAAATAACCTGGCTCTTCGGCACGCTGCTGCCCAGCTCATAGCAGGACGGAGCCTCTGAGCCCTGCAACCCCACGACCGTCCAATCTGCAGTCTCCCTGCGTTTCTTCATTCTAAATTCTGCGTCTCATCATATCTAAACTCACCCCTCCGAATCTCAAGCCCCCTCTGTTCATCCTCCATGTCCTTTTAATCTCACTTTTCTCCTGTGTGTTTAACTGCCTCTCGTGTCCCCGGGTTCCTGTCTCCACGGCTACTGCAGCTGTCTCCTCGGCCCCAGGTCTGTCCAGCGTCCTACCTCTGACCCAGTCAACAGTTGTCCTGTGTCTTGCGCCCCTGTCTCATTCGTGTTTCTGTCCAATTCAGCCCTTATGTCTCGTGTCCTCGTCTCATTGTGTCTTGGTCCCCGGTGTCCAGTTTGGCCTCAGGTCTGTCCCTCTCGTCCTCTGCTGCTCCCAAAGCTTGATATCCGTACAGGTACAGATGCAGCCATTCAAAGTGAGCGGTACAGACACGTACCGCAGGTATTTGGCTGCACCATCGCGCATCATGACGCAAGATGACGCAGGTTACCGCGGTACGTGATTGGTTGACCGACAGGGGCACTCGTGGTCCGTGGTCTGTTGTAGAAAGATTTACAGTACAATAAACGTCTTTACTGTGCCCGTTGTAGATATTGAATTTTACCACTGAAGGGAAATCTTAGTAGCTGAGCATAAAAAGAATATGAGTCGTTTTAAGAGTTGTTTTAAACGAATAAGTAATTAGATTGCTCATAAACCTAATCACTTGCTTTTTCTTTTTATTTAGGCTCACATTTCAACTATATATTATATAACCATAATAACAACCAACCAACAAAAACAACCATATAAACATAATACCAACCAAAAACATAGATAACGACCACAATACAAAATCAAATATATCAAACCATTATACTCTCGCAAATTCCTCCAATTATCATAATCCCGCCCCTTATGCAAAACCAAACCCTCCTCCCATCCCAGTTTATCCTCTTTATCATCCTCAAAATCTACCTCGATTTTCAACATAAAGCATTACTGCTTACTGGGTTTTTGAGGGGGGGGGGGTGTCTTTCGCTGGAAATCTCGCCTGCTTCTACTTTACGAGTACAACCCCCTCTCTGCTGGAGTGCTGGCTGTGACGAATTAAACCGGTTTCACTGGTATTTTCAAAGTAGGAAGTACAGTGTTAACTGGTAGCTGGGCTCCTCAATGAAATCGCTTTAACATGCTAATGCCTTGGTGTAACAGTCCGGGAGTGGCAAGCTTCCAATGTCAACTCGACTCGATTGGAAGACAATGAACGTATTTTAGCCCTAAATGAATTAATAGCAAACATGGTTTACATAAAAGACATTTTTCCAAGAAAGTTTATAATAATACGATCTATAGTTGAAATCTGAGCCTAAATATAAAGGAAAAGCATTTTCAGAGAGCAATCACGCTGTATTTATGTAGAAAAAGCGATTAGGTTTATGAGCAATCTAATTACCTATTCGCTTAAAACGCTATATAAAATAAAGTTTATTTAGAGATGAATGATCAGTGTCGCAGTTTAAATAAATTTCGTAGGAGGGCTTGGACAGATTCCAAGTGCATTTTTGCAATTTACGTTGCATTGTCCAATGTGCTGTTGTAATACAGTTTAGAATACAGTTAGTCTAAGCTTTATCAGCTTTATTTATGGTGTAACGTTGCCATAGCCAAAATGTAATGTAGTGGCTCTCTGAAGGCACCAGTTCTGTAGGGTTTGGGGATTTACTGGGACAATTATTAATTGTAGCAGTAAATCACAAAATTGATTCTTTTGATGGCTTTAGAATCCAACCATGCGATATAACTCAAACAACGCACACACACAGGTACTAATACACGAGGATACATCTATTAATACATAGGATATGCATATAAACCTAACAGATCTTATCGAGAGGGTTATCAGAATACAAAAGGTATATATTCAGTCAGTTACAAAGTGTTACATATATCAAGAGGACATACGTTCAGTATATCATTCATTAAGACCGTTTCGTAAATGAACTTGGTTATAACTTCTACATTAGATACTCAAAACAAGTACATAACTCTTAGGAATTAAATTGATATCAACTGGTTGGGATAACAATTGAATTCTCGAGCAGTAATGCAGTGAAGTTGAATACTCATCCAATCTCTGGGGATTCAGATCTCCTGCGGGCTCTCTGGCTCAGTGCCAGGCAGTGCTGTGCGGCTTGCGACAGTGCGCTGCTGATGCTCACTGACCGGCTAGTTAGTGTTGGCTTTAACTAGAAAAGTTTGTGCACAGGAGAAAAGATGACTGTGGATCCCAGCAGGTCAGGAAGAAGACCGGTTTGTTCCTGATGAAGCACTAGTTCTGAATAGTGATTCAGCTGTCCACAGTTCCGACCTGTTCACAAGGCTTTCTGCTGGTGCTAACCTCAGGTGGATCCTCTGGTTACTCTCTGGCAACTTCCGCTCTCGACTCTTAGAACAAAGGAAAGTTCTGGCACTCGGACGCACTGGCCGTTCAGTGGTTGTCCGGGCTGAGTATCAGGATGGTCAGGAGGCGCGCTGCGAAAATGTCCTGCTCTTGGGAGCCTTCTGCTCCTGGGCCGTCCTGCCCTGGAATTCACCTTTGAATTCTCTTTATAAAAGTCTCAGAATAGTCTCTCAGGCCCTCTGTGTTGCCTGTTTTTACCTGGAGGAACTTCAGCTCGTTGATTGGCTGAAAGTTCCATGGGCATCAGAATCCCACATGGGTTACTCGGCCCTACCAGTCCCTCCCTGATTGGTTGATCAAGGTGAGATATGAGTCACTTACTCCTGACACTTAGGAATGCAGTCCAGATGTCCATCTGGCACTCCCTAGACAGATATGCGCCAATGGATGACCATTGATCATGATAGCCAGGCTTAGCTAAGTGCATCCCCATTTGGGAGCTGTCCCTTATCAAAAGAAAACATCTTTAAATCAGGCTGCATGAATAGCTTCTCTGTGGCTGCACCACAGAGATGAAGAGAGAGATGGGGCCTCATTTGGGAAAGCACCGCAACACTTAATTCTGTCTTATTAACAAGCATTGCCGCTACAACAGCGACAGACACTAATTCACTACCACATTTTGTTTTTGTTGATGATGTAAGTGTCCGAGACAAAACTGTTCCACAGAACAAATAACAACTGCAAAGAAAATTGAAATGCACACAATGAGGTCTCTATGAATGACCAGAGCACTGGTCCTGAGTTCATCAAAAATGCAAAAATGAAATGGAGACAGACATCATGATCCTACTGGAGACTTGGCTACCCACTGTCTGGAGATCGGTCACTTCCAGGGCCAAGGAAACGTGCTCTTCTGAGGTGATCTCAACGCACGAACAGGCACACTGGCAAACTTCACCAGCACACAGGGAAACACTGGTGTATTCAGACAGGCCCCTCTATACCACACCAGTCACCTCACACAGGGACACACGGGTGTATTCGGACAGTCCCCTCTGTACCACACCGGTCACCTCACACAGGGACACACTGATGTATTCAGACAGTCCCCTCTGTACCACACCGGTCACGTCACACAGGGACACACTGATGTATTCAGACAGTCCCCTCTGTACCACACCAGTCACCTCACACAGGGACACACTGGTGTATTCAGACAGTCCCTCTGTACCACACTGGTCACCTCACACAGGGACACACTGGTGTATTCAGACAGTCCCTCTGTACCACACCGGTCACCTCACACAGGGACACACGGGTGTATTCGGACAGTCCCCTCTGTACCACACCGGTCACCTCACACAGGGACACACTGATGTATTCAGACAGTCCCCTCTGTACCACACCGGTCACCTCACACAGGGACACACTGGTGTATTCAGACAGTCCCTCTGTACCACACCAGTCACCTCACACAGGGACACACTGATGTATTCAGACAGTCCCCTCTGTACCACACCGGTCACCTCACACAGGGACACACTGATGTATTCAGACAGTCCCCTCTGTACCATGGTCAACAGCACCGGACGCGAGCTGCTCCAGCTCTGTCAAGGGCTGGGCCTGTACATCGTCAACGGCAGGACTAGAGGGGACTCTCTAGGCAGGTTCACCTACAGATCAGCTCTGAGCAGCAGTGTGGTGGACTATGCCATCACTGACATGGACCCCTCCTGTATCAGTGCCTTCACTGTCAGGCCACAAACTCCCCTCTCTGACCACAGCCAGATCACACTCTACATGAAGAGAGCACACCAGCACAGAGACACACTGACACAGCCCAGCCAGCTGTATGACCTCAACCAGGCGTACAGATGGGATCCAGACAGCCTAGACAGATACCAAACTGCACTGGGCGATGAAGAAATTCAGACACTGTTAGACACATTCCTAAACACTCCGTATCAAACCAACAAATTAGGCATAAACTTGGCCACACAAAAACGAAATCACCTATTTCACAAACTAGCATCAAAATCTAAGCTAAAAACAACTAAATAAAAAAACTACCAAAAAACAAAAGCAAAAGAAAAGTGGTTTGATATGGAGTGCAAAAACATCAGAAATGCACTACGAAAAGTCTCAAATGAAAAACACAGAAAACCACACAACAAAGATCTGCGCCTCAGGTACTGTGACATGGTAAAACTTTACAAACACACGCTGAAAAAGAAGAGAAACACATACATAAACAAACAACTTGCAGAAATTGAGGAGTCACTAAATCAGAACTGTTTCTGGGAGAAGTGGAACAATTTAAAGACATCAAAACCAGAAGAATTGGCCATCCAAAATGGAACAATCTGGCAAACATACCTTGAAAACCTCTATCAAAAGCTCCCAAATACAAATCAATCAGACCAAAACCCCGTTTGTGAAAAACTGAAAATTTTGGTATTGGCTATCAAAGACAACCAAAACCCCTTAGACTCCCCAATCACTGAGCAGGAGCTACTGGACAAACTCCAGGCCCTCAGACCACGCAAAGCCTGTGGCCAAGATGGAGTCAACATTGAGATGCTGAGACACAGCAGCCCAAAGCTGCAACAAGCCCTGCTCAAACTCCTCAATCTCATCATGACAGCCAGATGTTTCACAGAGGCCTGGAACCAAGGACTGCTCACGCCCATCTATAAGAATGGAGACAGACTCGATCCCAACAACTACCGGGGCATCTGTGTCAACAGTAACCTGGGAAAGGTATTGTTTTCTGCAGTATCCTAAATACACGAATACTGGCCTTCCTTGCCGAACACAATGTCCTGAGCAAGAGTCAGATTGGCTTCTTCCCAGATCACTGCACATCTGATCACGTTTATACCCTACACACACTGATAGACAAACACATCCACCAAAAACACAAAGGAAAAAATGCAAGAAAGCATTTGATTCGATTTGTATTCAGTGAACAAATGTGCAGTGAAAATTGGAAACGAAAGGACAGAATTCTTCACCCAAGGCCGTGGGGGTGAGACAGGGCTGCAGCCTGAGCCCAACACTGTTCAATATCTATATCAACGAATTAACAGGAATGTTGGAGCAGTCTGCAGCTCCTGGTCTCACACTACACAAAACAGAAATCAAGTTCCTGCTCTATGCAGATGACCTGGTCCTGCTGTCGCCCACAGAACAGGGGCTGCAGCAGAGCCTGGCACTGCTGGAGCAGTACTGTCAGTCCTGGGCACTGCCAGCCCATTGTCACGCCCTCTGCAGCCAGAGGGCGCTCCTTCTCTGTCCTGTCCCTAGTTTCCGGTCTGCTGTCCTTTCTGTCCCACTCTTTCCCTTGGGCTATATATTTCCGGGTCTTGCACTCTGTCCTCGCTCAGCATTGACGTTCGGATGTCCTGAGACCAGCCTAGCACCAGGGCGCCCCACGTCCGCTCCCTGAGGGCATAGGTTTCTATACGGCATTCCTGAACTCTTTGCACTAATGAGCCCGGGCCGGGCTGAGCTACCTACTGACCCCGCGAGCGGCGTTTTTTTTGTCTTGCCGCAGTTTTTTTTTCCTTGTTCTCTGGGCTGTTTTTTTTTCAGTTCCTCTATTCTAATCACTGGATATCACTCCGATCTTCCGTGCCTGTGAGCGGGTCCTGTACCTGGCTTTCCTCGGGTAGATCACTCCGATACCAGTGATTGAATGTTGAGCTGGCTTGCCTATTCTTATTACTGGATATCACTCCGAGCTTCTGTGTCTGGAGCGGGTTCTCGTGCCTGGCTCTTCCTGGTCTTGCTCTCTCCGATATCAGTGATAGAATGGTAAGCTTTCTGCCGTTCCTCCATTCTTTTCGCTGGATATCACTCCGGGCATCTGTGTCTGTGAGCGGACTTCGGTCTGGCTTTCCTCAGGTTGTCCACTCCAATATCAGCGTTAGAATGTAAACGTGCCATTTGCACGGGGTTTTTGTGTTTTTTTTCTTTTTTTTTGCCTGTTGTTTTGATTTTTTTCTTCCTGGTTTCCCCTCCTTTTTGGTCCCCCCTGCTCTCTGTGTCTCGGAACTTTGGTTCCTATCTGTCTTGTGTGGTTTGTCTCCCTGGTCTTTCCCAGGTTTTTGTCTGTTGGGTTTGTGCTTGTGTACTTTTTTGTTTTTTGTCTCCGGAGCTCTTCTCTACCCCCCCTTCCTCCACCCAATAAAGGTTTATACCCCAGAGGAAGGGGTAGCTCTCAGCCGTGGATTCCCGGAGGTTTCCTTTCAGTTAAATGAGGTTTTTCCTCCCCCCAGTGCTGTGCAGCTTATTTATTTGTATGGGCGTCAGGAGCCGCCCATGAAGGGGGGGGTACTGTCACGCCCTCTACAGCCAGAGGGCGCTCCTTCTCTGTCCTGTCCCTAGTTTCCGGTCTGCTGTCCTTTCTGTCCCTCTCTTTCCCTTGGGCTATATATTTCCGGGTCTTGCACTCTGTCCTCGCTCAGCATTGATGTTCGGATGTCCTGAGACCCGCCTAGCACCAGGGCGCCCCACGTCCGCTCCCTGAGGGCATAGGTTTCTATACAGCATTCCTGAACTCTTTGCACTAATGAGCCCGGGCCTTTTTCCCGTTTCGCCGCTACGCATATGGGTCTTTTTCCGGTCTCCTGCTCCCCACGGTTAGTCCCTTTGGACATCTGTGACACCCATCTGGACCCAGAACAGGGGCAGCAGCTGAACCTTGCACTGCTGGAGCAGCACTGTCAGACCTGGGCGCTGACTGTCAATCTGGACAAGACCAGAGTCATGGTTTTCCAGAAGAAAGCCAGACCTCACGGAAACAGGTACAAATTCACACTCAACAACAACACATTGGAGCACACATCCAGCTACACATACAGTATCCCAGTCTCACCATCAGCTCTTCTGGGAGTTTTGACCTTGTAGTGAAGGCACTGAGGGATAAGGCACTCAGGGCTTTCTACACAATAAGAAGGAGGCTCTTCAACATCAACCCACCCACAAGAATCTGGCTCCAAATATTTCAAAGTGTAATCCAACCAATTGCCCTATACGGCAGTGAAGTGTGGGGTCCCCTCACAGACCAGGATTACACTCAATGGGACAAACACCCGACAGAAACACTGCACATGGAGATCTGTAGAAACACCCTCCATGTGCAGAGAAAAACACCTAACAATGTGTGTAGGGCCGAATTAGGCCAGTACCCATTATTAATAAACATACAGAAGAGAGTAATAAAGTATTGGCTACACTTAAAAAGCAACGACCAAAATTCCTACCACCATAAAGCTCTGCTGAGCCAAGAGCTGAGCCCAAAACAGAGCCCCCTGAGCCAGCTGGTCCTGAGGCTCACTGACCTGAGCCACACCGACACTAACCAGCATCAGGACAGCACTGCTAGAGCACCACAACTCAGACTCAACCACATCACAGCACAAATCAAACAGCAATATCTCACAAACTAGGACACACACACAAACACAACATAAACTGGAATGCTACAGAACCCTAAACAGACAATACACACTAGCCGAATATTTGACCAAGATAAGAAACAGCAAAAAGAAACAGACCCTGAGGAAGTACAGGCTCAGTGACCACAGCCTGGCCACAGAAACTGGGCAACACAGGCAGACCTGGCTGCCCAGAGAGGACAGGCTGTGCTCCCACTGCCAGCGGGGAGAAATAGAGACAGAGGTGCACTTCCTACTGCACTGTGACAGATACTCTGGGATTAGAGAAACATTCTTCCCTAAATTCAGAAATCTAATCCCAGAGTTCCCACACCTGCCAGAATCACCACAGGTCCCAATCCTACTGGGAAAGGGAGGAGGGAACTCAATTGAACTGGCAGCTCAGTACAGTATGTGATCTCCTGTCCCAGCTCGAGGAACAGACAGTGAGCCTGTCTCTCAATAATAATAATACAGTATGTGATCTCCTGTCCCAGCCTGAGGAACAGTGAGCCTGTCTCTCAATAATAATAATACAGTGTGTGATCTCCTGTCCCAGCCTGAGGAACAGACAGTGAGCCTGTCTCTCAATAATGCTCCACATGTACAGTATATATGTAAATATCTTATGATTGTGTCTTTATTATAAATGTCTATGTAATGTTGCCTAGCCAAAATGTAAATGTAGTGGCTCTCTGAAGGCACCAGTTCTGTAGGGTTTGGGCATTTACTGGGACAATTATTAATTGTAGCAGTAAATCACAAAATTGATTCTTTTGATGGCTTTAGAATCCAACCATGCGACATAACTCAAGCAACGCACACACACAGGTACTAATACACGAGGATACATTTATTAATACATAGAATATGCATATAAACCTAACAGATCTTATCGAGAGGGTTATCAGAATACAAAAGATATATATTCAGTCAGTTACAAAGAGTTACACATGTCAAGAGGACATACGTTCAGTATATCATTCATTAAGACCGTTTCATAAATGAACTTGGTTATAACTTCTACATTAGATACTCGAAACAAGTACATAACTCTTAGGAATTAAATTGATATCAACTGGTTGGGATAACAATTGAATTCTCGAGCTGTAATGCATTGAAGTTGACTACTCATCCAATCTCTGGGGATTCAGATCTCTTGCCGGCACAAAAAAACAGTTGCAGGCTGTTGCTGTCCAATCCGCGCTCTCTGGCTCAGTGCCAGGCTGTGCTGTGCGGCTTGCGACGGTGCGCTGCAGATGCTCACTGACCGGCTAGTTAGTGTTGGCTTTAACTAGCAACGTTTGTGCACAGGAGAAAAGATGACTGTAGGTCCCAGCAAGTCAGGAAGAGGACCGGTTCGTTCCTGATGAAGAGCTAGTTCTGAATAGTGATTCAGCTGTCCACAGTTCCGACCTGTTCACGAGGCTTGATGCTGATGCTAACCTCGGGTGGATCCTCCGGTTACTCTCTGGCAACCTCCGCTCTAGACTCTTAGAACAAAGGACAGTTCTGGCACTCGGACACACTGGCCGTTCCGTGGTTGTCCGGGCTGAGTCTCAGGATGGTCAGGAGGCGCGCTGCGAAAATGTCCTGCCCTTGGGAGCCTTCTGCTCCTGGGCCGTCCTGCCCTGGAATTCTCCTTTGAATTCCCTTTAGAATAGTCCACAGAATTCTCCACTGAATCTCACTGAATCTCTGAGGCTCTCTGTGTTGCCTGTTTTTACCTGGAGGAACTTCAGCTCGTTGATTGGCTGAAAGTTCCATGGGCATCAGAGTCCCACGTGGGTTACTCGGCCCTACCAGTCCCTGATTGGTTGATCAAGGTGAGATATGAGTCACTTACTCCTGACACTTAGTAATGCAGTCCAGATGTCCAACTGGCACTCCCTAGACAGATAGGCGCCAATGGATGACCATTGATCATGATAGCCAGGCTTAGCTAAGTGCATCCCCCTTTGGGAGCTGTCCTTATCAAAAGAAAACATCTTGCATGAATGGTTTCTCTGTGGCTGCACCACAGAGATGAACAGAGAAATGGGGCCTCATTTGGGAAGCTCAGAAACACTTAATTCTGCCTTATTATTAAGCCTCGCCGCTACATTACTGTAAACACAGCCCGGATCAGAAACTCCGGGGAGATGTGAAATAAACGCCCTATAAACTCCTGTCCTTCTTCTCCTCTATCCCTCTCAACGAGCTCGCGGACAAAGCATTTCATTGCCAACAACACCACTGTCTGCTGTACTGTTCGTGCATTGATCAATAAACCTTGAGTGATTGATGGTAAGAGAGGAGGGTGGTGTTGGGTTGGGGTTAGTAAGAGGCGGGGAGCGTTGGGTGAGGGTTAATATGTTGGGTTGGGGTTAGTGTGAGAAGAGGGAGTGTTGGGTGAGAGTGTTTTGGGTGAGGGTTAGAGAACAGGGAGTGTTGGGTGAGGGTTAGTGTGTTGGGTGAGGGTTAGAGAGGGGGGAGGTGTTGGGTTGGGGTTAGTAAGAGGCGGGGACCGTTGGGTGAGGGTTAGTGTGTTGGGTGAGGGTTAGTTAGAGAAGAGGGAGTGTTGGGTGAGGGTTAGAGAAGGGGGGAGTGGTGGGTTGGGGTTAGTGAGAGAAGAGGGAGTGTTGGGTGAGGGTTAGTTAGAGAAGAGGGAGTGTTGGGTGCGGGTTAGAGAAGAGGGAGTGTTGGGTGAGAGTGTTTTGGGTGAGGGTTAGAGAAGAGGGAGAGTTGGGTGAGGGTTAGTGTGTTGGGTCGGGGTTAGTGAGAGAAGAGGGAGTGTTGGGTGAGGGTTAGTGTGTTGGGTTGGGCTAAGTGAGAGAGGAGGGTGGTGTTGGGTGAGGGTTAGAGAAGGAGGGAGTGGTGGGTTGGGGTTAGTTAGAGAAGAAGGAGTGTTGGGTGAGGGTTAGAGAAGGGGGGAGTGGTGGGTTGGAGTTAGTTAGAGAAGAGGGAGTGTTGGGTGAGGGTTAGAGAAGGGGGGAGGTCTTGTCCAGTATCAGGTTCTCACCCCAGTACAGCCTGACAGCCTCCAGCACTGCCATGAGGAACAGCAGAGCCAGGTCAAGCGCCAGGTCCCTGTCAGGATAGCTGAGCACCTGGCCTGGACACAGGACACAGAGCACAGGTCACACCGGTCACTCAACACACCTGGACACACAGAGCACAGGTCACTCAACACACCTGGAGACACAGACCAGGGTTACTCAGGTCACTCAGCACATCTGGACACACAGAGCACAGGTCACTCAGCACACCTGGACACACAGAGCACAGGACACTCAGCACACCTCGACACACAGAACACAGGTCACTCCGGTCACTCAGCACACCTGGACACACAGAGCACAGGTCACTCGGCACACCTGGACACACAGAGCACAGGACACTAAGCACACCTGCATACTCACTCTTGTAGATGACCATGAGCAGTGTGGTGGTCAGACAGACACTCACTCTTGTGGGTGACCATGAGCAGTGTGGTGGTCAGACAGACACTCACTCTTGTAGATGACCATGAGCAGTGTGGTGGTCAGACAGACACTCACTCTTGTAGATGACCATGAGCAGTGTGGTGGTCAGACAGATACTCATTCTTGTAGATGACCATGAGCAGTGTGGTGGTCAGACACTCACTCTTGTAGATGACCACGAGCAGTGTGGTGGTCAGACAGACACTCACTCTTGTAGATGACCATGAGCAGTGTGGTGGTCAGACAGATACTCACTCTTGTAGATGACCATGAGCAGTGTGGTGGTCAGACAGATACTCACTCTTGTAGATGACCATGAGCAGTGTGGTGGTCAGACAGACACTCACTCTTGTAGATGACCATGAGCAGTGTGGTGGTCAGACAGATACTCACTCTTGTAGATGACCATGAGCAGTGTGGTGGTCAGACAGATACTCACTCTTGTAGATGACCATGAGCAGTGTGCAGAGGCAGTAGAAGGCGAAGTAGAGGCCAGTCAGGTAGAACAGCACCTGCAGGGGCACTGAGGACAGCTGGCCAGCACTAAGGAAACTGAGCACAGCTCAAGACAGGACACAGACTCCATCACAGCACAACGCTCTTGTATCTCAGTTGAAACAGGTAAATAGTGCTTCAGAACATCCACTGGTGAATACACACTGTGAAAGTGGGGCCTCACGGCCGCCCCACTCACTGTGGGCTTGTGACCGAGCGCCTCTCAGCCAGAATCTCCCCGACAGGTAGAGTCCTGCTCCTCCCAGGGGCCAGGGCAGACAGCGCCCCCTGCTGGACTCTGGTCCTGACAGGAGACTCCCTGCTCCCAACCCCTGGTATCAGACTCTCCAGGTACAGTCCGGAAGCATATTGCTGCCATCAAGGAAATAAATAATTCCTGGGTTATCTCATAATTACGAGATAGCAAAGATCATTTCACTGTATGAACAACCTGTGACACTGTGCAATGACAGCACCTGCAAGCTATCGAATGGATTTCCTTTCCCCTGGGGTTTATTCATAATGACACGTTACAGTTTGGAGCTCATGTCAGCACCATTTTAACACTCATATGTATCCTCAGACTAGAAAAAGTTTGCCCTGGAATCCATTAAATAAAAATAATAATAACACTTTTCTAGACACTTCACTCTAAGCAGTTTACAAGTAATGGGGATCCCCTCCACCACCAGTATGTACCCCCACCTGGATGATGGTCTCACACACAACCAGCTCTCAGTGGGGAGGAGAGCAGAGTGACGAAGCCAGTTCAGAGAGGGGGGTTATTAGGAGGCCATGACTGGTAAAGGCCAGGGGGGGAATTTGGCCAGGACTCCGGGGTAACACCCCTACTCTTTTTGTGCAATGCCCTGGGATTTTTAATGACCACAGAGAGTCAGGACCTTGGTTTAACATCTCATCCGAAGGACGGTGCCTTTTTTTACAGTATAGTGTCCCTGTCAATATACTGGGGCATTAGGACCCACACAGACCACAGGGTGAGCGCCCCCTACTGGCCCCACTAACACCTCTTCCAGCAGCAGCCTCAGCTTTCCCAGGAGTCTCCCATCCAGGTACTGACCAGGCTCACACTGCTGAGCTGCAGGGTGATTTGGCTGCTTAAAACTGAAAGTTAGATAACGATGTACAGTAGGTATTGTATGACGACTGTGCTAACGCTTGATGATCATATACAGTGAGTAAGAATGTGCCATCTCTTAATTACGAGACAACTCAGGTTTTTTTTTTCCCTTGGTGGCAGCAACGCGCTTCCGTTGTACAGTAACGGAAACAGAGGAAATGATACAACAGCGGCCGCTCTCCCTGTAAAAGAAGAGCAGCGATTGATCTCACCTGCTGAAAGAGCCTTTCTTATCGCTACAGGAGTATGTTTTAAAAGCACGGCGCGATTTACCTCATTCTGATTATTATATATTACTCAAACCACTATTTCTGTTGTTTCTGTTGACGTGTTTTAAAAACGAAAAAACTTGAATAGCTTTCACCCATAGAGTAAAATGGAAAAGAACTTTATGAATCACAACCAACTTCTCTCAAAGCTAAAAAGAATCGATAAGCAGATGTCAGTTCGTGTTTTATAATAAAATATCTGCACACAGTCTTCAACAGAAAATTGTTTTCTGCTATCACCGACAGTCACATGTACATCACATTTTGTATTTAGATGACGGTTTGTGTGTTTTTTTAAATTGAGTTTGCTTATTGCTGACGTTAAGGCAATAAGCCGTCTCTATAGTAACGAATCCACTCACTACCTCCGAAGGCCGCCATCTTGTGCAGCAGCCAGTCTCTGTTCATTATCGGCAGCCTTAGCCAATCACGGCCCGTATCAGGACCAAGCTATTACCAAGGGTTGTCCAATCACCGTGCCCGCTCTCATTCCTGATAGTTTTCGCCCAATCACAACCCTCTCTGCTACCACGAGTCAGGCCGGGGAGGGGGTTTAGCCAATCACGTGGTTTTCCAGCCTTGAAGCGTCAGGAATTGCGGTTGAACTCTGTTCCTTGTTTTTTTTAAATGCTTTTCTTTTTTGTAAAAAAAAACAACATAAGTGATGTTTAACGTTTAATAGCGTTGTTGGCTCAGCTTCTCCGGTGTTGTTCGAGATGAATCTAAGTGGGTACGTGGTGTTTGAGAGACGTCGGCGACTGCTCCGTCTGCTTTTTACATAAAAAATAGATAAAATCGTAAGTAAAGCTGTTAGTTCTGTGTTTTTACAAGTTCGGTACTTCAGTGACTTCATGGTTTTGATTTTGAGACGTCATATGATTAGGCTTGTGTTTTCTTTGATTTCATTGTTTTGTAAACGTATTTTTGAAACTTATTGTCAAATTGCAGCTACGACTCGTGACAAAGTGGTAAAACTGTACAAAAGGGAAAGACGCCAGCAGCGGTGTGTGAAGCTGTTGTTGATTGTTGTGGTGCTGTACGTGAAGTGTTGCAGAAACACAACCTGATATTGGAGTGATTCCCTGGCTGTGTAACAGTTGTGTATTTATATTATACATTGAAGCCTGTGCTCTAAAATACGACATTAACTTCTGTGGTGTAACTGGCAAACCTATCAGGCCTTTGGGTTGAAGATCCAGGTTTGAACCCTGGCTTAAGTAAAACTAGGTTTGGAAAAGTGATGGTTTAAATACTTGTAATGTACTGCAGTCATACATTATTTCTGAGCTAGTAAGTGTATCAACAAAATTTGGAGCAAATTATTTTTCCAAATTCCTGTAAATCACATCAACACAAACTTCTCTGAGGAAAATGCACTTTAATTGAGCCTTGTCTTCCTTCTGTGACTCGCTGGTAAATTCCTGCTGTGCACAGGGGGACACAGACAGTGACTTTGCTCGCTGGTGCTCCACCATCACAGGGTCTCACCCCAGCTCAGGGCTCGTCTGCATCATGTTCTGCACAAGGAAGAGATGCAGCAGGAGCTGGCTGGAGCTGTTTGCAGGGGGTATAGAAAAGGCTGATGTTCTTTGCAATAAGTGGAAAAAAGAAAATCAAACCTTATTAGAGCCACAGAGAAAACAAAATAATCATTTATACGAGAAAATTATTCCGTTTAAACACAATAGTTAATTTGTGAACAATGTTGCCTACTATATTAAAACTGTATGTGCAATAATATTGTCCCGTGCAAAGTAGCATGGACTTTAGCAGCAGTAGAATATTGTCACACTCCTCATTCTTGGAAAAAATCTAAAGGAGCGCATGTTCTCTCTTTTGTAAACATGAAGTACAACACTGTGTCAGTAAGCATTCTCTGACAAGTAGAAATGATGTATAAATGAGATACTGTCTCTTATAAGCAAGTTAATTTCTGTACAAATCACCATGAATTCAGCAGTATTTTGGGAATTTAACGCCAGGAAACTGCAAGTTTCTTTTCACAGGTGGAAGGTGGAGATGCTGTCGGGAGGATCTGTCTCCAAAAAGTCAAAGAGGAAGAAATCTGCCACCCAGTGAGCTAACAGTGTTCCACACAGTGTATCAGATTGTTGCTTATTATGGATGAGTGTGCATTCATTAAAATCATTCCCATTAAAAGGAACGCCTGGAGAAGGCTCCACAGCCGAAACTTTGTCTCTTTTCTATTCCTTTGAGCAGTGGAATAAATCTCCCTCTCTAACTTTTCAGTCTTTGCAGCTCCCTGCTGAACTTCTACTCCTGTGAAAATTAAAACAACCTTCTGTGGTGTAACTGGCAAACATGTCAGCCCTCTGGGTTGAAGATCCAGGTTCGAACCCTGGCAGAAGGAAGATTTTGCACTCATCACACCCAGGATCGATGTCTGGAAAACTTTTATCCCGTTTAACCTGGGAAAAGTGGAGGCGATGAGCTTTTTTGAACCGTGTTAAACCAAGCCTTGCACATCTAGATGAGGAATGTATTCGAGACAGTATAGTATAGTTTCCCCCATTTCTTCAGAGTTCAAATCCTAAATCCTGTTCCCATAGAGATCGTTTTGGAAATCTATACTTGCAAATCTTTCTAAATATTTTAGCTGTGCCCCTCAAGCCCTCTCCTCTTCTAGGTGTCTTTGCTTTGCCTCATAACCCCTTTCTGATCTAATATTCAGTTGGACACCCCGGCCTGCTCCACTTCACTAGCTAGATGCTTAATTTTCCTCCTTTGGAAACAACCTGTTGCCAGTAGGGAAGGCCCTGAGCTCCCGTGTCCTGTGTGTACCCGTGTCCCCATGTCCCTGTGTCACTCATGCTGTCTGTGTCTCTGTGTGCCCCGTGTCCCCTCCTGGGTACCTGTGTCACTCATGCTGTCTGTGTCCCTGTCCCCCTGTGTGCCCTCGTGTTCTGTGTCCTTTTCCCCGAGGGTCGCACTTCAAGGGCGCGAGCAGGCGAGACGCTCCCTCACACACTGGGTGAAGGGTGACGTCCCTCACTGGACACACGGCCCAGGGTCTGAACGCTGTCTGCTCTTGATGCTTCTTTCCCAGCGGCTGACTGCATGGCAATACCGCCCTCGGTTTATTCAAAGGGCGAGACGGATTTAATTTGACTTTTGTGCATTATGACTTTATGCATGTTTATTTTTGTTTCTATGAAAATAAACTTTCACAAAAAACCTCTCGTATTAAGCACACACTCGAACAAATGAGTAGACTTACATCAGTTAAAAACTTCCTTATTTTCTTACCCTGCAGCTCCCAGCTGGCAGCCCCACTGGAGCTCAGCAGTGTGAGCCTGGTCAGTACCTGGATGGGAGACTCCTGGGAAAGCTGAGGCTGCTGCTGGAAGAGGTGTTAGTGAGGCCAGTAGGGGGCGCTCACCCTGCGGTCTGTGTGGGTCTTAATGCCCCAGTATAGCAACGGGGACACTGTACTGTAAAAAAGCACCGACCTTCGGATGAGACGCAAAACCGAGGTCCCGATTCTCTGTGGTCATTAATAATCCCAGGGCGTCTCTCGAGAAGAGTAGAGGCTAAGAAAGACCCTCTCTGCCCACGCCTCCCCCCCCTGGACTGGACCCTCTCTGCCCACGACCCCCATGTCCAGTAACAGACACACAGGACAGGACAGGACACAACAGCGGCCGCTCTCCCTGTGAAAGAAGAGCAGGGATTGATCTCACCTGCTGAAAGAGCCTTTCTTATCGCTACAGGAGTGTGTTGAAAAGCACGGCGTGATTTACCTCATTCCGATTATAATATTGATTACTCAAACCACTATTTCAGTGGTTTCTGTTGACATGAAATGTTGTACTAATGTGTCTCTACTAAACACGTTTCACTCTGAGAGGAACTGGTTAGAAAAGAACTTGAATAACAAACTGCACGTAAATATCTGCATGTCTCCTAAATAACATAGTTACTGTTCTATATAATATATACAGCACCTTCAGAAAGTATTCAGACCCGTCACCTTTTTCCAAATTTTGTTGTGTAGTGTTGTGGGTTCAAGCCGGGCTCTGGCTGGGTCACTCAAGGACATTCAGAGACTTGTTCCAAAGCCACCAGCTTTGGGGTGGAGGGCCTTGCTCAGGGGCCAACAGAGTAGGATTCCTCTGCCAGCTGTGGGATTTGAACTGGCAACCTTCCAGCAACAGGCGCAGATCCTGAGCCACAGAGCCATCGCTCCACCCATTTTTGGAGGCCACTGTGCTCCTGGGAACCTTCAATCTGTTGCCAATTTTTTTTATACCCTTTTCCAGATTGACAGATTGACACAATCCTATCTCGGAGGTCTACAGAGAGTTCCTTGGCCTTTGTGGCTTGGTTTGTGCTCTGCCATGCACTGTGAACAGGTGTGTGTCTTTCTAAATCATGTCCAATCAAGTGAATTTGCCACAGGCGGATTAAAATCAAGTTCTAGAGACATCTCAAAGATGATCAAAAGAAATAGGATGCATCTGAGCTCAATTTGGAGTCCCATGATAAAGGGTCTGAATACTTCTGTAAATGGAAGATTTCAGGGTTTTTATTTTTAATACATTTGCAAAAAATTCTAAAAACGTGTTTTTACTTTGTCATTATGGGGTATTAGGTGTCGATTGATGGCAGAAAAGAATCAATTCGATCCATTTTGAAATACAGTAAGTCTACAACACAACGTGTGGAAAAAGTGGAGGGGTCCGAATACTTTCTGAAGGCATATAATTAGAATACATATAATTATATAAATAACAAATATATTTACTATTTTTGATGATCAGTGAAATACTGAACATTTTCTTGGGGCAGATCACAATAAATTAACGCTCTTGTAGAATCGTCTGTTTATTAGTGTCTCTTGTTAAAGTTTTTATTAATGATAAAAGCGTCTCTATAGTAACGCATCAGCTGTTGTGACGTCGGAGAGTGTCGCGCTGTGTTTGTCACAATGTCACAATTGTGTATTGTTGTTTGCACTACTTACAGCATTCCGCTATACCATATACCTGTGTGTGAGGATAATGACAATTAACTTGAGCTTGAACTTGATTGGTCCGCTCTCCAGGATCGCAGGGAGACGTCACCACGGCGGGGGGAGACACGTGGGGTCGGGACCGATGAGAGATTGGCGAGGAGACGCATTGAAGTGAAAATGATAGTAAATTTAGGACTCCGAATCTCCATCAGATAAGTACGCTTTTTCTTTTTTAGCAGTATGTGACTCTCGTCGAATGCTGATTAATCTGCTGTTCTTTTTAACACCTATGAGAGCTTATGATGTTTTTTTAACCCTAATTTACGTCGTGATTATGTATTAGGTTTATTAGGGTAAAGTTATAATTATGCTAATGTTACACTTCCGTTATCTGTTAACTACTGTTCGCCTTCCCGGGCCAATAATAACAATTGTAAAATACAGTTGAAACACAAGAAAGTTGTAAGGTTAAGAACATTTAGGAGGGACAAGCAGGAAGAAGTACGGCAGGAGAAACATGGTCATTAGAAAATGAAACGGACACAAATTAAATACAAGTCTTTAAAAAAACCTGACAGGAAGCCAGTGCAAGGACTCCAGGATAAGAGTGATGTGATCACTTGCACCAGACCTGGTCAGGATACTGACTGCTCAATTCTGGACACACTGGAGTTTGTTTGTGTGGATTTAGAAACCCCAGTGAGTCATCAATCACATAGTCAAGTAATCATGGCGCTATAGTCATCAATTCGAGAGAAGACAAAAGTGTTGACCAGTCACAGACAACACAGGACAGAGTCTGGCGTTATTTTCTGAGATGAAAGAATAACATTTTTACAATATGCTGCAATATGCTGAGGGTCATCAAGAGAAGATCAGCCCTAAATTCTTCAGTTTGCATTGTAAGTCAAGCACAGCTGACCACTTCAGTTGCACGTGGTTGCACACTTGTATCTCAGGAGCTCTAACTCCGTGTTTCCTCCCCAGGACATGCAGTTCAATCCCCTCGCCGGACTGCTGGCTCTGTGGTGTGTGTGGGGCGCTGCAGGTACTGTACAGTGACGCTTTCTCTAAGACAGAGGACCTGTGGTGTGGTGGCGTATTTCACTGCCAGACCCTCAGTTCCCCAGTTCACCTGTCCTGACCATCAACTGAAACGGTTATTGTAGGCTTTTAAACTCCAGTACAGCAAACTGAGAACTGTACATTCCTATTGAGGGCTGGTGCAGTCAGTGGAAAAGATCCAGCAACAAAATAAAGAATTAGTACTAAAAGTCTTGCGGCAACGTTTGTACTGTTATAAACTGTGTAACACCGTGTACTGCGATCACACTGAACCCCTGAGAATTGTACAGGAATGTAGCTGCAGCAGGAGTGACACAGAGCACAGTGATCCTTTCATTCAGGGAGGCAGCCACTAGGTGGAGCCAAAGTGCAAAACTGTGACTGATTAAGGATTCACATCAGCACTTGGAACAACGATAATAAACTTTATTTTATATCGCACATTTAAAAGTGGCTTCTCAAAGCGCTTTGCAGTCCGAAAAAAGAAGCACACAATGAGAGGAGAAGGCAGAATGACAGGGCCGTGGGAGAGCAGAGGCAGCTCAGTAACAGCTCTTCTGAGTCCGGACATGACAGGGCTCAGGGTAGGAACCTCTGAGCTCTGGGGCTGTGAGGTGGGAGCAGGACGGCAGTAACTCAGACAGGTACTGAGGTGCCATACACAGCCCTATAGGTGAGCAGGAGGGATTGAAATCGACACAAAACCTGATAGGAAGCCAGAGCAAGGAGTCCAGGACAGGAGTGATGTGATCTCTTACACAAGACCTACAGACCAACTAGACCAACGAGTAGGGTGTTACGGTAATCTATTCGAGAGAAGAAGCAGAGTGACACACAAATGATGAACATCCACAGCCACACAGATGCATTAGTAAATCTTTAGGTTAAGTTTAGGATAGCGAGGCCTATTTTAAGTAATGTAGCATCTATAGTGCTGTTTGGTGAAAGAAAACTGCATAAAAAGTTAAAAGAAACAGTCAGATGAGGCAGTATAATCTGTATAATAAGCTCTTAAATGGTTCTTACTTACTCATCAGTATTTGTGGTGCCCCAGGTTTCTCTGTGCAGGGCCCCAAGGAGCCTCTAGTGGCCAGGCCTGGGGACGAGGTGCTGCTGCCCTGCTCTGTGGACAGCACTGTCCCCCTGCAGGAGCTGGAGGTGCAGTGGCTGAGGACAGATCCAGACACCCTGGTGCTCCTGTTCTCCGAGGGGGAGAGCAGGCCGGAGTCCCAGCACCAGAGCTACCGGGGCCGAGCGGAGCTCTTCCCTCAGGAGATTCCCAGAGGAAACTTCTCTCTGCGGCTGGAGAGGATGATGCCTGAAGACGCAGGAGTGTACAGGTGTGCTGTTTACACAGCGCAGGGCTCCGGTGAGACCACAGTGGAGCTGAAGGAGCTGGGTGAGTTAGATTTCCTTATCCCTCGACCAGCTTGTCCAGTTATTGAAATAATAAAACACTGCCTGAGACACTCTGTTCTCTCACTGTTTATAAACACCTCTTGAAATATAGCTTTCTGATCAAACAGCAGTGAAGTGGAAGAGCCAGCCCCATGAGCACAGCAGGAGTGATCTGGGAGTGATCTCTCTTCTACAAGCAGTTTAGTGTTGGGAGCTTGGCTTTACCTCACTGTGACAGATGCTGTCCTTTATAGTCCAATAGATTACAGTCAGCCAGCTGTGAAAGAGTCTCAGTGAGAAAAAAAGGTTTGTTTAGATTGTATATCTAAATGTTTAGGAACAAGTAATAGGTTTATTCCATGCTGAAAAAAAGAAGCCTGAAGAAGGCTTCACACCTGAAGAAGGCTCCACGGCCGAAACGTTGTGTTCTCTTTCTTCTTTTTTTCAGCATGGAATAAACCTATTACTTGTTCCTTTGCAGCCTACGCATGCTGACGCAGCTACCCACCTGAACTATCTAAATGTTTAGGTTTATTTTCACCCCCATTATATAGGATCAAGTGTCACTGTAATTAAATGACTTGAGTGCATTTTGCTGTTCCTGTTGATTCACAGAGAGTCTAGTTGTGACTGGAGCTGATCGTGCTGTTGTGTCCTACCCTGGAGGGGAGGTGGTGCTGAGCTGCTCTGTGGACACGAATGTCCCCCTGGTGAAGCTAAAGGTGGAGTGGCTGAGGACAGATCCAGACACGCTGGTGCTCCTGTTTTCCGAGGGGGAGAGCAGGCCGGAGTCCCAGCACCAGCGCTACCGGGGCCGAGCGGAGCTCTTCCCTCAGGAGATTCCCAGAGGAAACTTCTCTCTGCGGCTGAAGGACGTCAGGACTGAAGACAAGGGGCAGTTCGTGTGCAGAGTCTTTGGTGAATATGGGTCTGCAGAAGCCACAGCAGAGCTGATAGAGCTGGGTAAGTCAAACCACTTCCATGCAGAAACACAGGATGAAGTCTATATCCTGTAGGAGGGGTTCTATCAGAAACTGGGTTTAAATGAAGCTCTAGCTTTTCATAAGAACATGTACTGTACTGTATACCATTTTTGTATGGTATAATAATATATTCTTAGTAAACTAATCCGTTTTTCAGGTGATATCAAAATCCAAGGATTAGCTAATATTGTAGAAACGGCAAATTAACTTTAAAAATACTTAGACAAAATATGAGACAAACACCTGTCAGATGATGTTTAATTTAGAGAAATACAGGGTGTTGCTGTTAGGTAGTAAAAACAAACTATAGAAACAAAATGGAATGTTGTGTTAAATTGTATAAAGCACTAGTAAGTTGTTCATTTACATATTGTGTAGTGTTTTGGTCATAATGTAATAAAAAAGATATTGTTGCTCTGGAATCAATATGGAGAAGAGCAACCAGATACATCCCAGGACTTAAAGAACTGAACTACACCGACAGGCTGGAGGAACTGAGTCTCTTTAGTCTGAAGGGAGTGTCCCACACCGACAGGCTGGAGGAACTGAGTCTCTTTAGTCTGAAGGGAGTGTCCCACACCGACAGGGTGGAGGAACTGAGTCTCTTTAGTCTGAAGGGAGTGTCCCACACCGACAGGCTGGAAGAACTGAGTCTCTTTAGTCTGAAGGGAGTGTCCCGCACTGACAGGCTGGAGGAACTGAGTCTCTTTAGTCTGAAGGGAGTGTCCCAAACCGACAGGCTGGAGGAACTGAGTCTCTTTAGTCTGAATGGAATGTCCCACACCAACAGGCTGGAGGAACTGAGTCTCTTTAGTCTGAAGGGAGTGTCCCACACCAACAGGCTGGAGGAACTGAGTCTCTTTAGTCTGAAGGGAGTGTCCCACACCGACAGGCTGGAGGAACTGAGTCTGTTTAGTCTTGAGCAGAACTTATACATGTATTAAAATTCTCTATGTCAGCCCCTTGGGCTTTTTCAAAATCACAGTAAAACACGAACCAGAGGGCACAAGTGAAAACTACAACTGACAACTTTTAAAACTGTCCCATCTTTACAAATATGGGAAAACTACCCAGCCGTGTTGTTGAAGCTGATACCCTGACTTCTATAAAGGATAATTAAATACCCAACAGACTAGATGGGCTGACCAGTTTCCTCTCCTTTGTAACTGCTTGTTACAGGCTGGAAAAATGACAGCTTGAGACAGTGTGCATTTTGTTAGCATAGTCATGGTGTAGCTTAACCCTTCATTGAGTTAAAGAAAAAACAAAAACTTGTCAAAACAAAACACAAGTTTTTTTAGTCTTCATTTATTCCCTGGGACCATTCTTTCATTCTTTTTTCGGGGTCATTCATCAGAGGTTCAGTCTTTCACCCTCTGTCTCTGTCACAGTCTGGGCTCTCCAAGGTACCTCACTCACACCTGCTTAAACAGAGCACAACTCTAAAAAGAGAACACACTGACCAGAGACAGTATGAAGAAACAGACCCTGATGAAGTACAGGCTCAGTGGCCACAGCCTGAACAGAGAGACTGGACACAGGCAGACCTGGCTACCCAGAGAGGACAGGCTCAGTGGCCACAGCCTGGACAGAGAGACTGGACACAGGCAGACCTCGCTGCCCAGAGAGGACAGGCTCAGTGACCACAGCCTGGCCGGAGAATCTAGAGACAGGAAAACTCAATATGTGCCCCATATGTGATTTTCCGTCATACTATGAGAAACAGACAGCGAGCCTCTCAAATAATATTGTAACAAATGTGGAGTTATGAAAATTGTGAAAATCAGGTTTTAAAGAAGCGTTTTCGTCGATCAGTAAAATAGATGTTCATATACAGTACCTCAGTTTGTAAGTGATCACTCTTGAATATACCTGAGCGGCTGGTATAATTAGACCCACGTGAACTCTTTGTTTTCTGGCACAGCTTGGTGAGAGGAGTAATCTTCCAGGCACAATATTTATTAAGGAACAAGTAATAGGTTTATTCCATGCTGAAAAAAAGAAGAAAGAGAACACAACGTTTCGGCTGTGGAGCCTTCTTCAGGTGTGAGAGAGACAGGGCAGTAGGCAAAGGTAAAGTAGTGGGAGAACAAAGGCTGGGAGAGAGGAGGAGTGAGAGGCGGGAGCAGAGGACAGAAAGAGAGGCCAATCAAGAGGTGTGAAGTCAGAATGGGTGCAGAGAGGTGTGAAATGAAACTTCCAATGAATGGAGAAAATTTAAAAGAACAGTAGTCTGTCGTTAAGAGAAGGGAGAATGTGTGATCCTAGCTGCAGAATAATTTTGGTTTGGGCGGTCTTTCTGATGTATGAGTTGGGAAAACCGTCTTTGAGAACACAGACGGAGAGATTAGTGTGGTCGTGGCCGTCAGAGGTGAAATGAGAAACAATGGGCTTGAAGAGATCTTTAATCTTCACAGCCCTGACCTGTTCTCTGAAGCGGTCTCCGAGTCTCCTTCCTGTTTCTCCAATGTAGATGGCTGGGCATTTACTGCAAGAGATACAGTAAATAAGGTTGCTGGAGGTACAAGATGCTGTCTGGGTGATCCGGAATTGTCCTGAGGGGCCTTGAATGAGTGTGGTGGTGGCTGTGTACTTGCAGGTGATGCAGATTAGGTGGTCAGCCACTAGGAGGAGCACATGAAGTTGGGGAAGTATTACAGAACGAGAGAAGTGCTGTGATTACTTTAGTCATTCATCTATTTGGAATCTGATAGAGAGAAACAGAAACTAAAAGTCCTCAGGTGTAAATAGACACAACTTGGAAAGGATGTGAATTTTGAGAGAACAATTCTTCATTTTTGATAAATTGTATCTTTCATAGGGAAATATATCAGTGGCTGGGTAGCTGCCCCCAGTATTTAGACAGGGAACACTAAGTCAGTCAGGAGCTCAAACTACGAGCTAGCTGTTCTTTTAGCTTTTTTTATTTTTTTCCGGTGATTTTCAATATGGCCATGAATACTGTTTAAATTGACTGACTCCAGGTGTGTCTGTGGGCAAAATCCTGTGTATATCGGTGTCCTTCTGATGTTGGTGTCTCCTGCGGCTGTCACGATCGTTACTCCTCCTCTTAAGGGCGCTCCAGCCCTTCCTTGTTCTGCCTCATTCCCCACACCTGTTCCTTATTCCAGCCCCTCTTCAGTTCCCCATTAAAAGCCAGACGCAGACGTCACTTGAGGCTCTTTATTGAATTCCGCTTCGTGAGAGCCCGGGTCCTGCTGCGTCTGGCTCTGTTATGGTTTTAGTTTCCTGTTCCTGATTCCTTGTCCCGCCGGTCCCGACCCGGTTCTGGTTTTTAACTACTTTGGATGGATTCCCTGGTCTTGGACTTTGCCTTCCGTTTTGGATTTCCCTTTTGGATTTATGCTTGGATTGTTTGCCCCGGACTCACTTCCCCCGGACACCTGCTCACCTCGGACACTCCCCCCTGTCTCCTGACCCACTCCTGCATGATATTTTTCCCTGTTGTTTCTTCACCTTCCAGATCGTGTCGTCCGCATAGGGCCCGGAAAGAACTGTCCGTGACAGCGGCATCACAACACATACTGATGGAAAATAGTAAACTGTGTTTTTTGATGATCTTTTCTCTTCTCTCTTCAGGGTTTTCATCAGTACATGTTTGGACTCTGGTCTTGGCCTTTTCTGTACCAGTACTTTGGATTCTAATTTTTGTTGTACCAAAGAATGTGCGTAAGTAATTTTAAATTGTTTTATTAGTTATATTATCTTGTATAGTCTGTCCACTAAATAACTGTGAACAGAGAAAGTTGTTACGGTTGTTTTATTCTGACCTGTATACAGTTCAGCTGTCCAATTCTCTCTGCTCTTGACCCCTTATCATTCCTGTGTATGCAACAGTGACATCATCACCTGATAGCTCTGTGGAGACCACAGTGACATCACCCAGTAGCTCTGTGGAGACCGCAGTGACATCGCCCAGTAGCTCTGTGGAGACCGCAGTGACATCACCAATAGCTCTGTGGAGACCACAGTGACATCACCAATAGCTCTGTGGAGACCGCAGTGACATCGCCCAGTAGCTCTGTGGAGACCGCAGTGACATCACCAGTAGCTCTGTGGAGACCGCAGTGACATCACCAGTAGCTCTGTGGAGACCGCAGTGACATCGCCCAGTAGCTCTGTGGAGACCGCAGTGACATCGCCCAGTAGCTCTGTGGAGACCGCAGTGACATCACCAATAGCTCTGTGGAGACCGCAGTGACATCGCCCAGTAGATCTGTGGAGACCGCAGTGACATCGCCCAGTAGCTCTGTGGAGACCGCAGTGACATCACCAGTAGCTCTGTGGAGACCGCAGTGACATCGCCCAGTAGCTCTGTGGAGACCGCAGTGACATCGCCCAGTAGCTCTGTGGAGTCCGCAGTGACATCGCCCAGTAGCTCTGTGGAGACCGCAGTGACATCACCAATAGCTCTGTGGAGACCGCAGTGACATCGCCCAGTAGATCTGTGGAGACCGCAGTGACATCGCCCAGTAGCTCTGTGGAGACCGCAGTGACATCACCAGTAGCTCTGTGGAGACCGCAGTGACATCGCCCAGTAGCTCTGTGGAGACCGCAGTGACATCGCCCAGTAGCTCTGTGGAGACCGCAGTGACATCGCCCAGTAGCTCTGTGGAGTCCGCAGTGACATCGCCCAGTAGCTCTGTGGAGTCCGCAGTGACATCGCCCAGTAGCTCTGTGGAGACCGCAGTGACATCACCAATAGCTCTGTGGAGACCGCAGTGACATTGCCCAGTAGCTCTGTGGAGACCGCAGTGACATCGCCCAGTAGCTCTGTGGAGACCGCAGTGACTTCACCAATAGCTCTGTGGAGACCACAGTGACATCGCCCAGTAGCTCTGTGGAGACCGCAGTGACATCGCCCAGTAGCTCTGTGGAGACCGCAGTGACATCGCCCAGTAGCTCTGTGGAGACCGCAGTGACATCACCAGTAGCTCTGTGGAGACCACAGTGACATCGCCCAGTAGCTCTGTGGAGACCGCAGTGACATCGCCCAGTAGCTCTGTGGAGACCGCAGTGACATCACCAATAGCTCTGTGGAGACCGCAGTGACATCACCAATAGCTCTGTGGAGACCGCAGTGACATCACCCAGTAGCTCTGTGGAGATCAGAGAAAAAGAGAAGAGTCCAAGGCAAGAGTGTAGCTATGGAAACAAAGCAATAATGCAGAAAATCACCTTATTTTTGGTTATTTGAAGCTTGATATATAAATGTTTTTTTCTCTTTTCTGAACTCTAGGTGATGAGGATAAATACTTGTATGTGCTTTATTGGACATTTGTCTGTGCCCCCAGTGTCTCACTGTCTATTTCATTTATCCTCTGGGGTGTAATTGAAGGTAAGTCTATCCATTTAATCTCAGAGCATTTTGTGTGTGCTTTTCTGTGGATGTTGTGGGCTGTACTGATTACTAATCTCTCCAGGCACATTCGGGATTGAAAGAAATATCATTATTGCTGTTATACAGAGGTTTAACTTCTTTAGAAATGACATTCATAAAAGAGCTTTAAAGAGAGAGAAAAGAGGAGTATTTCAGGAAACAGACATCAACCTCCCATTCAGCATCTGAAGGTCTGTCTGTGAGCTGCTCTGAAGTCAGGGGCTGCAGAGATCTGAGAATCTGTTGCTCTGTGCAGGCAGTGATTATTTATACCCTGTACTGTGTTCATGTTTACTGTCACAGGCAAATAATTTAAATACATCAGGCAGGACTGCAAGAGTAATGATTAAAAGTCTAAATTTAATCTAGCAATGAATGTTAATGAGCTAATTGTGTGCAATCATTTGCTTTTGGCTCCTGATGTGACTTGTTTTGCAGGGTCTTTGGAAGAAGGGATCATGTGTGTGACTGTAAATCTACTGAGGATTGTAGTGTTTGTGGCTGTGTTAGCCATTACTGGTAAGTTCTGGAGAGATGAGCTCACTTTAGAGAACTGTTTCTTTTTAAAGATCATCTTGAAAATCTACACATCTGGTACAATTACAGTTATATTTACTTCATACTGTGCAAATACTCTAATTAAACAATAAAAATATTGTTATAATCTTTATCTTTTATTGCCAAACTAGGTCCTATGTTGTCATTAAATGTTGCTGAAAAGCTGGTCAGCACTTTTGTATTTCTCATATTAAACTACCCTAACGCCCTACTTTCTAAATCCACATTGAACAAACTCCAGTATGTCCAAAATGTGGCAGCCAGAATCCTGACCAGGTCTAGTGTAAGTAATCACATTACTCCTATCCTGGAGTCCTCAAACTGGCTTCCTGTCAGGTTTCATGTCTATTTCAAAATACTGATGCTCACTTACTGTACAAGGCTCTGCATGGCACCTCACAATCTTTCTACTCCCTATCTAGCAACCATTGTCTTCTAATTCTGATCTCCTGCCTGTCCTAAAAGCCTGTATAGATACTAAGGGTGACAGGGCCTTCTCCTGCTGCACCCCAAAGCTCTGGAATTCTGTCCCCGGGGATCTCTTTCATACCTTCTGTGTGGAGCCTTGGTTTTCCTACTGTATTCCATACCCCATTAACCATCTCTCACTGTTTTTTTTTTGTTGCTCTGTAAAGCGCTTTGAGAAGCTTTTAAAGGTGCTATATGAAATAGCACTTTTTTAATTGCTTGTACACATTTAAAGACTAATTGATAAATATAAATCCAGCACATATTATGCTGTTCTGATACTTTCCTAAAAAGGTCATTGTTGTGACCAGAAAAAGGAAGGCACAGTACACTGATCCACTCTGATTGGATCTGTTTGTACATGAGAGGAAGAATTCAGGACAAACCGAAGCTTAGTTACTTAGTAGATACCTTGGTAAGTGAACATGTCTAATAGTGATTAATAAAGACTCTTTAATATTTCAGTGTCAAAGAGGCAGTGTTACTTACTCATCTGGAAAAAAGATGTCGCTGTGACATTACTAACCTGAACACTAAATGAGAACACAGGGTCAAGAGTACATGAAGTCTGCTCACAGTTCACTTTAAGACTTTTTTGCTCCCATTAATTCAGAGGTGGAATGCTAACCAGAGAGCCTTGCAGCCCTTGAGGACTGTGTTTGCTGTAACTGTTGCTCTTCTGTGATTTACCAGTTAATGTCTCCCGTCTTGTTCTGGTCCTGAGATTGTTCTGTACCCGTATCTACCACCAGGGGGAGCTCAGACTCAAAGATCAGATCCTTAAAGGAGCTCCATCTCTAGATCATACTTAAGTCCCTCTGGATGGTTCTGGTTAAAAAGTGATTACACTTTTCCAACTCACTGTAGACACTCTGCACAGGAATGTTTCTGGGTCTTTATTCATCTCCTTGTCCCTGTAACTGGATCTCTAGAAATATACAGTACAGTTTATTATTTCAGTTTCGCTCAGATCCTGAATCATGATCTTTCCTATAGACTGACTAAGTACTGGTTATGAGAGTGTATCTGTGAATGATACTGACAGTATCTGTTGTGCTGCTGTGTTCTCTGGAGGACCTCAGGATGGGGAATCTGTCTGCTTTTCCCTCTCTAATCCCTGCTGCTGTCTTGACATGACTGAACTGAACCAAGCGCCTCAGCAGTAGAACTAGACCACAGAATCAGTGAGTCTGGTGACTCCTGGCCATCAGCTCAGCTGCAGTCTGAGTGTGTTCGATCACACCATGAGGGTCTGGACTGAGGTGAAGTTCCTCTCCTTCAGCATGGAGAGTCTGAGTTCAGAGGGTGATGAAAGCAGTGTGTGAATTGTAGTGGTTTTTAACAGAGGCTGGTTAAAATTAAACTTCAGTGACACTGTAGAGGATTGGTGTCTAATTCACAAGTTTGTATGTTTGTGTCTGTTTTTTCCAGAGGAGAAATCGGTTTCCATCAGTTTCTCAATAATTCATTTTGCTGTGATAACAGAGATGTGGTCTGGTAAGTAAAATTAAAACTGACTGTTTCTATTTCCAATTTCAGAGAAGTATTAGCTGTTAACTCTTGTATTTACAGTAATAGACACACACATGTTTGAGGTCCTGTATAGTGGCTGCTGAGCTGCTTGTCTTTGCTCCAGTGTGTGAGTGTGATGTGATTCTCAGGGCCAGTATACAGTCAGACCAGGAGTATTCAGTCTGTAACCAGCTGGACAGGCCCTTTTAGTGGACTGGTCCTGTGCTCCTGGTCACTTATAAAGCCAGTGTATTACTGCTGTTACAAAACAGTTACAGTGCCATATTGTAGTGTTCACATTAAAATCAAATTCATAGTATGTAAACAGTGCAATACAGCACAATAGCTCACACCCTGTAAGCTTGTTGTCATGATTGTGTCCCTGTTTATTCCTGCGACACTGAATCTATCAGGAGAAGTGTGTGAATTGTTCATAGTGCTCTTCTGTAGATACACACAGCCTTCCCTGTTACTCTGCTGTAGTAATGGAGTGATGCCTTCACAGTGACACTTGCAGGTCATAGAAACCTCAGACACAGGAGCCGAGTTTGATTAAATAAAGGAAATGAAGGGGAAGATGTTTTTGTTTCTGTTCTGTTTTCCCTGTGTTCCCAGTTGCTCTGTGGGAGTATTTCAAGAGCCACACACCAGACACAGGTGTTACAGCAGGTATTGGACTGGCCTGTGCCTCATCACTGCTCTCCTCTCTCTGCGGGGTTTATATTCAAGGTAAGAACAGCTGCTTTCTCAGATCCAGGAGAGAGAGATTTGGTGTGAAGAGCTCAGATCTAGCCTCTCTCCTTGCTAGGTTTCAGTTCCAGAATACAATGTGATTGACATACAGTAGAGAAAGAAGCCCAGACTGCACTGGGAGGGATGAGAACAGACTCTCACAATCTCTCTCCAACAGACACTTGATAAGAACACAGAGTTTTCTAGAGAACCACAGAAAGCAGCTGGATCTATTACTGATACAGTCCTGCTTTAATTCAACATAAAACTAAGCTCAGGAAGTTATTTATGTGCTTTGTATAAATACTGATTCACAATTTAAGAATATTTAATTATTGAGGAGTTAGACCTAAGATATTTTTACCCTCTTGGCAGAAGATCCCCTGCCTACTATCAGCACAAACAATGACTCTCACCAGATTTATTTCAGATACATTTGTGCCAGTTTGTACCACTAAAAGTAGTGTTTGTACTGCTTTCCTTCCTGGGAAACGCCCTCTGTCTCCAGGGAACAACGTCACTCAGCCTGTGAAGTCGAAAAGGAATTGTTGTTTCTGCCAATTTTAATGATTTTGCATTCACTCTGGTTGGAGAAGAGATGAAAACATAGAGTCGGTAAGAAAGGTAGACAGGAGCTCACTCTGGTTTAGGGTTTAGGGGAGAGAATGAGACACAGGAGCCATGCTAATGGAAATGAGGGTTTTGAAGCTGGTACTGTGCAGAGAGAGAGAGATAGTCAGGAAATACCAGTGAGCTGCTTGTAGGGAGGCAGCTTCCCTGGCTGTAGGACGAGGACCTCAGGACCCTCCTGCAGGAAGTGACTCAACTGAGGGGCAGCTGCAGAGCAGAGGTGAGGGAGAGGAGGGGTGCAGGAAGATGAAGGTGTTTACAGTGCAGTGTTTCAGGAAGTGGTGTCATAATTTATATTCACAAATTCCTCCTGAACACAATCTGTTGAACACAGTATTTCTTTACAATATCATAATTTTAAAAATAAGTGTTTTAAATGTGGTCATTTAGATGGCTTCACTGTCTAAATATCCTTTTGTTCTATTTTCAGTGTTTTCCGTGTGGACAAACTTCTCTCAAAGCATCAGGAGACCAGGTATGTTCTTCTTACCTCAGAGTGTGACAGAGGAGACACTGCAAGGCCAAGCAGAACCTGAGACACACAAAATAGAAACACCAGACAGCGAGAGAAGGTCTCTTACATCCTGAATCGTGGGCAGACCATGGGCAGCAAAATGTTCCTGCAGAGTGATGTGGACAGGAACAGGATTGAGAAACAGTTAACAACACGTCTTTATACTGAATCAATACATCTACAAGCACCACTTACAGTAGCAGCTTGAGACTGTAGAGGTCTCTCAGCCCAGTGCTGACCAGGCCAGGTCACACTACAGGGTTGGGACTCTGCTGTCCCTCCCACAGGCCTGGACAGCGATGTGTGGACTCTGGTCTCTGCTGTGTGCAGACACCTGTACTGTCAGAGGCACTGAGCCAGGGAGAGCTGGAGGGTGGTAGCCCACTATAGGTGAAGATAGCAGGGGAGAGGGACTGTGTGGCACTAACAGATACTGTACCTGCTTTGTTCTCTTTCTGCTGCAGTTCCCTTCGCTTGTTCAGTTGGCAACACTGTTGTCTTCATCCTTTTCAGAGCTTCCATAGAAAGGCTCATAGTGGGTAAGTACTGTACTCCAGTAACACACCAGATCCACAGCAGACTTTCAACACATGACCACACTGAATGTGAATTAAGTTACAGCTGGCACATCCAGACACAGTCACAGTGATGTAAGATCTTTAAAGGCAGGACTGTGTGCAGGAGAGAGCTCTGGCCTGGAGTCTGTGGTCCTGAGCAGAGCCAGGGAGCTGTGTCTGTTCTCCAGCTGATATCCTGGCCCACTGGAGCTTATCTGCAGCCCGTTGCTCATGCCTGTATCTCCTGAGCTACACTGAGGTCAGGAGCACTGGGCTGTGTCAGTAGCTGCAGCTGTTAACTCAGGTGTGTCTCTCGAAGCAGTAGAGTCACTGGCTGTGTCTTGGGGTCGAGGGTGAGTGTCTTTCGTGACCCCAGGGGAGTGATAAGGCCAGTGTGGGATCCCCACTCTCTCTGGCAGGGTGAGCAGGCGCTGTCCCAGGAGATATCAGCTTGTCTTGGTTGTGATGCTCAGTGCAGTCATGGTGAGCTCTCTTCAACACCCTCACCTTGCTGCCTCATTGGACTCCTTTGGATCTCAAGTTTCTGAGCTTCTGCCCAGATATTCCTCCTCCACTTGGTTCAGTCAAGCGCCATAATCACACTGATAGTGTGAGTGGGAGTTGATACTGATGTTGAATCTAATCATATTTACTTTTACTATATCTTTGAAATGGTTCTTCAGTCCTTGGGATTGCTTGGCTAAGCTGCTAGAAAAGAACCCTCTTTGTAAGTCTGCCATCAGGAGGACATGAGCAGCCCAGCAGAGCTGAAGGCAGAAGATCACAGCTGCTGTGCTTGTGGTTCCTGGTTAAGAGAGAACAGTGATGCTGTATCAGTCCCTTGACTTGATACATACAGTAGAGCTGATACAGCTCCAGTCCTTTTATTCAGCTGAATATTCGTTGACATTCAGTGTGGACAAATGTTATTATTTTGGTGATCCAAGATCACCAAGTCCTAGACGGAATTCTTGTTGTTGGACATGATTGATCAGGTACTGAATCTATAATGGGATTCCAGTGGAACCTGTTTCACAAGAAGAATGAAATGGTTCAGGAGGATCCCTGCAGTGATCGTGCCTGTGAAGCATGTACAGAGATCCCACTGAAAGGTGATTGATAAAATCATTGAATTGATTTGGGATGACCTCTACAATTCAGTTGTGTATGTGTGTGGAGGGGTTGTGTTAATTCCTGTCCACAGTGCTTAAGCATTTCAGTAGGAATTCTGTCTCCTCCTGCTGCTCTGTCATTCTATATTTGTGTGAAGACTTTCACCTTCTCCTCATGTGCTGTAAGAGTTCCAGGCTTCTCTTTCACTGGTGTTGTAGTTTGGAATTTAATATATTAGTGTTGACAGTGGAGTCCAGATTGAATAGATGATCAAAATTCTCATCAGGATCCCCTCTTTCTTTGTCTAGGTGAGCTCTTTCTTAGGTCTCAATGATACTTGTGTGCTTGGGCCATAAACTAGCCCTTGTGTCGGCAAAGCGATCAAAAATTAATTTATGTCTTTAATATGTTAAATTTTCATGGCCTTGACTCTAAACTACATGATAGTCATGTCACAAGTTCTTCTTTTAATTTCTGCTTGTTGTTGTTGTGGCTTCACACTTATGATCAACTGGTTCATAGCTCGCTATGTCATTAAGTTGATTTGATTATTCCCGATTATTTTGTTCCTTATATTCACTAATTTAGCAGCCTGTTACAGTTACTCCACACCAGCACGTGAAGCAGGATGTGAAGACACTTTCAGTGAATGATTTGTAGAAAAGTGTAAGAATAGTTTTATCTACCTTAAAGTACCTGGGTTTCCTAAGAAAGAAGAGTCTCTGTTGGCCTTTTTTATAGATCGTGTCCCAACATTTGTCCCATTTTAGGTTTTTGTCAATGACCAGTCCCAAGTACTTATAGTCATCAACAATTTCAACAGGCTGACCATCAATTGTAGTGGGTTGAAGGGGTGTGGTCTTTTTCCTAAAAGCGATAAGAAGCCCCTCTTTCTTTGTCTAGGTGAGCTCTTCCTTAGGTCTCAATAAGACTTGTGTGTTTGGGCCATAAAATAGTCCTTGTGGCAGTAAAGTGATCAAAAATAAAGTTTATGTTTGTAAGATGTGAAATTTCCATGGCATTGACTGTAAACTACATGATATTCATGTCACAAGTTCTTATTTTGACCTCTGCCTTCCTTGTTGATGTTGTATATTCACACTTATGATCAATAGGTGCATAGGTCACTATGTCATTTTCAGAAAACCAATTCTGGTGTTTTGTTATATACATTCCAGGTGTCACTTTGCAGGTATTAGTGAAGCTCAACACCTCTTCTGGTGAGGCTTGAAAGCTTTCTCCTAATGTATATTTGAAAACACTCTGTTTTGGTTGGATCCTCCAAAACTGATTTTCCATGCACATTTCATCTTTTACAAGCAAGGTGTGGGAGCCAGTTAGAAAGAGGAAATTAAAGGGATAAGACAGTGATCATGAACAGCTGTCACAGCAGACATCTTTGTCATTCCAGACATGGACAATGACAAAGTCAGTCGGGTTCCAGTGTTTGGACCATAGATGTTTCTGGGACATGGTGACATACTGTAAGGTGTTAGTGATGATGAGAACATGCTCTGAGTGTTTGGAAAAGAAAGGAATGACATTTCCATGTCCTACCTTGCAAAGTGAACTTGTTAAGGTGTGATGACAAATGATGATACCATCTTTGATTACAAAACCAGCTCTATGATGTTGTTCTTTTTATTTTCTGTTCCAGAACTAAGTCACTGTTCATTAAGTGGAAAGTCCATGAGGGTCCTGATGTTCCAGTTCCCTAATTTTAATGCTCTTTGGTATTTTGATCACAGACAGCTGATCCCTCTTCTGTCCAGTCAGGAGTGATGGGACAGGTATAGGGCTTATGTACTGTATATATATGCCCTGTTTAAGGGCACCTTTTCTAACCACTTCCCACAAGGAGCTACTGTAGATCCTCAATAAGGCTTCTCAGCGGCAATATCATGGTAAGAGAAGCAGCTCCAATAGCGAAGGGGGTCCTTCTGTATCTCACTCTGCTGATGGTGACCTTACATTGCCCACAGCCCAGGTTCCATATCAGTTAGAGATGTAGTCCAAACTGAGCACTCTTCCAACCTCACCCACTGTTTACAGTGTACAGAGTGGTGTTTAAACTGGGATGATTTTATACTGACAGCATCAGTACCTGTAAGACAACTTTCCACAGGGCTGACAGAACCTGTACGTTACTAACTCTTTTGTGCTCAGTCCTGCATGTTCTATAAAAGATCTGCCCTTCCTGATCCACTCTTCTGTTCCCAGGTTATCTGACTGTGCTGATTGTAGCTCTTATTGCCCTGGTTGTGTCTCTGACACTTCAGAGGATCTGTTCAGCCCGGGGAGGATGTGGAGGTGAGTAGGAACAGTGACGACTGTGCTGTAAATACAGATTCACAGGATTCTGATGAGTCAACATCTACTGGGACAAGAACTGGTGCTCTGCCACTACAAAACATCACAAGAATAATTCACTGGGAGCAGCAGAAACAGTAAAGAACAGGAAAGGGGCGTCCAGACTGCACTGGGACCTCAAGTGGCTCTCAGAGAGTTGGGGGTGTTTATCTCTTCAGCCCCATAGGCTGCCTCACGCCTGGGAGCTGAGAGCTCTGGGGACAGAGAGGAGCAGAATCAGTAAGCTGGAGCTGCAGAGGACAGTCTGGTCAGGGGTCCCTTTTGTCTCACACTGAGAGAGCCTCCCCAGAAGAGGTCAAGATAGGAATGAGCTTCTCGTGCCCCCCAAGAGATGGCCCCCCAGCCCACCACTCTCTCCCCAGCACCCGTGAGGACAAACAAAAGTGTTCAAACATATAACAACTAAAGAGACAGACACCCTCTGAAGGACGGATGAAAATGAGACATGGAGGCTATACAGTATGTAAGTCTGACTGCACACTGGAGGGAAAAAAACCCTTAAATTCCAATCAAGGGGAAACCTCTGGAGTCCCATGGGAACAGACTCCCCACTCCAGCTGTTAGTCATGGATAGATGGACAGCTTAGGTGTCTGAGGGAGCTGTGTGGGCACATTAGATGGATCTCAAAATTAGCTCAAGCTGCAGAGGTGGCTGCTCTAGTTTTGAAGGAGAGGGAAGTGTAGACTAAAGAGACTCAGTTTCTTCAGCCTGTCAGTATGGGACACTCCCTTCAGACTAAAGAGACTCGGTTCCTTCAGCCTGTCAGTGTGGGACACTCCCTTCAGACTAAAGAGACTCGGTTCCTTCAGCCTGTCAGTGTGGGACACTCCCTTTAAACTAAAGAGACTCAGTTCCTCCAGCCTGTCAGTTTGGGACACTCCCTTCAGACTAAACCCTCAGTTTGATCTTGAAATGGGCAGCGGGCCTGTGTGTACAGTAGGTGAACAGCATGTTCCTTTCTGCCCCGATACTGGACTCTTGCATGTTTTTCTTATTCAGATATTTCTGGTTTATAATAAGATTCAAATGCATGTTTTACTCTTTCAGAGTTCTGTCGGAAAGCTGCAGTTGTGATTTTCTCCATGATTCTGTTCGTGTTGAGCTTGCTGTATCTGGCCAGTGTCCTGGACACTCTCAGAGGTATGTACAGGGGCGAGTGTGTGACAGTCAGCAGGTTTAGACAACAGCTGACCTCCTGTGTGCCCACCTGTCAGTTCAGACAGATGTGTTTTATGTGAATCAGGACATCCTGTGGGCATGTCATCATGCTGCACTCACACCCCAGTGTTTCCACAGTCCTGAGCAAACAGGCCCCCCACTCCTCTGAGCCCCACTGACAGCCCCTGTGCGGCTCTTCAGCTGCTGTGAGGAAAGGACTCCCCAGGGTTTGTATCTTCTGAGTGGACAGTAGTGCTCCAGTCCTGGAGAGAACTAGCAGGGCGTAAGTCAGGTCTTACAGCCTGGACACACACCCTGAGTCACACATTAACACTTCACATTCCTCTGCAGTATGTCTGCTGCACCAGCCCAGAGTTATCTCAAGTGTGACACAGCATCACAGTGTAACTCTCACAGGCCTGTATGCAGGGCTCTTTCATGTTAATGCATTCTGCACATTGTTACCAGTTGGGGAGTATGAAATTAGAGAAATTTCACAAAATGACCAAGCAGATGAATCAATAATTTGAATAAATAATCAAAACCCCCTACTTGTAAAGATTTTGTCAAGAATATCCCTGAGTGGTTGGTATAATTAGAGGCACATGAGCTCTTTGTTCTCTGGCACAGTTTTGGTGAAAAGAATAATAATTCAGGCACACTTGTTTAAACAAATATTACCAATGACAATACACACACTAACAACACACAACAGAAACAAACAACATACAAGCTACACTATTTAGACTACAAACTTACTAGCAAGGAGTCCCAGAGGCCTCATGTCCTCACCACCCAGAAAAACACCAGACTGCTACCAAGTACTCAAACTCTTACATAACCCCTACACAGGCCACAGAAGAAGAGACAAGATGTCTTCTAAACTAAATAGAATACAACCTGCAGTTGAACCTGGCTCCCTGTTCTAAAAATGCACCCACTAACGAGGACAGGGCATTGTTAACTGTGGGTTTCTTTACACAGGATATCAGAGTTCCCTGAACCACAGAGTAGCACACTTTGTGACAAGGATAAACACTTAGCTCCAATCTGATTTTCCCGTTGATCATTTTGATCTTGTTGATCAACTTGTGCCTCACGTCTGCCTACTGTCTGAACAACCCTGGTCAAAATGAAGAAAAACACACACACTTCTTTCTTGAGATCGCAGCTGATAGTGACTTGTCTGGCCAGGTGGAGATCTCCTCTCACAGTGACCTGTGCACGTCTGTCTGGCCAGGTGGAGGAGCTCCTCTCTCACAGTGACCTGTGCATGTCTGTCTGGCCAGGTGGAGATCTCCTCTCTCACAGTGACCTGTGCACGTCTGTCTGGCCAGGTGAAGATCTCCTCTCTCACAGTGACCTGTGCACGTCTGTCTGGCCAGGTGGAGATCTCCTCTCTCACAGTGACCTGTGCACGTCTGTCTGGCCAGGTGGAGATCTCCTCTCTCACAGTGACCTGTGCACGTCTGTCTGGCCAGGTGGAGATCTCCTCTCTCACAGTGACCTGTGCACGTCTGTCTGGCCAGGTGTAGATCTCCTCTCTCACAGTGACCTGTGCACGTCTGTCTGGCCAGGTGAAGATCTCCTCTCTCACAGTGACCTGTGCACGTCTGTCTGGCCAGGTGGAGATCTCCTCTCTCACAGTGACCTGTGCACGTCTGTCTGGCCAGGTGAAGATCTCCTCTCTCACAGTGACCTGTGCACGTCTGTCTGGCCAGGTGGAGATCTCCTCTCTCACAGTGACCTGTGCACGTCTGTCTGGCCAGGTGGAGATCTCCTCTCTCACAGTGACCTGTGCACGTCTGTCTGGCCAGGTGGAGATCTCCTCTCTCACAGTGACCTGTGCACGTCTGTCTGGCCAGGTGGAGATCTCCTCTCTCACAGTGACCTGTGCACGTCTGTCTGACCAGGTGGAGGAGCTCCTCTCTCACAGTGAAACTCAAACAATGTGCTCTGTCCAGCAGAGGTGTTTCCTGCAGGCTGAGAGACACCACAAGCCTCTTGATTCTCTGAAAATCCAGTAATTCAGGTGTTATTATACCTCAGCCTCCCCTCCAAATCAATACATCTCATGCAGAGCTCATGTACCTTCGACTCCAACAACACAACTGAAGATGACCAGTCATTAGTGCTCTTTCCAAGATCATTGAGTCTTTCATCTGTCTTTGGGCTGTAGAACTGAAGAGCTCTCCTCTTGACAAGTGGCAGTAGGCCAGTCAAACACTGAGCGAATGAGTGAAGTCCAGTTTCTGAGGACTGTAGCCGCCATGAGAGCTGCAGCACCAGGGTTAAACAGCTGCCTGACGCTGGTGAGGGCGGAGGTCACAGGCCACCTGCTTCTGTTCTGTTGCATGAGCCAGGAGTGATGAGAAGTCACACAGAGATCAAATCAAGTAAAACATGACTAGATAACACCAAGACGATTTGCAGAATTGAGGGGTGAAACGAGGAAAAATAATGATTAAGATTAGGAAACACAAATTGAGGAGCTCACATTTGTGCTTCTTGACATCATAGTGCCCAGCAGGGTCCCCCCATTTCAGGGGGGTCCCCTTGAAAATGTGTCATTTCAAACAGACTGATCAGAAACTTCCTACACCAACAGACATCCAGAAGTGTAAATTAACCAAACAAGAGTGACTCACTGAGAAACACAATAATGTGTACAAACAATCTGAAAGAAAGATGTTTTCAGTCAGTAGAGCAACATGTCTGGTAGTATTTTAGTGCTGATATTCTATAAACTCCTGTCCTGTTTGCTTGAGCACACTGGTGTGACATCATGCCGATGAAGCTTGTTTGAACTGAATCATGAATCAAATTAGCATGTAGGATCTGCTGAAAATTTGAGTGTGAAATTTTGTTTCTCTGAAGGATACTCTGGGTGCACATCTGCTGTGACTCTCAGGTAATTACAGTGATTATTAATTATGATTACAGGGGGACCTGCACTCATGTGTGAAGTCCTGTTTCTCTGGATTCTGGCTGTCGGGACAGTCTTTACAGAGGAAGATGAAGATGGTACAGTAGGAATTATACAAGTATTATTTTAAACAGTTTGTGATCAAATGTTTCTTCTAAGTAGTTGTGTGTGAATGTTGCAGTTTCAGTTCACATTCTGACTTCCTGCTGCTTAGTGTCCCAGAGCCCCTCATGTCCTCCTTCAGACTGACCCTGTGACACATCTGGCTCATCTGTCCTGTTCTCCTCCACCCCTCCCTGCTGTTCTCACCGTGTTCTACACTCCTCACAGTCACAGCAGAAACTCAGCCCTGGACAGCTGTGAGCTCATCCTGTAAAACCCATTTGCTCAGACACTCTTCAATAACAACATCTTTCTGCTTTTCAGATGTTTTAATGTGGATCTTCTTCTTGGGGATCCTTGGATTGCCTTTAGTGAATTCCACTGCACTCGCAACAGATTTAATTCTGAAAGCAAGTAAGTGACAATAATGATCCATCCACTATTCTCTATGTAACATGAGCTGTTAACTTTTCTTCATCTATCCAACTGCTGCAACGACCCACAGGACTCACTGTACATCACCCAATCAAATCAGTCTTTAGTACACTGCTCATTTATCATCAATACATTTACTTAAGCTCAATTATAGGAGTTCTGCTCTTTCAGCAATTTATCTTGTCTTCCCAAGAGCTGATTTCTCTGTAATATCTGCAAGATCAAGTTCTTTCAAAGTCTGGATTTGCTGCTGAGCAATTCTGGCTGTTCCTTCCGGACTGAAGCCTCCTCAGCAGCTCATCAGCTCATTCCTGTCTCATGAAGCAAACAGCCTCCCTTATATACAGCAGATCTATACAGATGTCCTTGAACAAGCACTCCTCCAGCTTTTCTCTCCAACTGCTGCAACAACCCACAGTTCAAGCTGTGCATCACAGAACACTCCTCTCCGCTTCTCTACACTTTCCCTCATTCTGCCCAGGTGGTTTGGGGTCCTCTGGCCAGGAGGGCAGCCTTCAGCCAAGCGGGCTAAACCACATTGTGACTAACCACTCCATAATCCTTTCAGTGCTCTTAGTTCCTGGGTGTTGTTATTCAAATCAATCAAATCAAAGTTTATTTATCAAATGCACAATAATACAGCATGCAGCAGGTAGTTGCTGGAAATGAAATGTCTTTTCTGCAAGCTCACAAAAAACAAGAATCACAAGAATCACAAAAATAAATAAAATCACAAAAATCACAAAATTAAGGTTACGAAAATAAGGTTACATAATAATGGATAATAATGTTACAGAAATGGAATAAAACTCAATATGAGTCGAGCTGCTGTGTGTCCATGGTGTGTGCAATATATACAAGTAGTGCAGTTATGCTGAATACAGTGAAAACTGTGTCCATGTAGCCGTTACAGGTGATTTGCTGAAGGAGCTGCAGGTTGGCTGTTTAGCAGTCTTATTGCCTGGAGGTAGAAGCTGTTCTGTAGTCTGTTGGACTTGGACCGAATGCTTCGGTACCGTTTACTGGACGGTAGAAGGGAAAACAGTTTGTGACTGGGATGACTGGGGTCCTTGAGAATGGACCTGGCCTTCTTCAGACGTCCAGCTGAGTAGATGTCCTGGATGCTTGGTAGCTCACAGCCGGTGATGAGCTGCGCTGACTTCACCAGCCTCTGCAGTGCTCTGCGATCCCGGGCGGAGCAGCTCCCAGACCAGGCAGTGATGCAGCCAGTCAGGATGCTCTCAACAGTGCACCTGTAGAAGTGAAGGCCTGGATATGTGACGGCATGCCGAACTTCTTTAGCCTGCGGAGAGAGAATAGGCGCTGCCGTGCTGGTCTGACCACGGTGTTGGTGTGGTGGGTCCAGGTTAAGTCCTCTGTAACGTTAACTCCCAGAAATTTAAGACTGCTGACCCTCTCCACTGCAGTCTCATTGATGTAGATAGGTGTGTGATCTCCTCCCTGGTGTTTCCTATAGTCCACGATCATCTCCTGAGCGTTACTGATGTTCAGAGAGAGGCTGTTCTCCTGGCACCATGCTGCATGTACACAGACTCCTCACCATCTGTGATCAAACCGATGACTGTTGTATCGTCCGCAAGCTGAATGATGGAGTTTGAGTAATGACTGGTGACACAGTCATGGGTAAATAAGGAGTAGAGGACAGGGCTAAGCACACAGCCTTGGGGGGATCCAGTGTTTAGAGTCAGGGTAGAGGATATGTTGGTACCCACCCTTGCCACCTGCGGACGTTCTGTCAAGTAGTCCAGGATCCAGTTACAGAGGGAGGTGTTCAGTCCCAGGTCCTGGAGCTTGATGACAAGCTCTGAGGGCACAATGGTATTGAATGCTGAGCTGTCATCAACAAACAGCATTCTCACATATGTTCCTTTCTTATTCCTAGTGAAAGTGAGTTTCGGGAGGGATGACAATAGCCAAGTTCAATCAGACTCTATTGTCAGAAATGAGAAATCACTCCTGACGTCATGTCCTTTCCTAAAACACTATAAATACATGAGTACATGATCCCTTTCTCTCCCTTGCTACGTCTTTCTGCCTCCCTCCTCCACCCCATCTCCCCCTCTGCAGCTGCCCCCGGGTCACCCCTCACTCTGCAGGGGGGTCCAGACTCACTCGTCCTCTGGCCAGGAGGTCAGCCCTCAGCCCAGCGGGTTCAGACAGATTTTCAGAGAAGAACCCAGAATCCTGTTAGTGCACTTAATTCCTGGGTGTTGTTATTCCTAGTGAAAATATTAATAATGAGGTCTAACACACTACAGTATATACTGTATACAGTGAGATAAACTAAAAGACTTTTCTTAACCTCTTACACATACTGTACATGCATTTCATACAGACATCTAAGTGTTGTTGTGTTCTGTTTGTTTATAAATCTCCCAGCTGTTCTTAATATTTCAGAATTCATGCAGCAGTGTATCTCTACTGTACAGTATATCATATAAACAGGAAAAATGCAAAGCAGGTAGAACTCACCGCGATTCTTTTTTCTCTAGAAACTGCTAACGCTTGACTTACTGTGTCTTATAAAAGCATGGGGACAGCAAAGTCAAAGTTATTTTTGCTTTAAATTCAAAAAGTCACATTTTGATCATGAGATCAATATGGATGATTATAGTAAATCTGGGGAAATTCCATGCCCACAGTGTCAGAGAGTGAAGTCAGAGTGTGTCTGCAGATCCCTCTGAGACAAGACCTGCATGAAGTCTGGGACCCATGAGCTCCCCCAGCTCTGTATGTGATCACTGAGCTGCTCTGCAAGCCTCTGCTGAAGCTGCTTCCAGTTCTTGCTGTTTCCTGGGGTGGGAGACTTCAGGATCTACTGGATTTCAGTCTTGTTCAGTCCGAGAGTCTTCTGCTCTGATCTGCCTGTGTGCTCTGGGTCACTGTGATCCTGCATGAAGGAGCTCAGCTCTAGAAATACTGAAGGGTTTTCTTCTCCATCAGCAGACCTGATGTTTGTGTCCCTGTCAGAATCCATTCCTTCATCATCAGTCAAGAGGAGAGCCAGTTCCAGGCCCAGGCCAGGACACTGCCTCCACCACTCTTACTGATGAGGTGCTGCTCTCTAGAGCACCTGCACTTCCTTTCCTTCATCACACCTTCATCTTCAACTGTCACCACACCTTCATCTTCCTCCTCACCCTCAACTCTCACCATACCTTCATCTTCCTCCTCACCTTAAACTCACACCACACCTTCATCTTCTTCCTCATCCTCAACTCTCTCCACACCTTCATCTTCCTCCTCACCTTCAACTTTAGATAAACCTTTATTATTTAAATTTATTTTGTCTTGGTTTCATCTCTCCACAAAACGTTTATTGCAAACTCTTTTATTTATTTATTAATGTCATCATACTCACCAGACAGGAATGAAAAAAAAAGGAATTAAATAATAAGAAAAAAAGAAAAAGTTTGAACTGATCAATCTACTGAACATGTTTAGGATCAGCAGTGAAGGACATGAATGATTAGTTTCTTTGTAGCCGGTGGAGTGGAGATCCTTTGGCCTTTAACTGACATGATGAGCTTGTTGTGAAGAGTCACTCCCAGAGTGTGGAAATATTCTGAAGAAAGTTCTAATATTATTACTGATAAACAGTTGTTTTCATAAGCCAAAGTAAACTTAGAGCACGCAGACCAAATCAATTTCTTAACACTTCTGGCTGTTAAAATGTGCCGTTTAGTGCCTGTGGTATGTTTTTTACCTTTTATCACTACACCAGTATCGCCATATAATGTGATAGCAGTGTCAGTAGTTTTAAAAAGAGTCAGTAAAATAATAATCTCAGACGTTCTGCCACCACTTGCTTGTTTATCAGTATCAATGTCTTGAATTCCAGCTAAAGGCTACGGAGCTGTGAAAGATCTTCGCTTGGTGGTCGTGCCCTGTGAATCCCTCTTTGTGATCTGCTGTGCTGTTCGTCTGATGTATAAATACTGTGAGTATCTCAGTCCTGAGTTCTAGCAGTTATCCTTTATACAGTAGTAATGGAGGACAGAGACAGAGCAGGAGAAAACTGAAGGGTGTTTTAACATCTGTGGTAAAAATACAAGCAGCTGTTGGTACATTCTAGGAAAGGATTTCATTGACACAGTTATGCAAGATAATCAAATACATGTGAGATTTGTAAAGAAGTTGAGTATTTACAATTTCACTCAACTGATACCCTTACTGGAAGCTTTTCCAGTAACAGGAGATCAGGAGGGATAAACAAGTCAGTCACCCAGCTCTGCCCTACAGCTTGTCTCCTTCTGAATGGGGTTCGAGTCTCCTCATGCTGTGGGCAGGAGGCTGCCCACTGACCAAGCAGGTCAACCTGTCTCACCAAGAATTCCAGGCATTTACAAGGCATTCAGTTCTTGGATGCTGTTGTTCCCAGTGAAATAAACTGTGCTATCTAAGTGGAGCAGTGGCTCTGTGGCTCAGGATCTGCGCCTGTGACTGGGAGGTTGCTGGTTCAAATCCCACAGCTGGCAGAGGAATCCTACTCTGTTGGGCCCCTGAGCAAGGCCCTGAACCCCAACTGCTCCAGGGGTGCTGTATAAATGGCTGACCCTGCGCCCTGACCCCCAGCGTCTCATGAAAAGCAAGCTGGGATCTGTGAAAAGACACATTCCTCATGCAAGAAATTGTATATGGCCAATAAAGTGATCTTGAGTAATTGAAACAAAGTGAAGTAATGAATTCTGAGGTAAAATTTTTGATTGTTTCATTTGATCACCAGCTTCTGAAAAATTGATATTTGAAGCCAGAAAAAAAAAATGCCTGCTGTTTTTTTTGCTTTTTTTTCTGGATTTTTTTTGTCTTCTGAGAGGACACAGTAAGAGATAAAAGAAATGTGGTTGTTTTCACTTAATGCCCCAGGGGTTCGCTTCAGTGTAAGACATGAACCAGGCCTCTGTTGTATTGAGGGGAGAATATTCCAGGTGGAAATTGGCTCTGGGTGCCTGGATCACTAAAGGGTTTTAAACACCCTCACCCTACAGGTACCTCTTCACAGAAGGTCCTTCCTTAATTGAACTGATCACAGCAAGTCTGGAACATCGCAGAGTCTGACAGCCAGGGACACAGGCAGGTTCCTGCTGTAGTTTCCTAGAGGTACTGAGGCCCAGAAATGAGATAAACTGGAAGATATATACAGTAGATATACCAGACAGCAGCCGGTCTGGTGAGAGATAAGACCCTCTGCAGGAAGTTTGTCTCGGTTTCCTGTTGTCAGTGTTGCACTTCAGGAATGAAGCAGCGTGTCCATTCAGGCACAACACTTTTATTCAGGTTTCTGTTGACTTTACAGAGGCTATTAATTAGCGCTGCTGTGTTTCACCCCAGTGCGACATTTGCTGTTATATTATACCTTTAAACTGAAGCTCGGGCGCTTGGGTGAAAACACTGCAGTCAATTCACACAAAAATAATCATGTTACCAGAAACTCATCACATCAGTTGTTTTTAGCATTGTGCATTACATCAGCAGTGCTTGGGAACTTATTTACATCACCATTCACAGCTCTGACCTGTTCCTGGGAATACTGGTGTGACGTTGTGTGAAAACAGAATTGGGTGTGACTCATACAGAAAGACATACTCGTCTTGTAACAAAGGAAGTGTCACAGCTGAAGGAGACACTTGATTTATCAGTCTCTGTTAATCTCAACACAACCTCAGGCTGGATAATGCTCTTGTCCAAACTGGGTGGTGTTGTACTCTATATGTGCTGCTGTATACAGTATGTACAGGTACTGTACTGCTCAGCTCTGTTGACTCATCACAATTGTGGGGATGAAGTACAGGTACAGGTATATGTATATCTATGTATATATGTATCTCATTAACTCTGTGACACCAATGTTTTTCCTTACAGACTTGAATAATTTTTCTTAGGTAACCTTAAGATTACAACATCTTTGTTTTTTCTCTTTTTGATGATTTTAAAATGAAGGGTACAGTATGTGTAGTTTGTCTAAACTTGTTCTTGTTCCTCTCCAGATAAGAATAACAAACCCGGGTAAGTAAAAATCCAAATATTTCTTACTTTGAATATGTATGTACAGGAAATTAGATTTCAAGCTGTTATAAACAAAGCAGAATGTATTCTGAAAAGTGTCAGGAAAGAATTTCAACTGTGGTTTTTTACTTATGTGTTTTTATTAACATGCAAAGGTAACAAAAAAAAGGAGTTGCCAGTCATCTCAAAACCTGAAGTATTATTAATATAAATGAGTATAAAGTCTGTTATGTATCATCCGTTTGCATTTTCACAGAGGGTAATAATGTGTAAAGTCATTCTAATTAAGTTCTAGAAATAATCCACCTCTCTTCAACTGTGTTTAAACTTCAGCAAGCATGCCCTTCTGAAGCAAAAACATTTAAGTACTGTATAAAAAAGTCTTCAACATTAAATTAATGCAATATATATGTATGAAAAACTAAAAATAACACTTATGTTTTACAGGATTAAGGGAAAATTATCCACATTACGGAAATCATTGCAAAAACAGCAGGTATACTTCTCAATTTCTTCTGTCCTGCTCTTAATATAAAATAAAGTTTATTATTATTATTATTATTATTATTATTATTATTATTATTATTAATAGGACTGACAAAAAGACCAATAGCAGCTGAGTCCAGAAAGCTGAGAGGCATTTATACTGATGAGTGTTATAAGTTTGCACTTGATAAAACTGGATCCTGTTTGTCCAGGGCTGATGCCTGGGAAAGTTCTGCATCAGGGAAATCGAAAGTCAGTGTGCAGTGAAATTTCCAAAGACTGTTTCAGTCGTCCTCTGTATCTCAGTGAGGACACCTGGGCTGACAGTTTCAATGAGGGACTTGATCCAGCCTGAACAGAATGACATTTTTATATGGTAGGCTTGTGGCTGCATTAAAGAACAAAAGGAATAACTCCGTTTAGCTTTGTCTTGTGATGGGAGAGAGGAAAGAGCTGCATGAGGAGTCTACAATGTTGAGCTTGGAAGAACAATCTCAACACAAGGAAAAGAGAACAAAATCACAATAAAAGCAGGAAAAGACAATCGGAATGAGGGGCAGCAGTCTGTAGGAGACTTTATGGACAGGAGGACAAGAAAGGTGAGTTACAGGACTGTTTCACTCACCTGTTGATGAAGCTGACGTCACTGATCAAGGTGTGAATATTGTCACAGCACACAGGCAGGGCTGTAGAATAATAATAATCATAATAATAACAGTAATACTAACAACAGATGAATAAATGAATAATAAGCTGTTGGCTGGTGTTGTTCCTGATGCCCCTGTGTGATTGTCCAGGACACAGGTCCCCCTGAGGAACTGGAGCTCAAGCCTTCACTGGGCTCTGATGGGGCCACGCAGGAGGTATTTAACACCAGACTCTTCTCTTGCTAAAGGCTCTTGAGTTGTTGCTGCTCCAGATGTCCAGGCTGTGAATCACACACATCTTTAATTAGCAGTTATTAGCGTCTCCTTTACTTTGTATCTGGACCTGAGGGTGCTTTCATAAATCACCTCTGTTTATTATATTCCAAAACTACCACTCTGAGTAAAAACCTGTTATAATTGTTCATACTATTCTAATGAAATAGCCACTGTTAACAATATCTGATAAAACCTCATAACAACATATCAAGGCCCTGTCTTGTTGTGTTTGACACAGGACTGGAGTGTGTGGCTCTCTTATCCCCTGTGGGTTTGTAGACACTGTTCCATTGACAGTCCCTCACAGACAGACTGCAGTCCAGTGAAAGTGTCTCTTTCTGTTACAGAGAGACTCCAACCCCCCTGAAGAAGAGCGAAGCCCAGAAGAAGCTCAGCTCAAGAAGGAGTCTGACTGATGGCAGGACCCAGACCTGAAGAGAGCAGGAACACTCACTCCCACTGTCACCCACTGATACCCACTCCCACCCACTGTCACCCACTGTCACCCATAGACACCCACTCAACTCCCACTGTCACTCACTCCCACCAACACTTGCTGACTCCCACTGTCACTCAGTGTCACCAACACCCACAGACACTCACTGTGAGGTTGTGCGACCTTTGATGGGTTTGGCGTCCTGCTCATGCTGGACTGAGACAGAACTCTCTGGGAGTGTATCAGCATTGTCACAGTGCGAGAGAGGCTCTGTCTGCCTGATATTGACTTGCTCTCAGTATCGGGGAGACCTTTTCGTCTGCCCAGAGAATTCCCCCAGATGTCCATAACCGTTGTGTACATTCCCCAAAGCAAATGATACAACGACAGTAAACAGCCCTTGTAATGTGACTCTGTTAAATCTCTGTCTCCCCACACACCTAATTTGATCCTGGGTGATTTTAACCACTGCAGCCCGAGAAAGTCTTTGAATAACTTCTCCCAGTATGTCAACTGCCCAGCTTGTAACAGTATAACCCGGGTTCAATCAGAGAGGCGTACGAGGCTGCTGTGGATCCTTCTCTGGGCTCGCCTGAGCTCAGCACTGCTCCTCACACCCACCTGCAGGACAGCACTGCAGAGGGAGAAAGCTCAGTGCTGCCAGTCAGGGTCTGTTCTTCTTGCACCGGCTGGTCTGGCCTGTTACACCTGCGACCAGTCAGCCAGACTCACAGCTGTGCTCTGCAGTTATACATCTTTCTACAGGGAAATGGTGATTCTTACAAAACCCATTCAAGTTTATTCAGGTAGTGAGCCTTGGGTAAACAAATCACAGAAGAGCCAACCTGCCACAAGTACACTGCTTCACCACAGGGCAGCGAGCCTGTGAAGAGGGAAATCAGGTCTGACATTAGAGAAGATTCAAGTATCAGGAAAAACTCAAAGGTGCACCAAGTTCTAGAAATGTCCATGGAGCAGAATGAAAACTAGGGTGAGGCTGCAGGACAGAGGTAATCTCTCCAAAAGCACAGTGAAGACTGATGGTTTTAACACAGAGAGCTGGCTGATGAACTACATGGTTTTTACCCTGTTTCACCAGCATGACCATCACCAAGGTTGAATTTGATGCTCAACGTGTTTCAAACCTTTTGAAGAAAACTGAAGTCAAGAAAGGTCTGTCCTGACCTGCCCCTGCTCAGTGAATTTGAGCTCCTTCCACCTGGGCTCTGACTTTAACTGCTCAGAACAAATTGATCTTTTATTCCCACACTTATGAACTTGCTAAATGTGGACAATTGATTGTGTATTTTAAATTTATATTTTTTGTTTCTCATCATACATGTACTGTATGTCTCTTACATGTGTTAATGTATTATTTCTTTCAGCAGAATTTTTATTAAATGTCCGTGTCATAAATCTGATTTCTTGACTGGTCCATCTCTTCATCCTCAATCTCCCCTCTCCTTCTCTCTCCTTGTCTTTCTCTGGTCTGTCCTTCATGTCCTTGTTGACATGCCTCTGTTGTCTTTGTGTCTTTGTCCTTTCAGCATCATTACTATTTGTTAAAGATGTTTTTGAAATACATTCCCAGCTGTGTTGATGGAGCTCTTTCCTTGATGAAACAGCTTGTAAAGATCTTCAGCTCAGTGATCTACAGATCACTCATGTGACCAGACTGAAGCACCTGGAGATCTACAGATCAGTGATCTACAGATCATTCATGTGAACAGACTGAAGCACCTGGAGATCTTCAGATCAGTGATCTACAGATCACTCATGTGAACAGGCCGAGTCTCTGGCCTCTGAATGTTTTCAATGTTGTCTGCTATGATCATCTTTGTCCTTGTTGTCTGGTTTGTCTTTCTTGTTTCCGTGTGTCTGAAACATGGCTGCCATTGTGATCTCTGTCTGCTGCTCTTTCCCCTCGTTGCCACTGGCTCTGCTGTTGTTTTTGTTGTCTTTTCTGTGTTTGTTCTCATCCATTCTGTTGTCATTTCTACCATTCTAGTTACCCCAGTTAGTCCTGTTAGTTCTGCTCTACTGAATGATCTATGAATAGACCAGGGCTTCCTGCTGATCTGATCTTCTGTCACTGGCTCAGTCTCTGTGGGCTTTGGGAAACAAGACCCTTCCTCACCCCCCAGCGTCACCTGCACTGCCTGACAGCTCTCTCATCTCCTGGAAGAGCCTCTGATTCACTGCAGCAGCCTCCAGGGGGCGCTCCTGCTCCTCTCCTGTGTCTCCTGGTCCTGCACACTGCAGGGCCTCCAGCGTGTCCTCTGTCTGCTCCTCAGCAGCAGGGTCACAGGACCAGGGCCAGCAGGACAGACTGGCTGCCTCAGGACAGAAGGCAAAGGGCTCTTTATAAAAGTTTCCCCCTGGCCTTTACCAGTCATGGCCTCCTAATAACCCCCGTCTCTGAACTGGCTTCATCACTCTGCTCTCCTCCCCACTGAGAGCTGGTGTGTGTAGGGGACTGGAGCATCATCCAGGTGGGGCTGCACACTGGTGGAGGAGTTATTATTATTTTTTTATTATTATTATTATTATTATTATTAATGGGGTGATTGTCCACTCTCAGTCAGTGCCAGCGGATCTGCACACTGACAGAGTCCCTCCAGGCCCTTTCCCTGTCATGTGTGACCTCTGACCCCAGGGGAGGAGGCACATGCCCACACCTCTGCTCGTGGGTCTACAGCAGAGGCCGACCTCCTTCACGCAGCTACAGCAGTCATAGCTGGCCTTTCCAGCCCCAGTCCTGCTGCCAGGTCATACTGTACCAGCAGCACCACAGCTGTGATGATGAAGATGATGATAGCAATTCCTCACACTTATGTAGAACCTTTCTGGACACTCCCCTCAGAGCTCTTTACCACTCAAAACCCCTCCACTCCCGCCAGTGTGCAGCCCCCCCTGGATGATGCTCCAGTCCTCTCACACACACCAGCTCTCAGTGGGGAGGAGAACAGAGTAATGAAGCCAGTTCAGAGAGGAGGGTTATTAGGAGGCCATGACTGGTAAAGGCCAGGGGAAAATTTGGCCAGGACACCGGGGTAACACCCCTACTCTTCTTGAGAAACACTGTGGGATTTTAATGACCACAGAGAGTCAGGACCTCAGTTTTACATCTCATCCGAAGGACGGCGCCTTTTTACAGTATAGTGTCCCCATCACTATACTGGGGATTAGGACCCACACAGACCACAGGGTGAGCGCCCCCTACTGGCCCCACTAACACCTCTTCTAGCAGCAGCCTCAGCTTTCCCAGGAGTTTCCCATCCAGGTACTGACCAGGCTCACACTGCTGAGCTCCAGTGGTCTGCCAGCTGGGAGCTGCAGGGTCATTTGGCTGCTGGCTATGCTGAGGCTGTGTTGTGGGACCAGGTATGTTGGTTCAGATATCGGAACATCAATTTCCATTAAAAAATAGATACAATTTCCAGGTATACAGTATGTAGTGCCATGTTCTGTGATTCAGAATGAGGCAACAAATCCTTCCACTGAGGTGAAGCAGCCCTATTACATTGTAAACAAGCAGGCTTGTGAATCCAGCTCTTTTAACCCAATAGAAATATTGCTCTGGACTTCCAGGCGGTTTTGCTAACAAATACTACTTACTAGGGTTGGGTACGGCCTCTGGAAAATATGCCGCAATATACCGTGGTATACATGCATGTACTGGAATACGTACTGTGGTATACTGCAAACTATTTTGCATGTTTTATATGGAGACTCTCTCATAGTTTGATTTCATTATTAGTAAAGCATATTGAGTTGTATACAAAATAATGAAAATTATGTTGTTTTGTTGTTTTATTGGAACCAAAGAACGAGAAATAACACAGAACAGTGTAACAGAATAATTTAACAACATGCAGATTTTTGTCAATCGTTAAATTATTACATCTTTTTTCACAAGGTATTGGAGGTTAATTTTGCTTAGCAAGATAATGTAAAATTCAAAATATGACAGGTGCTTGTAAGTTGTAACAGTTTTTCTTTACAATGAGTAGAGTTGACATTCACAACCTTATGAAACATGTTTAGCATGTTCGATTGCCCTTGGTTATTTCATCTAAAACTCCAAAGAATCCTCAATACTTGTTTAAAACATTGCTGAGACATATTGACTTAAACAGCTTAAGACAATCTTTCCTTGCAAACGAGGAAAAAACTCAAAGCAAGTCTAATGGTAGTAATGGAAATAAAAACATGATGAAGACTAGACTTCCTTCCTGACTAGAGTTACAGTAGAATCAGAAACACTAGAAAACACAGCACATGTTCAGTGGTCATTGGGAATGCCCGTATTGATGAGTCAGGGTCGTTCTGAACCACCCAGCTGAGATTATTTCTGTGTGATTTCCGAAATCGCGTCATTTTTCTAAATTTACTAGCCAATGATATGCAGCAAATACCTTTAGTATGCCGGTTTTTTACTCACCCTTTTAAAGTTAATGACATTTTATCTCAGTCATTTTGTTCTTTGAATAAAAATTGATTTTATGAATAAACAGTAGAAAATCGAAACTAAAAACCGCTGATGGAAATTGCCAGAAAAATTAGCGAGCTTACCGGTACGGCCTAAAACATACCACGGTACGTACCGCATGACTAAAGAACCAGTTTACCAGTTTACGGCCACCTCTACTACTTACTTGTTAACTCTGTATGCAGAACTTCTCTGTGGTGAAATGTCTGCTGAACAACCTGTACTTATCCGCTCGTACATCACAGTACATCAGTCATTACAGTGACTAGTGAGCAGGAAGGGCCAATTCACGTCACAATTTGTGGGAACTCACCCTCTCACCCATGGTGAGACCAGAGCTTTGCAACAGCATGGCAACTTACAGTACTTACACAAAGTTCACGATTCTGTGCTTAATTTGAAAATTTTAATTTTTTTCTATAACATCTATGATTTTATTTTGTTACTGTAGAAATTGGGACTGCAGTTGCCCCTTTAACTGTTTCACTGCGCTTGGTTCACAAACTCGAGGCATAAATGTGTATGTTGTTCAGGACTCTGGTCAAGATGCTTTGCTTGGACTTTTTAAAGAGACACGTTGCCTCTATTGATACCACTACAGGCACCTTGGTGTTCAGAAATCAATCGATTCTCCTACTTACAGTAGTTCTTCACCAAATTCTCTTCAATCCCTCTTGCCAACCAGTCATCAGCCTTATTCGAAATATTTCCAGTTGTCGTTGCCGCTTTTCTTTGGGGCCACAATTGGAAACAAAAATCCATCCTCATTCGGTCGGACAACTCCACAGTAATTCATATAATCAACAAGGGAAGGTCTTCATCCCAATCTATCATGAAATTTCTCCACCACCTTAAATGGATTTCTCTCACAAATCAATTCATCCTCGTGGCAGCTCATATTCCAGGCCACCTTAATGAGATAGCTCATCTCTCGCTTTTAATTTCAGAAATTCAGGAACTTGGCACCAGATGCAAGACCGAATCCGCGCACAGAACCTCCTTATTCGGAACTCACATTCCTCTAAATCATCCCTTCCGTCACCAGCTGGCCCAGCAAACTATCTTCTCAGGGATTGCTCCTCGAACTCTCAGTTCTTACTGGACTGCCTGGAAGGGCTTCCAATCCTTCCACCTCTCCTCAAACATAAAATTCCCTTCTTTCGATATTCTCACCATATCATCCTTCATTTGTTATTGTAGAAACTCACTCAAGGTACGAGCATCCACCACCAAAGTATACCTCAGTGGCATCCACTTCTTCCATAAACTCCTTTTCGGCATGACCTGTCCATCCCTTATCCACCCTCAAATTACTCTCCTTCTTAAAGGCTTTCAGCGATCTGAAAAACCACTTCCAAACCAGTGCGCACCACTTGCCTCAGACATCCTGGAATCCTGCATCTACTGTACGTTCTTGGGTCGGGTTACCACTCACCCTGGGTCGACCGCACTCTCGAATCTTTATTCTTGATTCCTTCAGCTTCCTGAGATGCTCCGAACTTACCGCTGCTTCCGCATCCTTCGATCCTTCTTCTCATCCCTGCTTATCTCACATCTGTATCTTAAGAAAAGTAAAACCGACCAACTCAGGTCCGGCATCCTCATTTATTATTTCAAACTCCGTTCCTACATCAGCCCATACGAGCCTCTATCTCATTACGAGCATCTTCGCACCTCTGCTGGAGCTTTGCCTACTGATCCTCTGTTCGTAAACGAGAAGGGCCTCATCGTGACCCGCGAAAGGTTCCTCTCTCACCTCCACGACGTCCTTCTAACCACCTGATACCCTCCTGATCGATTCTCTGCCTCTCTCACCTCCACGACGTCCTTCTAACCACCTGATACCCTCCTGATCGATTCTCTGCCTCTCTCACCTCCACGACGTCCTTCTAACCACCTGATACCCTCCTGATCGATTCTCTGGTCACTCCTTTAGATCAGGAGCCACTTCCTCTGCCACTCTCCAAGGCATCCCTGAGTATCTCATCAAACAACTCGGCCGCTGGTCCTCTGAGGCCGATCACGCATACACTAAAACTAACCCCGGTATCCTCGAGCAGGCACCTCCTCTCCTCGGCTGAATTAGTTCAATAATCATTGTTTTTCTGCACTGGTGACTGGGGGTCCCGCTTGGTTCTTTTGGGGGTCCTATCCTCCCCGCCCAACGGCCGCGAGGTTGGCCCTCAGCCAAGCGGGTTAAGCCAACTCTTCACATCCCAATAAACGATTCTAATTTCTCCCCACCTTTCGGCTGCTGTCATTCCTCGTGAAATGTCATTCATATACTGTAGTTCTGAAAGACAGCAGGAGCGTTAGCGAGACCATAGAACATGACCTGGTATTTGAGTGGTGATTAAAGCAGTCTTCCATCCATCCCCCTCGCAGATGCGGATAAGGTTGTAATGGCTGCGAAGGTCGAGCTTGGAAAAAATCTTTGCACCGCGAAGGGACTCCAGCGCCGCAGGAATGAGCGGCGGAGGGTAGCGATTCTTAACGGTGATCTCGTAGAGTCCGCGGTAATCAACACAAGGTCGTAACGATCCATCCTTCTTAGAAATAAAAAACAAATTGCACAGAGGATGGATTGACTAAGCCAGACTGCAGGGAGTCCTGGATGTAAGTTTCTAATGCCTTGGATTCCTGCAATGAGAGCGGATAAACACGCCCACTAGGTGGTAGAGCTCTGGGGACTAAATCGATAGCGCAATCGTAAGGACAATGAGGGGGAAGAGAGAGAGCCCTACGCTTACTAAAAGCAATGTGGAGGTCGGTGTAAGAGGAGGGAATATCAGAGGAGGTGACGTGAAAGATCTGAGAAACAGGAGGTTTCAGCAATGAGTTAAGCAGCGGGGTCCCCAGGCTGTGAGTTTCTTCTCAGACCAGAAAATGCGGGGATTGTGTAGCTGTAACCAAGGGAAACAGAGAATCAGTGGGAGTGACGGAGAGTGAAGTTGAAGGAACTGAATAACTTCCAGGTAGGTGGCTCCAATATGCAGGGAGAGAGGGATCGTCTACCACTCAACCAATCCTGGAGGGAGGGAGGAGCCATCGATGGACTGGATGCGGATGGGAGGGGAGACAGGCAGCAAAGGAATCTTCAGAGAGGCAGCGAGTCCGGAATCTAGAAAGTTGCCTGCTGCACCTGAGTCAATGAAAGCCAGGGGAGATTCCTGAGAGCCGCCCCAGGAGAGAGTAGCAGGGAGGGACAGCCCGGACGCAGAAGGGTTGAGTGAGAGGACACTGACCTTAGCAGGGGGATGGGTGGAGCGATGGGGGTCGCACCGGACAGGAGGCTTTGAGGTGATCAGAAGAATAGAGGCAGCGCCCCTCAGAGAGTCGGTTCTGTTCCTCAGGGGAAAGACTAGTGGGGGAGGGAGTGGATGAAGTGGCCGGAGAGGAAACGGGAGCGGTACGGCTGGAAACAGAGCGGAGCAGGAGGCGTTCGGTCCTACGTTGCTGTAGGCGGACATCAATCTCAGTGACCAAGGAAACAAAGCTCTCCAGGGTCAGTGTATGGAAGGGGAGGTGGGCCAGGTGATCCTTTAGTTCCTCAGAGAGCCCCCTATGAAACTGGTGGATATGGCTTCCTGGTTCAATCTGGGAGGCCAGAACCCGAAAGTCCGTCACATATTCCTGGAGAGTCCATGCACCTTGCGATAAAGCCGAAAGACGAGAGGCAGCGAAGTAGGGAGACTGGACCTGTCTGAAGGTGGTGGTCAGCGAAGCCTGGAACCAAGCAAGGTCTGACACTTCCGGAGCATTCCTGGCTAGAAGGTCCGCAGCCCATTCCAGCGCCCAGCCAGAGAGGTAGGCGACCATAAAAGCAATGCGTTCACGATCCGTAGGAAAACAGTCTGGACGGAGGTTGTATGCCATCCAGCACTGCGTCAGGTACATATTCGGGCTGCCGTTGAATCGGTCTGGGGTGGGGGGAGGCAGGGGACTGGAGGAGGCGACTGAAACTGGAGGCAGCATGGGGCTAGGCGGAGGGTGGGAAACGAGAGGCCGGGGAGAGGATCTGGAGACCAAGTTAACGAGTTGTTGGACGGTAGAACTCAGCTGATCCAGTGCCTGGGAGTGCTGGGTCAGCAGGGCCAAGGGGTTAATAGTGCCCGCGGGATCCATCATTAGGCTCACGATTCTGTCAGGTAATGCCGGACCTCGGTAGATAGGGATCCTTTGCGAGGCACTTCTGATGGCGAAGGTTAGGAGTTGAGTAGGTAGGCGAAGACGTGGTTGAGTACAAGAGCAGGGGTCCAAAATCTGGGAAGGAGTCGAGAGATCATAGTTGCCAAATCGGAAGGCGAAGACATAGTTGAAGGAAGGCGTTGAGTCAGAATTCCAGGGGTCTAACAACAAGTAAAGCAGGGTGGGAAACGTACGAATATGCAGCTCAGGGAGGAGACCTCAATCATGAGCGAGGAGGGAAGACTAGTGAGGGTTTAGATAGTGCTGAGTAGATTGGTGCGTGGACGTTTAGGGAGAGAAGAGCTCGTGGGAATGTGGGAGCGCTTACATGCCCCGGTGCGATTCGTGACAACAGGTGTATTTTCTTCAGCCTTCACAGGAAGAACAGCCGCTGTTGTGCCTTCTTGATGAGACTGAAGGTGTTGAGTGTCCATGTGGGGTCCTTAGATATGTGAACACCTAGGAATTTGAAGTTCTTCACCATCTCCACCGCAGTCCCTTCGATGTAGATGGGGGAGTGGACTTTTGCTTGTCTCCTGAAGTCAACTCTCAGCTCTTTGGTTTTGCTGATGTTGAGACAAAGATTGTTGGTTCGGCACCAGTCTGCAAGTTGTTTTATCTCCTCCCTGTAGGCAGCCTCATCGTTGTCAGTGATCAGGCCCACGACTGTGGTATTGTCAGCAGACTTGATGGTGTTTGTGCTGAACGTGGCAGTACAGTCGCAGGTGAACAGGGAGTAAAGCAGTGGGCTGAGCACACAGCCTTGAGGGGCACCGGTGTTAAGGGTGATCGTGTTGGAGGTGAGGTTGCCAATCCTGACAGTCTGGGTGTCAGCATTGAAAATGAGTGCCTTGTGTTCTTTTTTACAAGTTGTTCATTATGTTTTATTCAAAGTTGGTTAATAGATGTTTTCTAGGAATATAATTTATTTGATTGTTCTGAATAGTAAAGAAAGATGGTTTTGGGAACAATGGTTGGTGGTTGATGATTTTGGGCACAAATCACAATCTGGTGGGGTACAGCACCTTTCTGCCAAGGGCCTCCAAAATGTCCTGGACCCAGACCCAGACTCGTGAAGTTCTGTTTCTCTGATTGGGCTATCGGATAAGTTTAACAGTGAAGATGAAGATCACGTTTGGACAAAAACATACTCTGTACTCAACCCAGTGGTTTCTTGTGACCATCTGTGTTGGGACACCTTCATGAAGTCGGTGTCAGAGAGTGAAGTCAGAGAGTGGCTGCAGATCCCTCTGAGACAAGACCTGCATGAAGTCTGGGACCCATGAGCCCCCCCAGCTCTGTATGTGATCACTGAGCTGCTCTGCAAGCCTCTGCTGCAGCTGCTTGCAGTTCTTGCTGTTTCCTGGGGTGAGAGACTTCAGGATCTACTGGATTTCAGTCTTGTTCAGTCCAAGAGTCTTCTGCTCTGATCTGCCTGTGTGCTCTGGGTCACTGTGATCCTGCATGAAGGAGCTCAACTCTAGAAATACTGAAGGGTTTTCTTCTCCATCAGCAGACCTGATGTTTGTGTCCCTGTCAGAATCCATTCCTTCATCATCAGTCAAGAGGAGAGCCAGTTCCAGGCCCAGGCCAGGACACTGCCTCCACCACTCTTACTGATGAGGTGCTGCTCTCTAGAGCACCTGCACTTCCTTTCCTTCATCACACCTTCATCTTCAACTGTCACCACACCTTCATCTTCCTCCTCACCTTCAACTCTCACCACACCTCCATCTTCCTCCTCACCTTCAACTCTCACCACACCCTCATCTTCCTCCTCACCTTCAACTGGCACCACACCTTCATCTTCCTCCTCACCTTCAACTCTCACCACACCTTCATCTTCCTCCATCACCACACTTTCATCTTCCTCCTCACCTTCATCTTCCTCCTCACCTTCAACTGTCACCACACCTTCATCTTCTTCCTCACCTTCAACTGTCACCACACCCTCATCTTCCTCCTCACCTTCAACTGTCACCACACCCTCATCTTCCTCCTCACCTTCAACTGTCACCACACCCTCATCTTCCTCCTCACCTTCAACTGTCACCACACCTTCATCTTCCTCCTCACCTTCAACTTTCACCATCTTCCTCCTCACCTTCATCTCTCACCACACCTTCATCTTCCTCCTCATCTTCATCTGTCTCCAAACCTTCATCTTTTCACACCCTCATCATTCTCCACACCTTCATCACTCCCTGTCTCTCCCATTATGAGTGACTTTTCTATCCTACTTTTAAAGTTTTAAAGTGGAAGGCACCTGCAGTGCAGCGTTCACAGTCCTCCAGGGGCAGAACGGAAGACCCCGAACCTGTCAGGCTCAGACATTTCTCCCCTTCGGCCCTCGTCCCCTCCGAGCAGCAGGTTCTGCGTCACCAGAGTGACACACACTCAAGCCGAGAAGCTGGGTTTTTTACAGGATCTGCTGGAGCCCAACCCGTCGCACAGTCACATCCCTGAGCTCTGCTGGCTTCTCGCACCCGTGTCTCACTGAGCCAACCCGGTCTGGGCTCCACCTCACAAAGCATCAGAACACAGGAGTGCTTACAGACCAGAGGGGCGTTCTGGAGTCCTGCAGCTGTGTCTGAGAGTTTCAGCAGCACAGCTGGGCAGCTCCTGCCACATTCCAGGAGAATCCGAGTCTGAGGGCCCCTCATCCAGCCTGGGCTCATTTCTGAGTCTGAGGGCCCCTCATCCAGCCTGGGCCCGTTCCCCAAGTCTGAGGGCCCCTCATCCAGCCTGGGCCCGTTCCTGAGTCTGAGGGCCCCTCATCCAGCCTGGGCTCGTTCCTGAGGCTTCTGCTCCCCTGCCCAGCAGGACAGCGTGACAGCGGGACACTGGGACACTGGGACAGGGGGACAGCAGGCAGGAGAAAAGCAGGTCAGGGGGAGGGAAGACAGCAGGACAGGACACTAGGGCAGGACGACCCTCACCCTGTACAGTTCTGTAATATGTTTCATGACTTGTCATTTTCTGATCACAGTTCCCTGCCGGTTCTCTCTCCTCAGTCGACCTCACGCTTGCAGAACAGATCAGACTGGTACCAGTGGTGCTCTTGCAGGTGCCCTCACAGACCGGACCAGCAGGCATTTCTATCGCAGGGCATGTAGGGAAAGTGGAACTAAACCTCCTGCCTCCTTCACATGGGAAACTCTGGGACACCACACTGGAAACCTACTGATTTACACGGGATTTCTGTCATTGATTGGAAGCAGAAAAAAAGCCATGTTTTCTTGTTGTAAAAGGTGACTTTAACAGATGCCAAAACGTGCAGGGTGCTATATAACCCAGCTGAAAGCCGGATTCGCGCTGTGCTGGGTCTCCAGTGTGTTCTCTATCGCGCTCGCTGACTCTGCTGGACTCAGACCGGGACTCTCTCTGCCTGCTGGGCCGCAACAGAGCAGCTCAGAACAGCGCAGAGCGAAACTGAAAGCAGACCTGTGCGCGTTCACGGGGCGCAGCCCAGTTCAGCGCCTGGAGCCGGAGGGGTGGGTAAGACTCGTCTTCGCTTGTCCTCTGTTTATTCTGAATATACTGTATAGCTGATAATATTGTAACGATCCCTCCGCATTCCCCCGTACAGGCAACTGTGTCTTAAGAGAGGCAGGATTTGTCTTTTCTGTATCTCTGTTATTTCGAGCAACTGGCTTTTAGGCTTGGCAGTAAAATATACTACATCAATCTAGTCGGACACTTCTTGTGTATAACCTGTTATACAGAATATTCTAACAGCGTTGGCTCACCGAGACATGTGGCCGAAAGGACGGTGAATAAACACCACAGGAATCAGGTCTGCGGCTCCACTCAGGGGCTGTGAGGTTTCACACACTTGAGCTCGACGCTGTTATGAAGAACCTCAGCGTCAGGCAGCTGAAGGGATTCAGAAAAGACCTGGAAACAGCAGGAGTTTGAGCTTTCGGAGGAAAACGCTCTTCTTTTGGCACAATGTCAGTGAATATCAGAGCTGCTGAAGTCCCTCCAGCGCCCGTATCAGAGCAGCTGGAAAATCCTCCGGGCTCTTGGGAATGTGACGCGTTTCAGCCCAACACTTCAGAATCTCCCGGCATCTTGTTTTATACTTCATATTTCCCTGGCGATGATTTAATTAAAACAGAAGCGTACTGTTGCCATCATGGAAAGAAAATCCTGAGTTATCTCAGGATCCTTTGAGTGTATGAACAACCTGTTACCTTGTGCAATGACAGCAGCACCTAGAAGCTATTGAACTGTGGGTTTATGTCACAGAAAGGTGACCTCTAAAAACAAGAGTTGTTCTTTATAATTGTTCGCCACCTAACCCTTAATTAGCTCCAAGAATCACCAGTGCATTCATAGACCAGACAATTATCATATATGATATACCATTTATTTCAGTCTATCATCCTACCCACAAAATAGTTTATTCAAACTACACTACACACACAAACTACACAGAAATGTAAAATGTCACTTTTAATAACAATTATAAAGGGTGCTTGGCCTCTCATGAACTTTCCACAGGTTCTTTTCATTAACTCCCAGAACCACCAGTGCATCCATAGACCAGACAACTATCATATATGATATCCCATTTATTTCAGTCTATTATCCTTGCACAAAATAATTTCTTCAGCAGAGCTACTGTGACAGAACAGTACAAAGAAACCCCAAGGAGATCAGGTACCAACTTGTGACCCCAATGAGAGTCCAGCAGCAGTTGTCTCTGAAACCAGCTCCAGTCAGTGACCTCATTAAGTTTCTTCCATCACACCCAGGAAAAGGATGAGTCTCAGTGTCCTTCAGTGGCTCTTAGGAAACTTCTCCAGTCCTGTGTCAGGAAGTGGGGAGGAAGATGATGATGAAGATGATGCTGGAGCCTTCCTCAGCTGCATCCTGTAGAGTCCATGGCGTCCCCATCCTCTCCCGGGACCAACTGCTGCAATCTCCCCACCAAACTCTTCTTCCTCAAGGATCCCCCTTTCTGTCCTGACTGGGGCATTTTATTCCTTTTCCCTGTGAAGCAAAGGGCTCCTCACTCTTCTCCCCGGGAAAAATGCTTTGGCATTTCCTCCAGGAAGTATCTGCCCAAATAAGGCCAAGGGTGCTGACTGTCAGCTCCTGTTCTCAAGCCTTGCTCTCGCAGGCCCAGTCAAACCAGTCTGGCAGCCCAGAGTCTGTGCCAAGAGGACCCATGATCAGGGCAGGAACTCACAGGGTAGGGCATCAGACTGGATCAACACCATCCAGCCCTCGACACCTGGTGTCCAACACCCAGCTTTCCAGTCTGTGACATTCAGTGTCCGCGAGCATGTCCAGAGCTGCAGAATGCACCCAGACTTCCTTTCTACTGATGAAGTCTTTCAGTTTGTGCCTCAATTTTCACCATGAAGACACTCCTATCCTGAAACAAGAACAAGTATGCCGTGCAATTGATTCCTCTCCTGAAAACTGGAAGTTCGATAATGATAATGATAATGATAATGTAGGTGTTGTATAATAATTGTGCTGTCACATGATGATCACATACAGTGAGCGACAATGTACCATCTCGTAATTACGTGACAACTTGAGATTTTCTTTCCTTGATGACAGCAATCCCTTTTGTAAATCAACACTGACAGAGTTGTAATTTTATCAAATCCGAGATTTCCTCTCCAGTGCTCTGACCAGCGCGTCAGCTAGTTGTAAAATGCAGAAACATTAATATCACTGTTCACTGAAGGATCAGGGAGAAAACACAGGATTATTATTGCTATTAGTACAAATAACCGTCAGTTACGTTGTGCATCACAAAATAAAACTAAATGTGGTAACAGAGCATGCTTTAATACTATTGCTTTGTTTTTTTATTGTAACAACACAATATATGCAATACATGCAAGAGTACATATTGCATGTTCACAAGTACATAATACAATGGCAATTAACAAAAACTGATTAAACAGCTTCCATGTTCTTATATTTAGAAATAGTTTATACTGTACATACTGTATGTATATTTTAAGCCTACAGAGGGTCTCAGTTACACATGCAGCACAAGCGATTCAGCCTCCTCATGGGAGGTACAGGGGTCTTGAGCTGGTTGAACTAACAGCAGGAGACCCTGTGCCCTTTGCTGGGCTGTGGAAGTGTTTGCAGGGCACACACACACACACAGGTTGCGCAGATTAGAGTCTGTCCACCTCTTCCAGATACTTTTTCTAGACAAGCTCTCACAGAAAAGACATCAATATACAGTAGATTGTTAGTAGAGTTTAATCAAACTGACTGGAATCGGGACATGTAAACAGTCACAGCTACCCAGAGGCTGCTGTACTTTCTAAATCATATCACAGTCATTATCACCCTATACTAACATGAGCTGGTATGTTGTATATCCAGCTCTGCAGAAACCTCTTGGCTCTGCGGCAGTTCTGTCGAACCCGGGACCCTCAGGAGAGATGAGGACACTGATTGTGCTGGGACTCCTGGCCGCTGTGTGGAGAGGACTGGGCACTGAAGGTACAGACCCTGTTTCTTTCAGAACAATACTTGCAGCATTGAAACATCTTTCATCCCCGAGCTCTTTATACACATCTTTATACACACTTCCTCCCCCTGCACACAGCCCAGGGGAGCAGAGAGAAACTGGCTCTGTGGTTGAATTAGGTGGAACAGCAGTGTGAGCACCCCTCCTCTCACACACAGCCCTGGGGTCTCTAGTGACCCAGCAGTCAGGGGTCAGTTTACTGTCCAGACTGTACAGCCCAGAGTCAGGACAGCACTGTGAGCACCCCTTCTCTCACACACAGCCCTGGGGTCTCTAGTGACCCAGCAGTCAGGAGTCAGTTTACTGTCCAGACTGTACAGCCTAGAGTCAGGACAGCAGCATGAACACAGCTCCTCACTGATTGGACCAGACAGGGGATTGGACAGAGGGTCCTAAGACCCTCCTAAGACGGTTGAAGAACGCTAAGATACTGTATGTCCCCAGATCCTCACTAACTTTTATAGATGCACTACAGAAAGCACGCTGGCAGGCTGCATCACAGTGTGGTATGGCAACTGCAGTGCTGCTGACCGCAAAGCCCCACAGCGGGTGGTGAAAACTGCCCAGTCCATCACTGGGGTTACCCTCCCATCTATACAGGACATTTATGACAGACGGTGCTTGAGGAAAGCTCTAAGCATCATCAAAGACCCCACACACCCCAGCTACAGACTGTATGACCCTCAACCATCTGGAAAACGGTACCGGGGCATTCGGGTCCGGACTACCAGACTCAGAGACAGTGATTACCCCCGCATTATCAAACTGTTAAACTCCCAGCCTCTCTCACCTACGATCTGAACCTCACAGTGCCTTCTCTCATACCAAAACCTCACACACATATTGAAATCTACATCCACCTCACATGTCAAGCAGCTCACTCCCCATAATTTTCTATCCTTTATTTCATTCTGTTGATGTATGAATTTGCACAACGGATGTTGTTTTGCACATTACCTGTTACCTGTTGTTGTTTTGCAGATTGTTGTTGTTTTGCACACTGCCTTTCTTTTCTTATACAATTGTATTGTTGTTGTTTTTTTGTACTACTTACCTTACAATAGCATTTAGTTACACCGTATACTGTACTTGTGTATGAGCATAATGACAATAGGCTTGAACTTGAACTTGATCTCATTGTCTAATGTGTGGCCCCAGGTTTCTCTGTGCAGGGCCCCAGGGAGCCTCTAGTGGCCAGGCCTGGGGACGAGCTGCTGCTGCCCTGCTCTGTGGACAGTACTGTCCCCCTGCAGGAGCTGGAGGTGGAGTGGCTGAGGACAGATCCAGACACCCTGGTGCTCCTGTTCTCCGAGGGGGAGAGCAGGCCAGAGTCCCAGCACCAGCGGTACCGGAGCCGAGCGGAGCTCTTCCCTCAGGAGATTCCCAGAGGAAACTTCTCTCTGATGCTGGCCAATGTCACGGCTGAAGACACAGGAGTGTACAGGTGTGCCGTCCACACGGCGCAGGGCTCCGGTGAGACCAGAGTGGAGCTGAAGGAGCTGGGTGAGCTGGGAACACAGATATCGTCCTCTCTGGGAAACAGGAAGTCGAGTTATTCTGGAGAACACAGAGATACAGAAGTGAAACTGCGCTCTGTGATAAACTGACCACAGAGGAAGGGCAGTGGGCTTTATTTCCACAGCTCTGTAGCTAACTACCCTCCAAACTCTACTCCCACCAGCCCCCTTAGAAGCCCTGTATATAGAATGTGGGATTAACCAATAATCAAACTCATTGAGTAATGATCACCCAGTGTATCTATTTACAGTGACAAAAAACCTATTGTTATAATAGTCCTCTGAAGGAGTGGCGTACCACAAGGATCAGTATTAGGACCACAAGCTTCCTTGGTGAAAACAGGGATCCGTATAGATTCTGTTACAGTTAGTAAACTAGAGCGCCCAGGTGGTACTGTACCTCAGCAGGAGGAAATACGTTGCAAGTGCTAAGCCAGAATACTGTTTGAGGTTTTAAAGGAAACCACACATGATCCTGTTCTTCAAAGTTTCAGTTAGATTGCACCTATTTGTCTTACTCCTTAAGAGTAAGAGCAGTAAGAGTAGTAAGGCTTTATATTTTTATCTTGGAAGTTGCAAAGAAAATTGAAAAAGATCTGGAACTAAATATACTTGACAAACCACAAGTTAATGTACACCAGAGCTGAGTGCGCTCGTCAACCTTATTTTTGTGTTTCAGAGCGTCTAGTTGTGACTGGAGCTGATCGTGGTGTTGTGTCCTACCCTGGAGGGGAGGTGGTGCTGAGCTGCTCTGTGGACACGAATGTCCCCCTGCAGGAGCTGGAGGTGGAGTGGGTGAGGACAGACTCTAAAGTCCTGGTGCTCCTGTTCTCCGAGGGGGAGAGCAGGCCGGAGTCCCAGCACCAGAGCTACCGGGGCCGAGCGGAGCTCTTCCCTCAGGAGATTCCCAGAGGAAACTTCTCTCTGCGGCTGAAGGACGTCCGGACTGAAGACAAGGGGGAGTACATGTGCAGAGTCCACACAGACTCGGGTTCCGCAAACACGACAGCAGAGCTGGAATAGCTGAGTAAGTGAAAAGTCTTGAAAGTGAGAACAACCCCCTGAGTGAACTGCCCTGCTAGTACTGCCCTGGTGTCTGTTCCTCCTGCTCATCAGGAGCATGAAAGGCTGATTCAGACTGGTGAACTGATTACAGTTACTAGCTGATATACCAGCTAAAATATACAGAGAGGCAGCTTCATAAAGCTGCTTATTCTTGGAGAGGCAAACCTTTTAAGTTAAAAAAAACAGTTAATTTGCGTTATTTTACTTGATAGGGTTAATAAAAGTTTTAGGTAACATGACTGTGATATTATTGAAGTTGTTGTTGTGCTGGAGACTCAGCCCTGTGTGTGTGGTACTGAGCTAAAGCTGAGTGTCGTGATGTTTCTCTCAGCACTCATGTCAGCCCCACTCCTGACTCCACACTCTGACAGCTCTTCCACAGCCATGGAGACACAGCATTGTCCTTGCAGGCCTGTGCTGTAGACTCTCCTGTCTTTTTAACTCCTGTGGTAACTGGGCGAACTGGCCCAGCGCGGCCTCACTCCTGCTGACTGCTCTCCTCTGCTCTTCCCAGGGTTTTCCACAGCTCACATCTGGATCCTGCTTCTGGCTCTTTCTGCACTGGGAGTCGTGATCCTGACCAGTGTGCCAACATGCCAGTTCTTGCTCCAGAACCGTGAGTTCAGCTTTTACCTCATTTCATGCTGTAAATCTAAATCTACAACATCCTACATTGCTTGTGCTTAAAATCCTCACCAGAGCTGAAAGAAACCTTTGACTCTGATTGCTATTGTGTTACCCTGAGACCCTCCATCAGCCACCTGCTCAGCCACAGTTGAGGTTTAACTGTACTGTGTCACCTGCAGTGCTGCAGTGCCCTCTAGTGTTCTCTTGTTGTAACTGCACCTCTGGTGCTGACACTGATCTCTGCTCCCAAAGAGGCGCTTAATGCTCAATTTAATTGTCAGTATTTATTCGTCAATCTTAATGACATTTAAAGTGTAAAATTGTCTTACACCCAGCACACATCTGCAGTAATAAGGACTATGAGCAGAGTTCAGGACAAACCTACAGACAGAGGAAACTTGCTCTTATTCCCAGTAGACAGCTGACGTCATGTCCCAGCATGCACTTTGCAGATTGAAACAGCTTTATTCATACCAGTGTGGTGAACACCGAGCTCCAGGCACATCTTCTGCATATCATCAGACATCCGAATTCCTTATCCTGTGGAATGTTCCTTTATCCAGTGGGCTGATGACATGAACCCCTTAATATATTAATTAATTCCACAGGATATTATACATTTTCACATTATACTTTCAAGTTTTTCCCACTAACTCTCTAAAATCCTTCCTTTCTCCTGTCCCAGGTGAGACCAGCTGGCAGTGGCCCTGCTGTCTGGTGAACTGTGTTGCTCCTGGGCTCCTCTTGTCTGTAGCCTTTATCCTGTGGGGCCTGACTGAAGGTGGGGGAGTCTGTTAGGTCCTTATCCACACTGATCTTGGGCTCTTCCCTGTTTTGAGAGCTGTGTGTGTTTTGAAGGTTTTCTCCAGGAGTCGCTCATGTGTGCCACTGTCAGTGTGCTGAGGATCCTGCTGGTGTCAATGATGGCCCCCTATTCACACAGGTATCCAGGTGAGAGCATAGCAGGTGATCTGGGACATGAGACTGAGTTCTCACATGTGTTACTGGTGGGTCGAGAGCCATTGGAAGGTAAACTCTTCAGCCCGCTTGAAAGAGCTCCTGATCTCCAGTCCACAGTCTTCAGATGTCATTAACTCTAGTCCCTGTGCTTGCTGGTTATTGTTGGCACCCTGTGCTGTGTGAGATCTTGAGCGCAGTGTTCAGAGATGAAGAAATATATAGATGCCCAACACCTTGAGGAGAGCTGTTCTCCTGAGTGATGGCACTCTCTGGACACAGAGCTGAGTCTTTAACCCCCCAGTCCAGAAAGTCCCCCTTCTCTCTGGATACACTATCTTGTACTTCAACCGCCAGTCTCCTGTGCCCAGCTGAACAACCCCTTCTGCTGCTGGAAAGTGGAAGTAATTAGTATTAAGCACAGCCATTGAAATCCCATGTCAGGAATCCTGGTGCCGAGTGTGTGATTGAAGACACACATTCCCTCTTCTTTAACAGCACCAGTGAAATATAAGTGCTGTGTAATACTGGATTGATAATGGTCCTTCCATTCCACTCATCAGAGAGGTCAGATTGATTCTCGTGACCAGTGCTGAACCTGCTGTCCCTGACTGCACAGACAGCTGGTTCCTCTTGGCTCTGGGGGATGATGGAGTCCAGCAGGTGCAGTGCAGGCCCCTTCAGAAAGTCATGCTTCAGTATTGCTGAGAATCGCTGCTAGTAAAAACTTCTGCTCTTTTTCAGACACCCTTCGCAAGCTTCTGAAGCACTTCTGTGTTCCGTTTGTGTTTGGTGTTGTTTTAGCAGAAACTTGTTCCGGTAAGTAAGAGGGATGTTTAGAGGGAATAAAGTGAATGAAGTTCTTGACTGGAGTTCAGGAGGAGTAACATCAAGCCAGTTTCACCCAGCTGTTCTAAATCACAGTCATTCCTGGTGATCCCAGTATGTATCTCACACAAACACCTCTTTCACCCCTGTGTCCTGCATCTCCCCCTGTGCAGCTGCCCCTGGAGTGAGGCCTCCCTCTGCAGGAGTCTCAGCCTCCTGTCCTGTGGCCAAGGGGCTGGCCCTCAGCAGTGCAGGTTAATCCAACACTTCAAACAAAATTCACAAAGCATCTGATTCCCGGACATCATTATTCCTCAGGAGCTACAGTTTAGTGTCCTATCCTCTCCCATCCATCCATTTTCTAACCACTTTATTCAATTTAGGGTCGGGGGGAGACAGAGCCTATCCCAGCAAGCAGCAGGCACAAGGCAGGATACACCCTGGACAGGACACCAGTCCATCACAGGACACACATTGACACACACACCACACACACACACACCAGAGCCAGTCTTCCCAGAAGCAGATTAACCCAGAGAAAACCCAAGGGGAGAAAATACAAACTCAAGTAAACCCCAACTACCCCAGCAGAGCTACCTCCTGTACCACTGTACCCCAGCTACCCCACCAGAGCTACCCCCTGTGCCACTGTACCCCAGCTACCCCAGCAGATCTACCCCCTGTGCCACTGTGCCCAGCTACCCCAGCAGAGCTACCCCCTGTGTCACTGTACCCCAGCTACCCCAGCAGAGCTACCCCCTGTACCACTGTACCCCAGCTACCCCAGCAGAGCTACCCCCTGTACCACTGTACCCCAGCTACCCCAACACAAATTATAGTATTGATGCATCGTAATTAGAAAAGAATGAATATTATGTTGTTCAGAACTGAAGAGTAATATTCACAGGCAGTGGAATTTGTGCTAAATGAACAGTTTGTGTTCTAATTTCTAAATCAACGGTATTTCTGCATTGTTATTTCTGTATTGTTTTACTGTATATAACATCAGTGATACTATAATGCCCTTTAGAATGTCTGAAAATGTATGATTTTATATTTATCAGTTTATATAAAGGTACTGTAGATAATTCTTTGTTTTCAAAATATCACAATCTGTACAAAGAACAAACATTAGTGTAATGATTAGTATCTGGCCATTAATGAATGATGTAATACAAGTTTCCAAATGATTATAAGCTCTGTTTTTTATTTTTCTTTTTGTTTCATTGTCCAGGTGTTCTCATAGTATATTTTAAAATTAGGGCACCAGATACAGTTTACAAAGCAGTTATCTGGAGTTTATGTGGATGCGCACTGATGTCATTCCTCGCTGGGATTTCTATAAAAGGTAAAGATGTTCTCTTCAACTATGGAAAAAAAATATTATAGATTTATTTTTATTATTTACACACCAAACATTTTTTTACTCTTTGTTTCATTTGTTTTTCTACACAAAACTAATGTGAGGAGTAACAACAAATGTCATAACTTCCAGGGGCCTGTGGTGAACAAAAACAAAGAGTCTTTAGACACTCTTATACAGTAGGTGACTCTTCAAAGCTCTTCAGACTGTAGTTGATGTAGAGCTGGTCAGCTTCATGTCTCTGTGGGAGATTCACTGTCGCTCAGTGTTACGAAGAAATGAAGGCAGTATCACTCATCAGGCTATTTTTTCTGTAGCTGAATGATCTCAGCAGCTCATCCAGCTGTTTCTTGAAAAACTAACAACAAGGCTGGATAGCTTGTTCCAGACACCCGCAAACCTTTGTGTAAAGACACTGGCTCCTCAGACTGTTCTCGGTTTTATAGTAGTTTCCACTCGTGTTTCTTAATTTGTTTTTCACTGTTGCAATTGAAGATTTCCACTGGGTTAACTTTGTCAGTGACTTGGAAGAATATTAATATTTGTATCAGGTCCCCCTATACTCTCTGTAACTAAAGAGACTCAGTTCCCTCAGGCTGTCAGTGTGGGACGCTCCCTTCAGACTAAAGAGACTCCTGCTTGCTTCCCTGCTTCGTGTCTGGATGTGCTTGTGGTGCCTCTGCAATGTATCTTTTTGACTTGAACTTGGTTTGTTTTTACTGCGGCTGATTATTTTCTGTACAGCCCTGCCTGTCTGCTTCCCCTGTCAGCCGCCTGTCTCCACCTGCGCCTGAGTTCACACAATTACACATTCACACATTCAAACACACACACTTACACACTCAGGCATTCAGACACTCACATACTCATACTCGTGCACTGATGCACTCATGCACTAGCACACTCACACAATCACACACAACCACACAGTCACACAATCAGACACACACTCGCACACACACACTCACAATCACACACACTCACGCACTCACACTCATTCACATATTTGCACACTCAGACACTCATGTACTCACACACACTCTAAAAGCTTACAGCTGTGGGCTGATCCACGTTGGGTGGATAGTTACAAAAAGAACTGAAAAACTGTTAAAAACAGAAGTCTACAATGGCTTATATATGAGAGCTGTTAACTGACGTTTACAACAGGTCAGTCACACACAGCTGCACCTAATCAGCTGCATTACGAAATCAGTTCAAACACACAGCTCCCTTCTGTTTGTCTCAAGCTTCTCTCCTCTCCCTCTCCACTCTGCAGCTGATTCCCTCCTTCTGACTGGGGTTCGAGTCTCCTCATGCTGTGGACAGGAGGCTGCCCACTGACCAAGCAGGTCAACCTGTCTCACCAAGGATTCCAGGCATTTACAAGGCATTCAGTTCTAGATGCTGTGGTTCCTAGTGAAATGGTCTTACTTTAAATTTAAGAATCTCATTCCTGTTTTGCAGCTTGGAGGACGTTTTCTGAGAATCCCTGTCAGAGATGCCCTGGTGAGTTCACTGCTCTTTTCTCCACCTGTGGACAGAAGTGTGTCTTGTCCAGGTGGGGTCACAGGCTTGCAGACAGCAGAGCCCCTAGGGAGGTTCATGGGGAAGTTTCTCCCATTCAGATGGTACCCAGTATACACAGTGCCTAACGTATTGGGATTTATGTAGAAGAAAATATTTCAGTAGTTATTGGAGAGCACTTCATTGTGCAGTATCACAGTGACCCAGAGCACACAGGGAGGTCAGAGCAGAAGACTCTTGGACTGAACAAGACTGGAATCCAGTAGATCCTGAAGTCTCCCACCCCAGGAAACAGCAAGAACTGCAAGCAGCTGCAGCAGAGGCTTGCAGAGCAGCTCAGTGATCACATACAGAGCTGGGGGAGCTCATGGGTCCCAGACTTCATGCAGGTCTTGTCTCAGAGGGATCTGCAGCCACACTCTGACACTGACTTCATGAAGGTGCCCCAGTACACATGGTCACAAGAAACCACTGGGTTGAGTACAGAGTAGGTTGGGTTCTAATATGATGCAATTTGTCCAAATTGTACTGGAATTTCCACCAGAATAAAACACATCATAATATGTTCAAAGGCAGTAAGGGAATTACTCAAGAATAAAACATACAGTATTACATTGTACTTATAATTCATCTTAATCTCATGGACATCAATAAACATATCCTGATTAAGAACCAAAGTAACAGTTTTGACTTTGATGTCCCACTGTAGTTGTTGTATGAGACTGTGACTGTCTAACAAGCTACGAGGACAAAATCACTAGTAGAATATAAGCACACATTCAGAACCCAGAGTCTGTATTGGCTTTAGCCTCTGCAGATTCCTAATCTCTGCTCTGATTGCAGGTTGTATAGCAAGGAGTGCCTGCTGTCAACACCTCCTGCGATCAGGTAAGTTATACTGCTCTCCTTCCCATCCTGGCTCAGTCATTGGACTGCAGTGTTCAAGCACAGTGTGGAAAATACAGCCTTACATTCCAGTGGGCAGGCCTGTGCTGTCTGTCTGAGTCCAGGTTCACTGTAGGAGTGAAGGTGAGGTTAATCATCACCACGCTCTGCCACACTTCCTTCAACCCCAAGAGCTGCCCAGATCCATCACTGGGGGTTTGTCTGTCCCAGTACTCAAGAGGCTCCTCGCTCGGTTCTGGAATTCAAGAGGTTCAGATGACCTCCCGAAATGCAGTGGTGTCTTCATGGAAGTGGCCCAGGAGAAGACAGCCTCTGTCCCTGAAGACCTTCTGCACTGGTCTTCACCTTCACTGTTTCTCCCTCCTGCTGAGTGTCTGGACAGCACAGGCAGTGAAGCCCTGTAGGAGGTTTCTTCCCTGGGCCCTGAGGAGAGGTGCCAGTCTGCTCCAGTGAGTCACTGCCAGGTCCCAGTCCAGGCAGGCAGAGCTCAGCAGCTGCGAGACGTGAGAAGAGCCCTGGTCAGGAGCCGGCAGTCTGTGTGCTGCTGTCCTGGCCGGTGAGGAGGGGCTGCACAGCTGTGGTCCTGGCTGGGACGCAGGGAGGTGTGAGCTCTCCCTCTCGCTGGGGCGTGGGGAGTGCACTGGGCCTGAGCCTCTCTGGAGTCTGGAGCTGGGGGTGAAGTGACCTCAGCACACCAGGGCTGTGGAGGAGACAGAGCAGCTCCTGTCTGTCCACGTGCTGCTGAGAGCTGACTGACTGAGACACAGATACTCTGCATGACTCCTCTCTTCTCTTTTCCTACAGCTTCCTGTTTTGGTTTGATGTTCAGTATTGGATTCATAGACGGATTCTATTTTGTGATTACTACACAGACAGATGCAATAAGTAAGTACTCCAGTAAACCTTTCACATCTGTTGATAGGTTCCATGTTTCTAATTTAGAAAGGGCTCAGGAGTGGAGGAGTAAGTGAGGTTTGTGATTGTGTAATGAAGAGTTACAAAGGGAGGCCCATATACACTAAAGCCTGTGAGGAGTCAGTGATCCTCCTGGTCATTAGGGGCTGAGACTCCAGACCCTGTCCAGCTGGGAGATGGAGGCTCTGTAGTTGGGGTTAGATATCCGGGCTGTGATGGATCTGATCCTGTGGTGACCTGACGCCTGTGTGCTGATGGGCTCAGAGGATCACCTGTTGTGTTCAGGAATGCTGCTGATGTGTGTGTTGATCAGCATGTTATTGAGGACTGCAGTCCTTGTGAGCTGTTGCTCTTGACTACAGTTTTCACTGGGGGTGTGAAGAAGTCTGGAGGACACTGTAAATGTCTGTGAGTGGTCATGTCCAGGAGGACAGTACTCATGATTCTGGCAAACCTGTAAGTACAGAGTGTGTGACTCCAGGGGTCTTTCTAAATGAGTAAGTGGGGTAGTTTCCCTCCTGTGTTAATGAGATGAATACTGCAGCTGTACACCTCTGTACTTCACAGACTCACAAAAGTCACTTTTTTCAAACTTGTTTTCTCTGTTTTTCATTGTGCAGAATACATGAGTGGACTGGTTGTAAATTTTGCAGCTCTGCTTGTGCTTGTGACCCTTAAGGAGCAGTGTAGTCACTGGGGAGCACGTGCATGTAAGTGGAGTTGTGTCTGTTGTTCACCTGCTGGGGAGGAGATAGAGTTCCTCTCAGTCAAGTCATTGCAGAGCTGCAGTCCTCTGGCACAGGGCTGCTCAGAGAGGGAGAGGGAGGAAGGCATGACACCATTCTGCATGGGCACTGCTAGAGACAGAGCAGAACAAGCAGGAGCAGAGCTGCTCAGTGTGAATTGTCACTGTGCAGTAATTTGCCATTGAAGCCAGGATTGTAGCTCCTGGCATAGCTCTTTCTGTATCATTTAAGAGTCATTATTCAGAGTCTTAACTGAAGTGCTCTGACTGACAGGTACATCCATAATGTCATCTTAGTTGTTTCTAAAACCTCTTAATTAGACCGATACTGTATCTAATGTAAAACATAACTGTAGCGCAATGGACCTTTAATGTTTATAAAGGTCAGATTCATTGATGTAGAGTTTTTTATGAGCTGATGAATCAAAAAGCGCTATATAAGTGTAAGCAATTATTCTTCTTATTATTATTTAAGGGTCATTATTCAGAGTTTTAACTGAAGTGCTCTGACTAACAGGTACATCCATAATGTAATCTTAGTCATTTCTAAAACCTCTTAATTAGACCGATATATACTGTAAAACAACTGTAGTACAATAGACATTTAATGTTTATAAAGGTCTGATTCACTGAGTTTTATATGAGCTGATGAAGATCATTATAACTGTGACACTCTTGTATTGAACTGTGTGTAAGTGAATCATGAGGTCTGGCTGAAACATGAATCCCAACATCCATGTAGAACGTTTGAACTAGACTGAGATCATTCATGAGAAGGGCTTTGTTTGTCTCTGTTGTGTAGTAGTGGTGTGTGAAACATGAATGAAAAAGTCCTAATAGATTTTTCCTCTTTCAGCTTTGTGTCACAAACTTGCTGTTGTGGCTTTGCTGACAGTTACAATCATATTCATGTTGCTTTGGCTGAACGAGGCTCCAGAGAGTGACAGAGGTGGGTAAGAGTGTCTGGTCTCTGGGGGCTCTGGGGGCTCTGGGGTGGCTCAGCTGTGTGGACTGGGCCCTGGGCTCTGGGTGGACACTGGACATCTGTGGTCACATCTGCCATTAGCCTGGATTCTGTGAAGGCAGATGCACATCTGGCCAGGTAGAAGCCAGTGTGGCACGCAAACAAATCTTAGCTAAAATTTTGATAAATCAGTGTATTATAAAACGACTTCACTCCACTATGTGCCTCAGTGATGATATAATTTGATTACAGGACGACTTGGACGGATGTGTGAATCAGCATTTCTCGTCATTCTGATTGGTCTGGAGGTATTTGAGCATCTCAGCAGAATCCCTGGTAAAGTATAATATATTGAGCTCTGTGCCCTGGTCAGTGGTACAGTCCAGTGTGTTGAGCTCTGTGCTCTGGTGACTGGTACAGTACAATGTGTTGAGCTCAGTGCTCTGGGCACTGGTACAGCATAGTGTGATGAGCTCTGTGCTCTGTTCACTGGTACAGTACAGTGTGTTGAGCTCTGTGCTCTGGTCACTGGTACAGTACAGTGTGTTGAGCTCTGTGCTCTGTTCACTGATACAGTACAGTGTGTTGAGCTCTGTGCTCTGTTCACTGATACAGTACAGTGTGTTGAGCTCTCTGTAGTGTTGTGTCAGTACCTGAATCAGTTTTCCCAGCTCTGCTGTCTGTGTTGCAGCCCGAGCTCAGGTGGGGGTGTACGTGCTGGGGTCCTCAGTCCTGCCTGCGGTCAGTGCCATTGCTCTCACTGCAGAGCTCATCCTCAAGGCAGGTAAGTGACCCGTCCAGCTAAAGACCCACAGGACAGGCTCCTCTGGGCTCCTGTGCTTGAACACTGATCCTGCAGTGAAGGAGACATCAGTGTGGAACAGACATGTAGCAGATTCTACCAGCCTGGAGCTCTGAATGTATGTAGAGCAGTTTGGTGATCAGTCACCCCCAAACACCTCCAATCAGTCCTCAGTCTTGGCCCCTGAGCCACAAGCTGAGTTTCCTCTGCTACTCTCTCATACTGTCTCCTTCTGACACGTCTGCAGACACTCAGATATGCAGGAGAATCATCTCAGACACAAACGCCAGAGAATCCCTTGAGTCTACAGGCAGCAGGAATCCTCATTCAGACATTTCAGCTCAGGTTGAAAAGTGCTGTAAAGCAACCTTTAACCTTTAACTAGAGAGTATGTGTTTGTAAATGTGTATTCTAATGAGTCTGATGAACAGTAATAAGGAAATAATCAGCTTTTACACACAGATTACCCATGATCAAGAGCTGGTATGTATTCAACAGAATTCTAATGGTGTTGAAGTCCGTCTCTAAGTCTCACTTGTAAGAGGATGGTGTGACATAACAGGGGCTCATTTAGCTCCAATGCTGTTTCAGAAAAAGGCCGCCGGACTCTGACAGACCTGCGCTTGGTGGTCTTGCCCTGTCAGATCCTTCTCGTTGTCTACTGGCTTGTCTTGCTGATGTGTGCGGACTGTAAGTACCTCAGACATTCTGCACCAGCTACTGTCCACTGTCCACTGATCACTGTGGACTGTAGTCCACTGTCACCACCGGTTTGTTCTGAAATCACACAAAGTGTCACTTTGTATAGAAAAGTGAGCAACACTAGTCTAACTATGCAGGAAAAGTCTGAAAGTCTATTTTTTGTAACATTGGGCTTGTCCACTCTTTTCCAAAGGGAAGAGCACAGTTAATGCATCAAGTTTCATAAATATTATCATCATCATGAGCTCAGTGTATTTGACCTTGGAATGTCTGTGGTGCAGTAGAGTCCAGGGTTCACTGCCAGCTGTGCCCAGCTGTGTGTTGAGAGTAGGGCTGTGTTGTGCTTCAGGACAAACAGCTGTGGTCTGGTCCTGTATTGTTGATATCTGACATCTCACATTTTATTTCCTGCTTTGCCCCTCCAGATAAGGAGGAGAAAAACAGGTGAGTAGAGTTTCTCATAGTATAGTAAGTATTTATCTTTACTTTATAGTGTTTATAAGGCAGTGCTTATAATTCTGAAAGTGTTATTTATCACTGTGCAATATTTAGGTCAGTTTCCTTATCAGCAAATATTCTGTAAGCAACCTTAAAATCAGTCTGTTTAATTGTACCCAGATTAGTAACATAGCTTAATCAGAGACTTCAGCTCTATATTAGAATAACATACAAATATAGAATTACCAACAAAAACATAGGTTTAATGACCCAATCAAATTATACATCCGTTCTAATATACTTTAAAACTATATTAAAAATCTTGTTACATCATGTCTCTTTTTTCCCTGAGATCACAAACTGAATCTCAAGAGCCATCAGGACAAAATACCCACAATACACACAAACAGGTAGGTGGGCTGTTTCTTCAGTTCAGATGTTCCTCAGACAGACTGGTTAGAGGGGAAACTAAGGTTTACTAAGGGAACAGTTAGGATTATCATCTCTCTGTAGTGGCTGATCCTTTTCTGACTGATCCTGTTTTCACAGTCCAGTCCTGAGCTCAGTCCACACTCCCCAGAGTCACAGTCCAGTCCTGAGCTCAGTCAACACTCCCCACAGTCACAGTCCAGTCCTGAGCTCAGTCCACACTCCCCAGAGTCACAGTCCAGTCCTGAGCTCAGTCCACTCTCCCCACAGTCACAGTCCAGTCCTGAGCTCAGTCCACTCTCCCCACAGTCACAGTCCAGTCCTGAGCTCAGTCCACTCTCCCCACAGTCACAGTCCAGTCCTGAGCTCAGTCCACTCTCCCCACAGTCACAGTCCAGTCCTGAGCTCGGTCCACACTCACAGTCCAGTCCTGAGCTCAGTCCACTCTCCCCACAGTCACAGTCCAGTCCTGAGCTCGGTCCACACTCACAGTCCAGTACTGAGCTCAGTCCACTCTCCTCATGACCACAGTCCAGTCCAGGTGAGGAAGAGGATGCAGGCAGGAGGGGTCAGGGGGTCAGGCCCAGGCAGGGGGGGTGATGTGGGGGTGTCAGTCTGTTTCCATTTCCTCGGCTGCTGTGACTGATCCCAGAATCAGGGCTCATGCTGTCTCACAGGGAGCTGATGCGCCTTGTTTCTGGATTCCAGGAGGAACAGGAGCTGGAGGAACAGGAGCCGTTGTCTTCAGCAGGAGCCCAAGAGTCTCCAGCACAGCAGGTCCGGATGAAGTCTTCCCAGAATCCTGCAGGCTGTGAACCTCTGTACCTGGAAGGGTTAATCGATCATGGGGGGTGTGACTGAGGACACAGTGGGGTTGATCCCTCATGAGAAGTTTATATCAGCGGTTATTTTCTGTGAAATATCACAGCTCTTCAACAGGCAGAACTGAGCCTGTTGAGTGTTGACATGAGCCGGGCTCGAACCCGTGACCATGAGCTCAGCCTGCAGCTCTACAGGAGCTCTCTGTTCCTCTCGGCCATGTCTGATACTGCTGCTGTCTGACCTGCAGGACGTGGGCTCACAGTCCTCAGTGTTTACTCATTCCTCACTCATGATCAGAGTCTGTGTCATGAAGAATAACTGGGATACGAGTGTGTCAGAATTGCATGGAAATAACTGCTCTACATGGGCTTGTGATTGTTACTACGTTTCTGATCATATTGCTCTTTTTAGACCTTTGCGCAGTAACAGATAAATTGTGAAACTGAAGGGTGACTGCTTCGATGTCCATTAGCATTCTTTAATTTAATCAGTAGTAGCAGTGCTGTTGTGTATTTGATGATCCAGTCCCATGTGTGGTTCTTACAGGACTGTGATGTGACCACCATGCGCGATGAGGAAGTGATGTCAGCGTGTGATGTCACAGAGGAAGCCTGATCATGTGACCCCACTGAGTGCCAGCAGGCTCTTTGACTGCAGAGATCATGTCTGCTGAAGCAGGAGCAGCTCCTCCTGGTTACTCCTGACGCACAGCTGTCTTGTCTGATGAATCTGCTTTCACTTCTGAAGCAGCAGTTTCTCTGCCTATAGTGGATGGATGTGTTAGCAGCTGAGGAAAGAAGGGAAAAGAAATGAAATATGTGAGAGCAAAGAGACGCAAAGACCGTCTCTTAGAAGCGAGTGGCTTTGTGCTTTATTTATTAATTACAAAAACAACATACAGTGCCTTGCGAAAGTATTCGGCCCCCTTGAACTTTTCAACCTTTTGCCACATTTCAGGCTTCAAACATAAAGATATAAATTTTTTATTTTATGTGAAGAATCACCAACAAGTGGGACACAATTGTGAAGTGGAACGAAATCTATTGGATTTTTGAAACTTTTTTTAACTAATAAAAAAATGAAAAGTGGGGCGTGCAAAATTATTCGGCCCCTTTACTTTCAGTGCAGCAAACTCACTCCAGAAGTTCAGCGAGGATCTCTGAATGATCCAATGTTGTCCTAAATGACTCATGGTGATAAATAGAATCCACCTGTGTGTAATCAAGTCTCTGTATAAATGCACCTGCTCTGTGATAGTCTCAAGGTTCTGTTGAAAGCGCAGAGAGCATCATGAAGACCAAGGAACACACCAGGCAGGTCCGTAATACTGTTGTGGAGAAGTTTAAAGCCGGATTTGGATACAAAAAGATTTCCCAAGCTTCAAACATCCCAAGGAGCACTGTGCAAGCGATCATCTTGAAATGGAAGGAGTATCAGACCACTGCAAATCTACCAAGACCTGGCCGTCCCTCTAAACTTTCAGCTCAGACAAGGAGAAGACTGATCAGAGATGCAGCCAAGAGGCCCACTCTGGATGAACTGCAGAGAACTACAGCTGAGGTGGGAGAGTCTGTCCATAGGACAACAATCAGTCTTAGACTGCACAAATCTGGCCTTTATGGAAGAGTGGCAAGAAGAAAGCCATTTCTCAAAGATATCCATAAAACGTCTCGTCTAAAGTTTGCCACAAGCCACCTGGGAGACACCCCAAACATGTGGAAGAAGGTGCTCTGGTCAGATGAAACCAAAATCGAACTTTTTGGCAACAATGCAAAACGATATGTTTGGCGTAAAAGCAACACAGCTCATCACCCTCAACACACCATCCCCACTGTCAAACATGGTGGTGGCAGCATCATGGTTTGGGCCTGCTTTTCTTCAGCAGGGACAGGGAAGATGGTTAAAATTGAGGGGAAGATGGATGCAGCCAAATACAGGACCATTCTGGATGAAAACCTGTTGGAGTCTGCAAAAGACCTGAAACTGGGACGGAGATTTATCTTCCAACAAGACAATGATCCCAAACATACAGCAAAATCTACAAAGGAATGGTTCACAAATAAACGTATCCAGGTATTTGAATGGCCAAGTCAAAGTCCAGACCTGAATCCAATCGAGAATCTGTGGAAAGAGCTGAAAACTGCTGTTCACAAACGCTCTCCATCCAACCTCACTGAGCTCGAGCTGTTTTGCAAGGAAGAATGGGCAAGAATTTCAGTCTCTCGATGTGCAAAACTGATAGAGACATACCCCAAGCGACTTGCAGCTGTAATCGCAGCAAAAGGTGGCTCTACAAAGTATTAACGCAAGGGGGCCGAATAATTTTGCACGCCCCACTTTTCATTTTTTTATTAGTTAAAAAAGTTTCAAAAATCCAATAGATTTCGTTCCACTTCACAATTGTGTCCCACTTGTTGGTGATTCTTCACATAAAATAAAAAATTTATATCTTTATGTTTGAAGCCTGAAATGTGGCAAAAGGTTGAAAAGTTCAAGGGGGCCGAATACTTTCGCAAGGCACTGTATAACGCTCTTTCACAGAAAAACATGAACAAACCTAAGCATCTCAAAATAATTCCAGATAGTCCCAGCAGAACTGAGCGGAGTCTGTTTCTGACTGCAGATCCCCGAGCAGCCTCTCAGTGTGTCTGCACAGCTCCCTCCCTCTGTGGGGCAGAATGGGTCACCCATCACTGGCAAATGATCCTGGCAGAATGCCAGTCAGCAGTTGGGTTCTCAGTCATTGGGAGCAGCCCCCTGTCTCCGAGGACAGGGACACCTCTGTGAGGCCCCCCACCACAAAGACACAGGTCTCACGTCCACTCATAGATGACTTGAAGACGGCAGAGTCGGAGATACAGATCAAGGTTTGTTCTCAGCAAACCTGTCTTAGGGCTGTCTGAGGTCTGTGTCCGTGAATCCAGTCCCGAGTAATTGTTGACAATTACAATCTGAGCTTTAATGCAGCAGGTCCAGTAGGGGTGTTGCATTTTCCCTAAAATGTTCCCTTCTTTCCAAGACATTTAACTTAAACGAGAACTTTTATTAAAATCATTTAGAATGGGCCCATGGTTTTCTGGGTAATTTAATAGGCTGATCAGGGCTGTGTCTTCAGCAGACTTATTGAGATATCTGTGTGTTTGCTCTGACACTTATCAGTGTACAGAATGTGGACAGAACACAGTCCTGTGGTCATCCAGGGGAATTGTGGGGAATTTCACATCTGCTGAGCCCAGTATGTTAAGAAGTCTAGGACCCATTTTATCAAGTTATGATTTAAATTTAAGTTCTTTGAGAGCTTCTGTATACACTAAGATTTTGTGGGGTTTTTAACTTGGCAGTATATGGAATAGTAGATTTCTTCCACAGAAAGGGAATGATAGGCAAAATGAGAACATCTGAAAATATACAGTAAGTTAAAAATGTCACATAACTGATCTGCACAGGATTTGAGGAACTCTTTCACACTCATTGTCTGGACCTGCGCTTTGCCTTACACTAATTATCCTAAATTGACTACGCACATCTGCTGATCAGCTTCTGGTAATAGTAGGTTTTAATTCAAAACGTGTGTAAAACACATCAACTCCCACCTCTCGCACTCGCTGCACCAAGAAACAGGGACATGAATTCCCCAACTTTAATGCAAACGCACCAGACAAAATGGCACATTTCTAGTAAAGTCATTGGTATATATTGTATAAAGGTGTATGTTATTACTGTATTTTATAACTGTGTGTGTTTTAGATGAATATGTATTTTTTGCATTGTTCTATGCTCCGACTTACTATGCTACTGGATGTACTCGAAAGTTCACAGAAACGTCGAGAAACACAGACTTAAGATAAGCTAAAAAGTGACTTATTTGACTCTATTCAGTACAGCTTTTAACTCAACTTTATGTATTATAGTAAAATAAAATCATTTTTAATGTACTGTATGTAAAAGTTCAAGTTATTTTAATGTTGCTTTCCGCCTTTGCGTGCACGACACGTACAGTACGTGGTACACCAAGTCAAAATCACATTTTAAGTTAAATGTTTAAATGAAGGTAATGTTAAAAAATGTCACCCATCACTCGAAACACTGTGTGTTTAAGACTTAAGTTATATATATGGGTAATGATTGTGATTTAGCACTGCTGGGTGAAACTCTTGTCATTATTCCTCATGAGAACTATACTGTAAGTCAGTTAAGAACTTCCAAAAAGACACATTCAGTCAGTCAAATCCCTCTAAACGTCCCTCTTACTTACCAGAACACATTTCTGCTAAAACAACACCCAACACAAACGGAACACAGAAGTGCTTCAGAAGCTTGCGAAGGGTGTCTGAAAAAGAGAAGTTTTTACTCTCACTGGCCAGCGATTCTCAGCAATACTGAAGCATGACTTTCTGAAGGGGCCTGCACTGCACCTGCTGGACTCCATCATCCCCCCAGACTGGGAACAGACTTTCCCTCCTGGAGCACAGATCTGACCATCAATCAATCTGACCTCTCTGATGAGCTGGTGTGTGTGAGAGGACTGGAGCATCATTCAGGTGGGGCTGCACACTGGTGGGGGTGGAGGGGATCCCCAATACTTGTCAAGAGCTCCTGCCTCCAACAGGGTTGATGACTTATCAGCTCTCTTCCCTCTAATTTGTTTCCTGCTGAGCAGGTGACTTAATAACCCAAGCGGTGTAAAACAGCTGTAGTGCAGGAGGCACAGGGCTTCAACAGGTCCCGTGTGAGAACTGGGATCGAGCGAAAAGACCCCAGGCAAGACCCAAGGAGCATCCTGACATGTTTCTGGTGCTGATTTTGTGTTTGCAGTAGTTTGCCAGCTGATCTAAGTACCAACAATATGTAGTTTTAAGAGACACTTTCAAGTACTACCTATGGAGTTGACAGATAATTTATTGCAAAACTCTGAAGGCCTGTTTATTTTGTCACATTACGTGAATTTTGGATTGACTGTTTGCTGTTCAGTCATGTCATTGATTATGGGCGAACCGCCTCTCCCGAAGGATAAAAAACGTTTATGAAGTTCTCGAAGATTCCATTTACATCGTGCAAATGTTTCTTCTCTGCTATTTCGTTTGATGTTTGTTCAACAGTTGATTGATGTAAACTGCAATAAACCGCTTACTTACCTACTGTACTTAGTACTGTGCGCGAGAATGCAGACAGTTTGACCGTGCCTGTTTTTATTCTCAGCATTGCAACTACAGTATAATGCAAATCGTGCACTGCACATCTTCGACAGTCAAGTTCAACAGTTCACTAATTACTATAAAAAGCGCCAACTTTCAGGGGTTGACGTCTATTTCGCCGTGATGTTGTGTACATCTTGCACGACAAGCATAGAAGCATTCACATTTATAGCCAAGAGTACGTTATCAATCAACATTTATACTTGGTCAGCTTTTGCACTCTTGTGCTGTGCTACAGTACCTCTTCTCGATCACCGCACTTTCTGTAAGCAATCGCAGACTTCCTGACTGTTGGTGCTGGAGCTTCGCCACAGGTTCTGCTTGATGTGTCGTTTAAGTCGATAATCAAGCTTCCAATTGTCCCATCTTTTCCCAGTACAGAAAGTTTCGCCTCCTGCAGTAGCTTTCAGACAGATTTCGCAAACAGCATCGTCGTGACGGTCCCGATTCGTAAAACTGTCCCTCAGCTTCACCTTCTGCTCTGACGCAGAGCTCGGTAGTTCCCTGTTGGCAAGCTGATTCAGACAGTCTGTTTTTAGTCGTGAGCTACACTTTCTCTCGGGCACTGTCGGTGACTGTTCGCTTAACTGCGTTTAGACAGAACGGCGGATCACAAAAAGAAATGAATTCAAATAACATGAAGGTAACACTGTCCAAATATTATACAATTGTCTCTTTACGCAACACCTCACAACGAGAAGGAATACGGGGCTCCACAGGTGAAGTCCTTAATGTGTACTGTGCAACATGGATGTCAAGCGGGAATTATCTTCCAAAAGGAATAGTGGAAATAGGATTAATTTCGACCAAGAGTACATAAAAATCCCCTGAGGCTCGTGTGTGACACATTTCTCCACAAGAATCACAGTGTTTGAACAGTAAGAGAGACCAGGACCTGCCAACGCAATTTCACAAGTCCATTCACATGTTCCAGTACAAACAGAGCGCTGTACTGACCAGTTACATGTTGAGAACTTACATTTAATTTAACCTGATCTGAAACATTTTAGAAACATCCTGTCTGAAAATTATCAATAGTGTGTGTTTCGAGTGATGGGTGACATTTTTTAACATTACATTCATTTAAACATTCAACTTAAAATGTACCACGTACTGTACGTGTCGTGCACGCAAAGGCGGAAACCAACATTAAAATAACTTGAACTTTTACATACAGTACATAAAATACAGCAATAACATACACCTTTATACAATATATACTAATGACTTTACTAGTCATAACAAATTCATAATTAATGTAAATATTTCACTGGATCTAAAAGGTGTTTCTGTGGTGTACCTTATTACCACTGCAGGTGAGTCAGACTAACGACAAACTTCCAAGGAAGTAAAGTAAAGGCACATCTGAACTTAACAAAGATCTTCAAATGGCCTTTTTACAACAACTTGCTTTTCCGACATCCAACAATCTCACACGACAGAAAAGATCTGAACGTTCAAACAATCTTCAAATGGATTTTTCAGAAATAACTTGCATTTTAGATTTACATGCACAGCTATTAAGAAAATAGATATTTTAATGAGGCTAACAGCTGTTTCAGTGCTGAAGTTCCATAATGTGAGCTGCACACTTAACAAATGAGTTCTTTAGTGAAGACAGTGTTTTCACTCAGTACAAAGCACAGAATTACTCAAATGACCTTTCATGTGGCACCAGTAACCAGTCTGTGTTCAAAGGAGAAAGAGAACAATTCCTGAGGTTTGTCACGTTCTTGGTCTTTGTTTCTGCTCTCTCACTGGGTTTGCAGGACACTGCAGTCTGAACCCCTGTGTGAACAGAGCCAGAGTCTCTGCACAGGACAAGCAGGGGGAAAATCAGGCTGGGATTCCTCCCATAAAAAAGCACCTCAATTCTGCTTCAGAAGTGAAAGCAGATTCATCAGACAAGACAGCTGTGCGTCAGGAGTAACCAGGAGGAGCTGCTCCTGCTTCAGCAGACATGATCTCTGCAGTCAAAGACCCTGCTGGCACTCAGTGGGGTCACATGATCAGGCTTCCTCTGTGACATCAAGCGCTGACATCACTCCCTCATCGCTCATGGTGGTCACACCGCAGTCCTGTAAGAACCACACATGGGACTGGATCAATCACAAGCCCAAGTAGAGCAGTTATTTCCATGCAATTCTGACACACTCGTATCCCAGTTATTCTTCATGACACAGACTCTGATCATGAGTGAGGAATGAGTAAACACTGAGGACTGTGAGCCCACGTCCTGCAGGTCAGACAGCAGCAGTATCAGACATGGCCGAGAGGAACAGAGAGCTCCTGTAGAGCTGCAGGCTGAGCTCATGGTCACGGGTTCGAGCCCGGCTCATATCAGCACTCAACAGGCTGTGTTCTGCCTGGGGAAGAGCTGTGATATTTCACAGAAAATAACCACTGATTTAAACTTCTCATGAGGGATCAACCCCACTGTGTCCTCAGTCACCCCCCACACAATCTACTAACGTTTGCAGGTACGGAGGTTCACAGCCTGCAGGATTCTGGGAAGACTTCATCCGGACCTGCTGTGCCGGCGGACTCTTGGGCTCCTGCTGAAGACAACGGCTCCTGTTCCTCCAGCTCCTGTTCCTCCTGGAATCCAGAAACAAGGCTCATCAGCTCCCTGTGAGACAGCATGAGCCCTGATTCTGGGATCAGTCACAGCAGCCGAGGAAATGGAAACAGACTGACACCCCCACATCACCCCCCCGCCTGGGCCTGAACCCCTGACCCCTCCTGCCTGCATCCTTTTCCTCACCTGGACTGGACTGTGACTGTGGGGAGAGTGGACTGAGTTCAGAACTGGACTGTGACTGTGGGGAGAGTGGACTGAGTTCAGAACTGGACTGTGGTCGTGATTAGAGTGGATTAAGCTCAGGACTGGACTGTGACTGTGGGGAGAGTGGACCGAGCTCAGGACTGGACTGTGACTGTGGGGAGTGTGGACTGAGCTCAGGACTGGACTGTGACTGTGGGGAGAGTGGACTGAGCTCAGGACTGGACTGTGAGTGTGGGGAGAGTGGACTGAGCTCAGGACTGGACTGTGGTCATGGGGAGAGAGTGGACTGAGCTCAGGACTGGACTGTGACTGTGGGGAGAGTGGACTGAGCTCAGGACTGGACTGTGACTCTGGGGAGTGTGGACTGAGCTCAGGACTGGACTGTGAAAACAGGATCAGTCAGAAAAGGATCAGCCACTACAGAGAGATGATAATCCTAACTGTTCCCTTAGTAAACCTTAGTTTCCCCTCTAACCAGTCTGTCTGAGGAACATCTGAACTGAAGAAACGGCCCACCTACCTGTTTGTGTGTATTGTGGGTATTTTGTCCTGATGGCTCTTGAGATTCAGTTTGTGATCTCAGGGAAAAAAGAGACATGATGTAACAAGACTTTTAATATGGTCTTAAAATATATTCAAATAGATGTATAATCTGGTAATTAAATCTGTATATTTGTCAGTAAATCTATATTTGTATGTTATATTATTACAGATCTGAAGTCTCTGATTGAGCTATGTTACTAATCTGGGTACAATTACACAGACTGGTTTTAAGGTTGCTTACATAATATTTGCTGATAAGGAAACTGACCTAAATACTGCACAGTGATAAATAACACTTTCAGAATTAAAAGCACTGCCTTATGAACACTATAAAGTAAAGATAAATACTTACTATACTATGAGAAACTCTACTCACCTGTTTTTCTCCTTCTTATCTGGAGGGGCAAAGCAGGAAATAAAATGTGAGATGTCAGATTTCAACAATACAGGACCAGACCACAGCTGTGTGTTCTGAAGCACAACACAGCCTCACTCTCACCACACAGCTGGGCACAGCTGGCACAGCTGGCAGTGAACACTGGGCTCTACTGCACCACAGACATTCCAAGGTCAAATACACTGAGCTCATGATGATGATAATATCCATAAAAGTTGATGTATTAACTGTGCTCTTTCCTTTGGAAAAGAGTGGACAAGCTCAATGTTACAAAAAATAGACTTTCAGACTTTTCCTGCATAGTTAGACTTGTGTTGCTCACTTTTCTACACAATGTGACACTTTGTGTGATTTCAGAACAAACCGGTGGTGACAGTGGACTACAGTCCACAGTGATCAGAGGACAGTAGCTGGTGAAGAATGTCTGAGGTACTTACAGTCCGCACACATCAGCAAGACAAGCCAGCAGACAACGAGGAGGATCTGACAGGGCAAGACCACCAAGCGCAGGTCTGTCAGAGTGCGGCGGCCTTTTTCTGAAACAGCATTGGAGCTTAAAATGAGCCCATTATATCACACCATCCTCTTACCAGTGAGAATTAGAGACGGACGTCAACATCATTAGACTTCTGTTGAATACATACCAGCTCTTAACAGATCATGGGTAATCTGTGTGTAAAAGCTGATTAGTTCCTTATTACTGTTCATCAGACTCATTAGAATACACATTTACAAACACATACCCTCTAGTTAAAGGTTAAATGTTGCTTTACAACACTTCTCAACCTGAGCTGAAATGTCTGAATGAGGATTCCTGCTGCCTGTAGACTCAAGGGATTCTCTGGCGTTTGTGTCTGAGATGATTCTCCTGCATGTCTGAGTGTCTGCAGACGTGTCAGGAGGAGACAGTATGAGAGAGTAGCAGAGGAAACTCAGCCTGTGGCTCAGGGGCCGAGACTGAGGACTGATTGGAGGTGTTTGGGGGTGATTGATCACCAAACTGCTCTACATACATTCAGAGGCCGGTAGAATCTGCTACATGTCTGTTCCACACTGATGTCTCCTTCACTGTAGGAGCAGTGTTCAAGCACAGGAGCCCAGAGGAGCCTGTCCTGTGGGTCTTCAGCTGGACGGGTCACTTACCTGCCTTGAGGATGAGCTCTGCAGTGAGAGCAATGGCACTGACCGCAGGCAGGACTGAGGACCCCAGCACGTACACCCCCACCTGAGCCACCTGAGCTCGGGCTGCAACACAGACAGCAGAGCTGGGAAAACTGATTCAGGTACTGACACAACACTACAGAGCTCAACACACTGTACTGTACCAGTGACCAGAGCACTGAGCTCAACACACTGTACTGTACCAGTGACCAGAGCACAGAGCTCAACACACTGTACTGTACCTGTGACCAGAGCACAGAGCTCAACACACTGTACTGTACCTGTGACCAGAGCACAGAGCTCAACACACTGTACTGTACCAGTGACCAGAGCACAGAGCTCAACACACTGTACTGTACCTGTGACCAGAGCACAGAGCTCAACACACTGTACTGTACCTGTGACCAGAGCACAGAGCTCAACACACTGTACTGTACCAGTTAACAGAGCACAGAGCTCAACACAGCTGTACTGTACCTGTGACCAGAGCACAGAGCTCAACACAGTGTGCTATACCTGTGAACACAGCACAGAGCTCAACACACTATACTGTACCAGTGACCAGAGCAAAGAGCTCAACGCACTGTACTGTACCAGTGAACAGAGCACAGAGCTTAACACACTGTACTGTACCAGTGAACAGAGCACAGGGCTCAACACAGCTGTACTGTACCTGTGACCAGAGCACAGAGCTCAACACACTGTACTGTACCAGTGACCAGAGCACAGAGCTCAACACACTGTACTGTACCTGTGACCAGAGCACAGAGCTCAACACACTGTACTGTACCAGTTAACAGAGCACAGAGCTCAACACAGCTGTACTGTACCTGTGACCAGAGCACAGAGCTCAACACAGTGTGCTATACCTGTGAACACAGCACAGAGCTCAACACACTATACTGTACCAGTGAACAGAGTGCAGAGCTCAACACACTATACTGTACCAGTGACCAGAGCAAAGAGCTCAACACACTATACTGTACCAGTGAACAGAACGCAGAGCTCAACACACTATACTGTACCAGTGACCAGAGCAAAGAGCTCAACACACTATACTGTACCAGTGACCAGAGCAAAGAACTCAACACAGTATACTGTACCAGTGACCAGAGATCTAGAACACAAAATATATTTTACCAAGAATGTCGAGGTTCTCAAAGGTCTCCAGAATAGTCAGAATCCAAAGAAAAGCAGATTCGCACATCCGTCCAAGACGCCCTGTAAATAGATTGAACGTATGTACTGAATTCAATGTAGTGTGTAGTGGAGTAAAAACAGTTTTTGTCAGTCATGATGATTTGATTTCACACACGGTTTAGTATGCTAGACTCACTTCACAGTAACACATCCATGACAGGTGATCAAATCTGTTTTTCTCACTACTGGTCTCTCAGGTGTGTGTCCTATCTGCACTGGTATTCTCACTGCCCATGTCCATGCCCAAGCTGTTAAAATCCACAGACTATACTCACGAGAGGACTTGAGTCATGCCTATAACTACACAAACTGGCAAACATTGAGAATACTGAGTCACTCTCTTCGCCTGCTTCAGTTGTCTTCTTATTTTATTAAGTAGATTACAATGTACACTAGTTGATTAAAAAACAGTCTTTATCTGGTTGTGTATTGCTGTGTTCTGTGCTACAGGGCAAGTAAAGCATCTGTTTGACTCTAGTCCCACCTTTCCCTTGCAGATGCAGTAACCACTGGACTGTAAACCACCAACATCTGGCCAGATGTACTTCAGCCTTCACAGAGTCCAGGCTAACGACAGAGGTGACCACAGATGTCCAGTGTCCACCCAGAGCCTAGGGCCCAGTCCACACAGCTGAGCCACCCCAGAGCTCCCAGAGACCAGACACTCTTACCCACCTCTGTCACTCTCTGGAGCCTCGTTCAGCCAAAGCAAGCTGAATGTGATTAGAACTGTCAGCAAAGCCACAAGAGCAAGTTTGTGACACAAAGCTGAAAGAGGAAAAATCTATTAGGACTCTTTCATTCATGTTTCACACACCACTACTACACAACACAGAGACAAACAAAGACCTTCTCATGAATGATCTCAGTCTCGTTCAAACGTTCTACATGGAGCTTGGGATTCATGTTTCAGCCAGAGCTCATGATTCACTTACACACAATACAATAGTGTCACACTTATAATGGTCTTCATCAGCTCATATAAAACTCAGTGAATCAGACCTTTATAAACATTAAATGTCTATTGTACTACAGTTGTTTTACAGTAGATATCGGTCTAATTAAGAGGTTTTAGAAATGACTAAGATTACATTATGGATGTACCTGTTAGTCAGAGCACTTCAGTTAAAACTCTGAATAATGACCCTTAAATAATAAGAAGAAGAATAATTGCTTACACTAATATAGCGCTTTTTCTGGACAGTCCACTCAAAGTGCTTTACAGGTAATGGGGACCCCTCCACCACCACCAATGTGCAGCCTCACCTGTATGATGCAACGGCAGCCATAGTGCGCCAGAATGCTCCCCACACACCAGCTCTCAGTGGGGAGGAGAGCAGAGTAATGAAGCCAGTTCATAGATGGGGATTATTAGGAAGCCATGACTGGTAAGGGCCAATGGGAAACTTGGCCAGGACACCAGGAGTTATACCCCTGATACAGAAAGAGCTCTGCCAGGAGATACAATCCTGGCTTCAATGGCAAATTACTGCACAGTGACAATTCACACTGAGCAGCTCTGCTCCTGCTTGTTCTGTCCAGTCTCTAGCAGTGCCCATGCAGAATGGTGTCATGCCTTCCCCCCTCTCCCTCTCTGAGCAGCCCTGTGCCAGAGGACTGCAGCTCTGCAATGACTTGACTGGGAGGAACTCTATCTCCTCCCCAGCAGGTGAACAACAGACACAACTCCACTTACATGCACGTGCTCCCCAGAGACCACACCGCTCCTTAAGGGTCACAAGCACAAACAGAGCTGCAAAACTTACAACCAGTCCAGTTATGTGTTCTGCACAATGAAAAACAGAGAAAACAGGTTTGAATAAAGTGAATTTAGCGAGTCTGTGGGTCTGTGAAGTACAGAGGTGTACAGCTGCAGTATTCATCTCATTAACACAGGAGGGAAACTACCCCACTTACTCGTTTAGAAAGACCCCTGGAGTCACACACTCTGTAGTTACAGGTTTGCCAGAATCATGAGTACTGTCCTCCTGGACATGACCACTCACAGACATTTACAGTGTCCTCCAGACTTCTGCACACCCCCAGTGAAAACTGTAGTCAAGAGCAACAGCTCCTCAATAACATGCTGATCAACACACACATCAGCAGCATTCCTGAACACAACAGGTGATCCTCTGAGCCCATCAGCACACAGGCGTCAGGTCACCACAGGATCAGACCCATCACAGCCCAGATATCTAACCCCAACTACAGAGCCTCCATCTCCCAGCTGGACAGGGTCTGGAGTCTCAGCCCCTAATGACCAGGAGGATCACTGACTCCTCACAGGCTTCAGTGTATATCGGCCTCCCTTTGTAACTCTTCACAACACAATCACAAAGCTCACCCACTCCTGAGCCCTTTCTAAATTAGAAACATAGAAGCTATCAACAGATATGAAAGGTTTACTGGAGTACTTACCTATTGCATCTGTCTGTGTAGTAATAACAAAATAGAATCCGTCTATGAATCCAACACTGAACATCAAACCAAAACAGGAAGCTGTAGGGAAAGAGAAGAGAGGAGTCATGCAGAGTATCTGTGTCTCAGTCAGGCAGCTCTCAGCAGCACGTGGACAGACAGGAGCTGCTCTGTCTCCTCCACAGCCCTGGTGTGCTGAGGTCACTTCACCCCCAGCTCCAGACTCCAGAGAGGCTCAGGCCCAGTGCACTCCCCACGCCCCAGCGAGAGGGAGAGCTCACACCTCCCTGCGTCCCAGCCAGGACCACAGCTGTGCAGCCCCTCCTCACCGGCCAGGACAGCAGCACACAGACTGCCGGCTCCTGACCAGGGCTCTTCTCACGTCTCGCAGCTGCTGAGCTCTGCCTGCCTGGACTGGGACCTGGCAGTGACTCACTGGAGCAGACTGGCACCTCTCCTCAGGGCCCATGGAAGAAACCTCCTTCAGGGCTTCACTGTGTCAGTGTCCCTGTGTCCCTGGAGCTGGGAGCAGACTGGCGCCTCTCCTCAGGGCCCAGGGAAGAAACGTTCTTCAGGGCTTCACTGCCTGTGCTGTCCAGACACTCAGCAGGAGGGAGAAACAGTGAAGGTGAAGACCAGTGCAGAAGGTCTTCAGGGACAGAGGCCGTCTTCTCCTGGGCCACTTCCATGAAGACATCAGTGTGTTTTGGGATCCAGCCATGATTCCATGATGGAGGCCATCTGATCCTCTGGAATTCCACAACTGAGCGAGGAGCCTCTTGAGTACTGGGACAGACAAACCCCCAGTGATGGATCTGGGCAGCTCTTGGGGTTGAAGGAAGTGTGGCAGAGCATGGTGATGATTAACCTCACCTTCACTCCTACAGTGAACCTGGACTCAGACAGACAGCACAGGCCTGCCCACTGGAATGTAAGGCTGTATTTTCCACACTGTGCTTGAACACTGCAGTCCAATGACTGAGCCAGTAGGGGTAGGAGAGCAGTATAACCTACCTGATCGCAGGAGGTGTTGACAACAGGCACTCCTTGCTATACAACCTGCAATCAGAGCAGAGATTAGGAATCTGCAGAGGCTAAAGCCAATATAGACTCTGGGTTCTAAATGTGTGCTTCTATGTTACTAATGACCTTGTTCTTGTAGCTTGTTTATTCACATTAGACAGTCACAGTCTCATGCACTAACTACAGTGGGACATCAAAGTCAAAACCGTTACTTTGGTTCACAATCAAGAAATGTTAATTTATGTCCATGAGATTAAGATGAATTATAAATACAATGTAATATGTTTTATTCTTCAGTAATTCCCTTCTAACCTTTGAACATATTAGAACACAAACATACTCTGTACTCAACCCAGTGGTTTCTTGTGACCATGTGTACTGGGGCACCTTCATGAAGTGAGTGTCAGAGTTTGGCTGCAGATCCCTCTGAGACAAGACCTGCATGAAGTCTGTGACCCATGAGCTCCCCCAGCTCTGTATGTGATCACTGAGCTGCTCTGCAAGCCTTTGCTGCAGCTGCTTGCAGTTCTTGCTGTTTCCTGGGGTGGGAGACTTCAGGATCTACTGGATTTCAGTCTTGTTCAGTCCAAGAGTCTTCTACTCTGACCTCCCTGCGTGCTCTGGGTCACTGTCATACAGTATGATGAAGTGCTCTCCAATAACTTCTGAAATATTTTCTTCTACATAAATCCCAAAACGTTAGGCACTGCATGTGTGTACTGGGTACCATCTGAATGGGAGAAATGTCCCCATGAACCTCCCTAGGGGCTCTGCTGTCTGCAAGCCTGTGACCCCACCTGGACAAGACACACTTCTGTCCACAGGTGGAGAAAAGAGCAGTGAACTCACCAGGGCATCTCTGACAGGGATTCTCAGAAAACGTCCTCCAAGCTGCAAAACAGGAATGAGATTCTTAAATTTAAAGACCATTTCACTAAGAACCACAGCATCTAGAACTGAATGCCTTGTAAATGCCTGGAATCCTTGGTGAGACAGGTTGACCTGCTTGGTCAGTGGGCAGCCTCCTGGCCACAGCATGAGGAGACTCGAACCCCATTCAGAAGGAGGGAATCAGCTGCAGAGTGGAGAGGGAGAGGAGAGAAGCTTGAGACAAACAGAAGGGAGCTGTGTGTTTGAACTGATTTCGTAATGCAGTTAATTAGGTGCAGCTGTGTGTGACTGACCTGTTGTAAACGTCAGTTAACAGCTCTCGTATATAAGCCATTGTAGACTTCTGTTTTTAACAGTTTTTCAGTTCTTTTTGTAACTATCCACCCAACGTGGAGCTGCCCACAGCTGTAAGCCCTTAGAGTGTGTGTGAGTGTATTATTGTGTGAGTGTGTGAGTATGTGAGTGTGAGTGTGATTGTGAGTGTATGAGTGTGCAAGTGCATCAGTGCATGAGTGTGTATGTGTGTGTGAATGTGCACTAGCTAGTGCTAGTGTACGAGTGTGTGATTGCGTGTGAGTGCCTGAGTGTGATTGTGAGTGTTCCAGTGCGTGTGATTCTTTTTGTGAGTGTGCTAGTGCGTGAGTGCATGAGTGTGTTTGAGTGTGCTAGTGCGTCAGTGAGTGTGTTTGTGTGCTTGTGTTTGTGAGTGCTAGTGTGTGCTAGTGCATGAGTGCTAGTGTGTGTTTGTGAGCGTGCTAGAGCATGAGAGTGTGATTGTGTTTGTGAGTGTGCTAGAGCATGAGTGAGTGTGTTTGTGAGTGTGCTAGTGCGTGAGTGTGATTGTGTTTGTGAGTGTGCTAGTGCGTGTGTTTGTGAGTGCTACAGTGTGAGTGTGTTTGTGAGCGTGCCAGAGCATGAGTGTGTGATTGTGTTTGTGAGTGTGTTTGTGAGCGTGGTAGAGCATGAGTGTGTGATTGTGTTTGTGAGTGTGCTAGAGCATGAGTGTGTGATTGTGTTTGTGAGTGCTAGTGTGTGTTTGTGAGTGTGCTAGTGTGTGTGTGATTGTGTTTGTGAGTGTGCTAGTGCGTGAGTGTGTGATTGTGTTTGTGAGCGTGCTAGAGCATGAGTGTGTGAGTGTGTTTGTGAGCGTGCTAGAGCATGAGTGTGTGATTGTGTTTGTGAGTGTGCTAGTGCGTCAGTGAGTGGGTTTGTGTGCTAGTGCGTGTGTTTGTGAGTGCTAGTTTGTGTTTGTGAGTGTGCTAGAGCTTGAGTGTGTGATTGTGTTTGTGAGTGTGCTAGTGCTTGAGTGTGTTTGTGAGTGCTACAGTGTGAATGTGTTTGTGAGTGTGTTTGTGAGTGTGCTAGAGCTTGAGTGTGTGATTGTGTTTGTGAGTGTGCTAGTGCTTGAGTGTGTTTGTGAGTGCTACAGTGTGAGTGTGTTTGTGAGTGTGTTTGTGAGTGTGCTAGAGCACGAGTGTGAGTTCACTGCTCTACCAGACTGAGTGCAGTGATCAGTGAATTCAGGCGCAGGTGGAGACAGGCGGCTGACAGGGGAAGCAGGCAGGCAGGGCTGTGCAGAAAATAATCAGGCACAGTAAAAACAAACCAAGTTCAAGTCAAAAAGATACATTGCAGAGGCACCACAAGCACATCCAGACACGAAGCAGGGAAGCAAACAGGAATCAAAACACAGATTATATCCAAGTACAGGGGTAATCCGAGAAGCAAAGTCAAAGAAACAAGCACTAAGACTGAGCAAAAAGGCACTGGTGAGACTCGACTTAAATACCGTGATGATAACAGACACGCAAAGGATCTAACTACGCGCAGGTGTACAGATCTAGTCACTATGGTCTCTGATGATCAGGGCAATTGAGAAGGGGCTCTGTTAATTGCTGTGGTGTTTCGGGTGCGTGCAGCAGCAATTTCACAAGAGTGGGTATGACACTGAGGGCACACACTTGGCACAATGAGGACGAGCAGGCAGACTCCTTCAAGCCACTCAACTTCCAGCACATCATGGAACATCAGCACATCAGGTATTTTATTTTTTTAAAGAAATGTTTGTTAAAAGAAAAGTCGTGGCACCACAGTACCACCCACAAGGTCACATGAGGAGTGGTGAAACAGCCCTACACATACAGTATCAACAGACATTGTACAGCGTGTTCTATTGTGTTGCAGTATATGAATATAATTATATCCTTATTAATTTCTTTAGATACGCGATTCCATATTATATTGCAGAAAAGCTTAAAACTACCACTTTTTATACATGTTATTTCACTTGTTAAAGACTTTGATGCTTAAAATGTTTAGGGAGAAATGGAATACTGGAGTGTATTCTTTCTTTAAAGTACCGAGACCAGCCATATACTGTAATACTGTATGTTTATGTTCCAAAATTAATATCCTTTAGGGCCTTCACATGCGTTATGCTGCTATTCTTTTTATGCTCAGCTACTAAGATTTCCCTTCAGTGGTAAAATTCCATATAAATATTCAATACTAAAACGGGCACAGTAAAGACATTTAAATCTTTTTATGACCGACCAACACACCACGAGTGCCCCTGTCTGTCAACCAATCATGCACCGCGGTATTGCACGTCATCCCGTGTCACAATGCACGATAACAAGCCAATTACTCCCGGTACGTGTCAGTGCCGCGCACTTTGAATGGCTGCATCTCTATATCATAATGATCTTTGGTGATTTACATTCTTAAAAGCTGACCCTGTGAAAGGTCACCACGAAGAATCTCTAAAAGAGGAGAAACAGGGTGTTTGTTCATCACAGGCCTATGGAAGACATTGATTTTGTTGTTACTAGACATATAAAAACACATTAAGCAAAGTCTAAAAAAATGTTTGGTGTGAAATCACAAAGGAGTTGAAAAAAGCATCCTTACCTTTGATAGAGATCCCAGTGAGAAATGCCAACAAAGAGCACCCACACAAACTCCAGACAACTGTTTTGTAATGTTTATTTGGTGCTCTAGTTTTAAAAAACACGGTGAGAGCAACTGGATAATAAGGCAAAAGGAACAGAAAGAAACATTTAGAATCTAGGTGTCATAATTAAACAAAGTGTTTAGAAACTGGTATTACATCATTAGCTTAAATGACCAGATTGCTATCGCTACACTAAAGTGTATGCTTTGTAAAGACTCTGAAGTTTTGAAAACAAATACTGTAAGAACTAAAATCTGAGAAAAAATTAAATCATAATTCATTTCACTAACCCTAAATATATTGATCCTAAAGTATGTAAATAAACCTCTTCCAGTTCTTCACTGAACTGCGCTGTGATTCTGTGCTTCTCTATGATACCAAACTGTTGTTCACTAACATATTGATTTCCAAGTGTCAGAAGCTGTGCGAATTTAAGTATAGAACCCCTTGGTTACGGGGAGCCCCCTGACCACAGCACTGGGAGACGACTCAACCAAGGGGCAGCTGCACAGGTGGAGATGGGGTGGCGGAGAGATACAGGAAACGTGTTTGTGCGAGTTATGTACTGTATATATACTGCAGCTAACATGGGTAATGATTGTGATTTAGCACTGCTGGGTGAAACTGTCTTGTCGTTATTCCTCATGAGAACTATACTGTAAGTCAGTTAAGAACTTCCAAAAAGACACATTCAGTCAGTCAAATCCCTCTAAACGTCCCTCTTACTTACCGGAACACACTTCTGCTAAAACAACACCCAACACAAACGGAACACAGAAGTGCTTCAAAAGCTTGCGGAGGGTGTCTGAAAAAGAGAAGTTTTTACTAGCAGCGATTCTCAGCAATACTGAAGCATGACTTTCTGAAGGGGCCTGCACTGCACCTGCTGGACTCCTTCATCCCCCCAGAGCCAAGAGGAACCAGCTGTCTGTGCAGGCACGGTCAGCAGGTTCAGCACTGGTCACGAGAATCAATCTGACCTCTCTGATGAGTGGAATGGAAGGACCATTATCAATCCAGTATTACACGGCACTTATATTTCACTGGTGCTGTTAAAGAAGAGGGAATGTGTGTCTTCAATCACACACTCGGCACCAGGATTCCTGACATGGGATTTCAATGGCTGTGCTGTCAACACTAATTACTTCCACTTTCCAGCAGCAGAAGGGGTTGTTCAGCTGGGCACAGGAGACTGGGGGTCCAAGTACAAGACAGTGTATCCAGAGAGAAGGGGGACTTTCTGGACTGGGGGGTTAGAGACTAGAGTTAATGACATCTGAAGACTGTGGACTGGAGATCAGGAGCTCTTTCAAGTGGGCTGAAGAGTTTACCTCCCAATGGCTCTCGATCCACCAGTAACACATGTGAGAACTCAGTCTCATGTCCCAGATCACCTGCTCTGCTCTCACCTGGATACCTGTGTGAATAGGGGGCCATCATTGACACCAGCAGGATCCTCAGCACACTGACAGTGGCGCAGGTGACCGACTCCTGGAGAAAACCTTCAAAACACACAGACCTCTCAGAACAGGGAAGAGCCCAAGATCACAGCGTGGATAAGGACCTGACAGACTCACCCACCTTCAGTCTGGCCCCACAGGATAAAGGCTGCAGACAAGAGGAGCCCAGGAGCAACACAGTTCACCAGACAGCAGCGCCACCGCCAGCTGGTCTCACCTGGGACAGGAGACAGGAAGGGTTTTAGACAGTTAGTGGGAAAAACTTACAAGTATAATGTGAAAATGTATAATATCCTGTGGAATTAATTAATATAATATATTAAGGGGTTTATGTCATCAGCCCACTGGATAAAGGGACATTCCACAGAATAAGGAATTCGGATGTCTGATGATATGCAGAAGATGTGCCTGGAGCTTGGTGTTCACCACACTGGCATGAATAAAGCTGTTTCAATCTGCAAAGTGCATGCTGGGACATGACGTCAGCTGCCTACTGGGAATAAGAGCAGGTTCCCTCTGTCTGTAGGTTTGTCCTGAACTCTGCTCATAGTCCTTATTACTGCAGATGTGTGCTGGGTATAAGACAATTTTACACTTTAAATGTCATTAAGATTGACGAATAAATACTGACAATTAAATTAAGCATTGTGCTGATTAACAGGTCTACAGAAGCACAAACTACAGTGGCAGAAAGACTTGAAATTAATTATTTAGTGCACCTGCCTGGCTTCTTCAGACTTCCAGGGAAAACTTCAGTACCAGAGACACAAGCACACCTGCCTGACAATCTTGAGTTTAAAATTCCTTTATGAGTGGGTCTTGAAACTCTCTGGTTTGATTTTAATAAGTTATGCAGAGGGAGTTCTTGTTGCTTTTTGTGCTTCTGGGATGATTTGGTTCCAGCCTCTATCAGACAGGTGCCTCTTTGGGAGCAGAGATCTGTCTCAGTGCCAGAGGTGCAGTTACAACAAGAGAACACCAGAGGGCGATGCAGCACTGAAGACAACCCAGTACAGTTAAACCTCAACTGTGGCTGAGCAGGAGGCTGACTGAGGGTCTCAGGGCAACACAGTAGCAATCAGAGTCAAAAGTTTCTTTCAGACTGAGAACTCAGTCTCATGTCCCAGATCATGGGACAGGCAACATATGATGTTGCAGATTTAGAATTACAGCACGAAATGAGGTAAAAACTGAACTCACGTTTCTTAAGCAAGAACTGGTATGTTGGCACGCTGGTCAGGATCACGACTCCCAGTGCAGAAAGAGCCAGAAGCAGGATCCAGATGTGAGCTGTGGAAAACCCTGGGAAGAGCAGAGGAGAGCAATCAGCAGGAGTGAGGCTGCGCCGGGCCAGTTCGCCCAGTAACCACAGGAGGTAAAAAGACAGGAGAGTCTACAGCACAGGCCTGCAAGGGCAATGCTGTGTCTCCATGGCTGTGGAAGAGCTGTCAGAGTGTGGAGTCAGGAGTGGGGCTGACATGAGTGCTGAGAGAAACATCCCGACACTCAGCTTCAGCTCAGTGCCACACACACAGGGCTGATTTTCCAGCACAACCACTTCAATAATATCACAGTCATGTTCTCCTACAGACTTTATTAACCCATGTGACGAATATAACACAAATTAACTGTTTTTGGAACTTAAACAGTTTGCCTCTCCAGGAATAAGCAGCTTTATGAAGCTGCCTCTCTGTATATTTTAGCTGGTATATCAGCTAGTAACTGTAACCAGTTCACCAGTCTGAATCAGCCTTTCATGCTCCTGATGAGCAGGAGGAACAGACACCAGGGCAGTACTAGCAGGGCAGTTCACTCAGAGTGTTGTTCTCACTTTCAAGACTTCTCACTTACTCAGCTGTTCCAGCTCTGCTGTCGTGTTTGCGGAACCCGAGTCCGTGTGGACTCTGCACATGTACTCCCCCTTGTCTTCAGTCCGGACGTCCTTCAGCCGCAGAGAGAAGTTTCCTCTGGGAATCTCCTGAGGGAAGAGCTCAGCTCGGCCCCGGTAGCTCTGGTGCTGGGACTCCGGCCTGCTCTCCCCCTCGGAAAACAGGAGCACCAGCGTGTCTGGATCTGTCCTCACCCACTCCACCTCCAGCTCTTGCAGGGGGACACTCGTGTCCACAGAGCAGCTCAGCACCACCTCCCCTCCAGGGTAGGACACAACAGCACGATCAGCTCCAGTCACAACTAGACGCTCTGAAACACAAAACCAATAAACTTGATCACAAGAGGTTAAGAGAGACACAGCAGTGCAATAGTCAGCATTGCTTGGGACCTGGGCTCAACTCCAGACCTGGGGAGCTGTCTGGGTGGAGTTTGCATGTTCTCCCCATGATCAGGAAGATTTCCTCTGGGTGCTCTGGTTTCCTCTCACAATTCAAAGACATCCTGGTAGGGTTATTGGCTTCTGGGAAAATTGGTCCTGGTGTGAGTGTGTGTTTTTCTGCCCGTGTATGCCCTGTAATGGACTGGTGTCCTGTCCAGGGTGTACCCCGTCTTGCACCAGTTACTTGCTGGGATAGGCTCCAGGTCCCTGTTAGAAACTGGAAGAGTGGACAAACAGAGGAGGTTTCTGTGTCTGGTGTGACTATGCACACATGTGCAGAGAGGTGATCCTGCACTCAGCTTTACTACAGTGGAAACACTGCCATCAACAGGAAACACTCTCCACCAGACAGAGGCGCAGAAGAGGCAGCACACAGTCCAGCCGAGCAGCTGATGCAGGTAGACATGAGCACAAATTCATGTGTGTTAAGTGGTTTTCCAACACAATGGCGGGTTAAAGAGCAACACAGAGCTTTCCCATCTTACACAGTATCTAGCTGTATTGTGTTGCTGTGAGCACGCAGCTCTGGTCTACATTCAATTATTGTTTGTCAGGTGAATTCTTTCCAGATCTTCTTGCAATTTTCTTTGCAGCTTCTAATGTAAAACATGTAAAACCTTTAATAAGTTAATGAGTCTTTTCTCCAAGAGATAAACTGGTGAAACATTGAAGATCAGGTACATGTGTGGTTTCCTTTAAAACCTCAAACAGTATTCTGGCTTAGCACTTGCAACGTATTTCCTCCTGCTGAGGTACAGTACCACCTGGGCGCTCTAGTTTACTAACTGTAACAGAATCTATACGGATCCCTGTTATCACTGAGGAAGCTTGGTGGTCCTAATACTGATCCTTGTGGTACGCCACTCCTTCAGAGGACTGTTATAACAATAAGTTCCCTGTCACTGTAAATAGACACACTGGGTGATCATTAGTCAATTAATTTGATTATTGGTTAATCCCACATTCTATATACAGGGCTTCTACGGGGGGTGGTGAGAGTGAAGTTTGGAGGGCAGTCAGCTACAGAGCTGTGGCAATAAAGCCCACTGCCCTTCCTCTGTGGTCAGTTTATCACAGAGCGCAGTTTCACTTCTGTATCTCTGTGTTCTTTATAATAACTCGACTTCCTGTTTTCCAGAGAGGATGATGTCTCTGTGTTCCCAGCTCACCCTGTTCCTTCAGCTCCACTGTGGTCTCACCGGAGCCCTGCGCCGTGTGGACGGCACACCTGTACACTCCTGTGTCTTCAGCCGTGACGTTGGCCAGCCACAGAGAGAAGTTTCCTCTGGGAATCTCCTGAGGGAAGAGCTCCGCTCGTCCCCGGTAGCTCTGGTGCTGGGACTCCGGCCTGCTCTCTCCCTCGGAGAACAGGAGCACCAGGGTGTCTGGATCTGTCCTCAGCCACTCCACCTCCAGCTCCTGCAGGGGGACAGCGCTGTCCACAGAGCAGGGCAGCAGCACCTCGTCCCCAGGCCTGGCCACTAGAGGCTCCTTGGGGCCCTGCACAGAGAAACCTGGGGCCACAGATTAGACAAAAAGATCAATTCACATCCTTAAACTTCCTGCCCCCCAGATACTGAGGGGGACAAACCAACAGTGAGTGTGTCGTTCATCAGTGGATAAAACACTCGACCTGTCCAGTCCCCTGTCCTGTACCCCATCCAAACCTCTGTCAGCCCCCTGTCCAATCTTCTGGTGAAAAACCTCTGTCCAGTCCCCTGTCCAGGCCTCCATCCAAACCTGTCCAAGCCTCTGTCCAGTCCTCCTTCCAAACCAGCAACACTGCTCGTAACTGTGCGAAGCGAAGACTCAACTTTTCACTGCCATCTGCTGTCCTGACTCTGGGCTGTACAGTCTGGACAGTAAACTGACTCCTGACTGCTGGGTCACTAGAGACCCCAGGGCTGTGTGTGAGAGGAGGGGTGCTCACACTGCTGTCCTGACTCTGGGCTGTACAGTCTGGACAGTAAACTGACTCCTGACTGCTGGGTCACTAGAGACCCCAGGGCTGTGTGTGAGAGGAGGGGTCCTCACACTGCTGTCCTGACTCTGGGCTGTACAGTCTGGACAGTAAACTGACTCCTGACTGCTGGGTCACTAGAGACCCCAGGGCTGTGTGTGAGAGGAGGGGTGCTCACACTGCTGTCCTGACTCTGGGCTGTACAGTCTGGACAGTAAACTGACTCCTGACTGCTGGGTCACTAGAGACCCCAGGGCTGTGTGTGAGAGGAGGGGTGCTCACACTGCTGTCCTGACTCTGGGCTGTACAGTCTGGACAGTAAACTGACTCCTGACTGCTGGGTCACTAGAGACCCCAGGGCTGTGTGTGAGAGGAGGGGTGCTCACACTGCTGATCCCCCTAATTCAACCTCAGAGCCAGTTTCTCTCTGCTCCCCTGTTCAGTGTGCAGGGGGAGGAAGTGTGTATAAAGATGTGTATAAAGAGCTCGGGGATGAAAGGTGTTTTATTGCTGCAAGTATTGTTATGGAAGAAACAGGGTCTGTACCTTCAGTGCCCAGTCCTCTCCACACAGCGGCCAGGAGTCCCAGCACAATCAGTGTCCTCATCTCTCCTGAGGGTCCCGGGTTCGACAGAACTGCCGCAGAGTCAAGAGGTTTCTGCAGAGCTGGATTTACAACATACCAGCTCATGTTAGTATAGGGTGATAATGACTGTGATATGATTTAGAAAGTACAGCAGCCTCTGGATAGCTGTGACTGTTTACATGTCCTGATTCCAGTCAGTTTGATTGAACTCTATTATCAACCTAAGTTAAAGCCTTTTCTGTGAGAGCTTGTCTGGTATTGCCAAGTTTTCCTTATTGAGTTTACTTTGCCCGTTTTGAGCCGGGCCTGCCCAACATGCATGAACACGATGTGTCACTCCACACTATGTGTGCAGATGAGGTGACATTCGATTTCATCAAACTACGAGTGGAGAACAAAAAAATCTTAACAGCATTCTTGGCTGGAATGCACAGAGCTACTGGCAAAGAAGCATCGCAAAAGCAGCAAGAACAGAAAGCGTTCTGACCCTGATCCGTAGCCAGCGTGTGCCGTCACGAGGGAGTGTCTCATCACCTTTTTATAACGGTGCACCTCTCGTGCTCGTGCACCTCAAGTGCACACCTGCTCTACGTCACAGAAGTGTGGTCCTGGGGAAGGGCTTAGGGCTTAGTGAGAGATCTGGGACACAGCCTGTACCCCCCCTGTGACCTGGAGCTTCACAGGCGCAGAGGAGTTTGAGCTCTTGGCCAGAAGGGGGCGCCTCTGAGGAGATTCAGCAAGATGGCGGCCAGCTGAGACCTGTTTTTTGTAGGTCCGAAAAATCTGGGGGTCTTATTTCCCAATATCTTGATGTAGAAAATTTCTGTTTAGAACCGTATGCCTTGGTAGACCAGCTGTTGTTTGTTATTTCTCTGAGTGTTTTACTTCAACTATTTCCCAAAATAAATAAGCCCAACTTGGCAAATTTGCTGATTTAGCATTACTTGAAAAAGCCTCCTGTAGATAACTCACTGCTTCCGCACGGATACCATCACCCATCCCACCTCTGGTATAAACAAGAGAAAAGAGAAGCATCCTTCTAAAACACAGCGGCCATCAGGAGGACAGAAACACTTTGTAGCACTTTGTAGCAGGTACGAGCTGTGGAGCTGTGAGTCAGGGGTTATACTCCCTTGACCGTCAACTGAGCTCAAGTCAACCATAGCTGATATCACCTCTGATTCTCATACTCCATAAGTCCCATGAAGTCCCCCGACTTACACCTCTCATACTCCCTTGGCAGCAAACTGAGCTCAAGCCAAACACAGCTGATATCAACTCCGATCCTGAAGCTCCTGGAGTCAGAGTCAGAGTCTGAGCCTGATCCTGAGCTCACACCTCCTCGACTGCAAACTGAGCTCAAGTCAACCACAACTGGAGCAGCTACCCAATATCAGCTCCGACCCTGATACTCCTGCAAAGCCTCAGATCAAGACCATGAAAGAGGAACCGTCCCTGCTTGAGCTGCAGAATAACACTGTGCTTCTCCTCTCCAGGAAAATTCTCGAGAGAGCAGATCATCTGGAGGACAGGGTTAGAAAGAATTGCATCGGCATCGACACATTAGAAACATCCACACTTAATGAGGTAAAGGACTTCCAATCTGATGTGAAAGCAATGGATACATTGACTAAGAACAAACACTAAATTAACTGGAGCAGAAGATAAATAAGGTGGAAAGTTACCGTCAGAGCTGGGTCCTGAGGCTGCACAGGAGGATGAGGAGAAGATGAAACACACAGTGACCGGTATCTGAGGAGCTGTCGTTCCTGAACACAAGGACAGATTCAAGGCTGATGTGAATCTTGTCCTCAGGTTGGGACCGAGGGAACAGCGATCATTCAGTCACCAGCACATCTACTCATGATCCGCTTTGGAAAGGAGCCAAGACCTGTGAGTTTCTGGATCCGGAGTGCCCGCGGTCCAGAGGAGCTGAGCTCAGGGGAGGTGGTGGTGAGGAAACTGCGGAGTCGAGGTTCACCGATGGTGAAGTGAAACTGAAGTGAAACAGGAATAAAGGAGGGACTGTTCTTGTGGTGTTTACAATCCCCAACATAAGATTTCTGTAAGAGATTTAAGTGCCTGTTAGCTCTTTTACATCTTATTTCTTATTTTTTTTATGGTTGTTTTGTTGTGCAAGGGATTTAGTCCAGATTCTTATTTTTTAGAACATTTTCTTTTGACTTGAACTTCTGGAAGATCAATGGGGCAGTGATGTCTGAGAGTAATCCTCCTGCTGGGGCTGCAAGAGGTACTTTGAAAGGTACATTTATTGGCAGTAAAATCATAGTGGAGGGAGATTGATCGTTGTGACAGGAGCTCTTGGGGGAAAATGTTTCTTTCAGGGAAATATGTCTTTAATAACAAAATAATAGCGCTCTGTTTCTTAAAGTTGAGGAAGAGATCACCAAGATTAAAAATGAGTTTCAGGATATTGAAATCATTCTCGGAGAAGATTTTAATACAGTTTTTGATGCCATGATAGACAGATTCCCTGTGCCTATTAGATCAGCCCTCAGGCTCAGGGCTGTATAGGTTATGTCTAGGAGTCACTGACTTACTGCAAGGAGATCTGAACGTCCAGGACTAAAGGAGTTCATAAGGTGTAATATAGACAGATCTAACAGTCTTGAACTGTTTTTGGTAAAAAGGGAACTGCAACATTATTTTCACATTTCAGGGTTAGAAAGACTCAGTGCTGATGAGGGCATTTCAAACCACAGTGAAAGTAAAATGTACACAGTAACTTGTAAAACCTCCAATTTACATCTCAAAACAGATTAAATATCCTGGTGGGCGCAGAGCCATGTTCAGCGATTCAAAACGAGGCAAGAAAGCGTCCAGTGAGGTGAAACCCTGTTACACTGTAAACCAGCAGGCTTGTGAAAACAGCTCTTTAATCCAGCAGAAATAGTGCTCTCGCTCTCAACGACACATAGTTTGTACTGTACTTGTTCACTCTGCCTGCAGATCATGTTGGAACATCTCTGTGGGGCAACGTCTCCTGCACAACCTGCACTTATTCAGTCGTAATTGTGATTAATAATAATACCTCCTTACACTTGTATAGGGCTTTTCCGGACACTCCACTGACAGTGCTTCAGAGGTCATGGGGATCCCCTCCACCCCCACCAGTGTGCAGCCCCACCTGGATGATGCTCCAGTCCTCCCACACACACCAGCTCTCAGTGGGGAGGAGAGCAGAGTGATGAAGCCAGTTCAGAGATGGAGGTTATTAGGAGGCCATGACTGGTAAAGGCCAGGGGAAATTTGGCCAGAACACCGGAGTTACACCCCTACTCTTCTCGAAAGTCACCCTGGGATTATTATGACCACAGAGAGTCAGGACCTCAATTTTACACCTCATACGAAGGACGGCACCTGTTTACAGTATAGTGTCCCTGTCACTATACTGTTGCATTAGGACCCACAGAGACCGCAGGGTGAGCGCCCCCTACTGGCCCCACTAACACCTCTTCCAGCAGCAGCCTCAGCTTTCCCAGGAGTCTCCCTTCCAGGTACTGACCAGGCTCACACCTGCTGAGCTGCAGAGAGCTGCCAGCTGGGAGCTGCAGGGTGATATGGCTGCTGGCAAACACATTACATCAGTCATTACAGAGACTAGTGAGCAGGAAGGGCTGCTTCACAGCGCAATTCATGGGAACTCTTGCTCTCGAACAAGGTCTCTATTGAACCATCAGTACTGACTGATCATAAAGCCATTTAATAATAAAAATGACCCTAAAATGTCTAGTTATAGGTTAAAAAATGAGAATATTATAAGGACTGGAATTAAACTCAAAGTTTTATAGTCAGAATAGGGAATTTATGAGGTGGAAGATAAGATCAGCAGCTGTCAGAAGTCAGGAAGCTGCAAACTCCCACAGAGTAAAGGAAGAGGAACTTCATGAACGAGGACAGTTTTCTTTTACTGGTTGATTTTTATACAGTAGGGCCTCTGATACAATTGAACGTTCCTTTTTCAGACTGTTGACTTCTTTGGTTTGGGTAACTATTTTAAAGGGTAATTAGAACTGTGTACAACTAAGGCGATACTGTAGCTCTATTACACTGGTTTGGGATTTGGAATTGGAAATTCAGCCCATTTCTGTTCCCAGTGGTCACACAGGTTATGGCTGCTCATATTACAAACTGATGGTTCTGGGTCTTCAGATACAGGACAGAGAGATCAAGTGTTCACAACAATCTCTATAGGAAACCACACACACAGGCTGATCAAGCCAATTCGTGCTGAGAACTCCTGTGCTCTCTACCTGGTCTTCCTTTCAATATAAAAAAAATGTGAATTGCAGATATTTTGTTGTTACAATAAAAAAATAATAAAATAAAAGTCTGCTCCTGTGCGTGTGACCGCGACTCTGTACCGTAAAGGCGCAGCCAGGCTCAGAGAGGGCGGGGTTATTACATCAACAAGACTGCATTAATTACTGTTTATGAATTATTGCGAAGTCTAATAATGCTCTGGTTTACAAAGTTATGATCCATAATAGCAGTATTATTAATGATAGAAATGATATTAAAGCATGCTCTGTAAAAGTGTTCTCTCATTTAGTTCTGTTTCTATTTTATAACGCACGATGTAACCGACAGCTGCTTGTACTAATACTGATAATAATCTATTAATAATAATCCCGTGTTTTCTCCCTGATCCCTCAGTGATGTTGTGGAAAGCGGTGAACAGTGATATTAATGTTTCTGCGCTTTACAACCAGCTGACGCGCCGGTCAGAGCACCCGAGTGGAAATCCCACATTTTTAAAATAAAATAACTACTCTGACGGTGTTGATTAAATCATCACCGGGGAAAATATAAAGTATAAAACAAGATGCCGGGAGATTCCGAAGTGTTGGTCTGAAACGTGTCACATTCCCGAGAGTCCTGGGGATTTTCCAGCTGCTCTGATACGGGCGCTGGAGGGACTTCAGCAGCTCCGACATTCGCTGACATTGTGCCAAAAGAAGAGCGTTTTCCCTCGAAAGTTCAAACTCCTGCTGTTTCCAGGTCTTTTCTGAAACCCTTCAGCTGCCTGACGCTGAGGTCCTTCATAACAGCGTCGAGCTCAAGTGTGTGAAACCTCACAGCCCCTGAGTGGAGCCGCAGACCTGATTCCTGTGGAGTTTATTCACCGTCCTTTCGGCCACATGTCTCGGTGAGTCACCGCTCTTCAACTTGTAAATACAGCGCGCACCCGACTCAGTTCATTAAATATTCTGTATAACAGGTATTAAACTAACAGCGGCAGACTACAGTGACATTTATACACACTATATGAGCAGTATATCTATATAAACGAACCGAGGACGAGTCTTACTCACCCCTCCGGCTCCAGGCGCTGAACTGGGCTGCGCCCCGTGAACGCGCACAGGTCTGCTTTCAGTTTCGCTCTGCGCTGTTCTGAGCTGCTCTGTTGCGGCCCAGCAGGCAGAGAGAGTCCCGGTCCGAGTCCAGCAGAGTCAGCGAGCACGATAGAGAACACACTGGAGACCCAGCACTGCGCGAATCCGGCTTTCAGCTGGGTTATAAAATAATAATAATAATAATAATAATAATAATAATAATAAACGCCTAATACTAATATACAGTAGCACATTTCTGGACACTCCAGGTGAGGAAGTCTAGGGTCCAGCTACAGAGGGTGGTATCTAGACCTAGAGCCCTGAGTTTGGTAGAGAGTTTTATGGGTATGATGGTGTTAAATGCTGAGCTAAGGTCAATGAACAGCATCCTTGTATAGGTGTTCCTTTTATCCAGGTGGGTTAGTGTGGTGTGTAAAGCTATAGAGATTGCATCCTCCTTGGAGCGGTTTGTGCGATAGGCAAACTGGAGAGGATCCAGTTTTTTGGAATGCTGGCTTTAATGTGTGGAATTAGTAGTTTTTCAAAGCACTTCATTATGATGGGAGTGAGTGCAATAGGATGGTAGTCGTTCAGGCATATGGAGGCTGATTTTTTTGGTACTGGCACGATGGTGGTCGTCTTGAAGCAGCTAGGTACAGTGGCCTGGGCCAAGGGCAGGTTGAAGACGTCAGTACAGACATCTACAGTATCTGCCAGGCACATGTTCTGAGTACCAGGCCAGGGATACCATCAGGTCCAGCAGCTTTCTGTGTGTTCACTCTACTTAGTGATTTCCACACATCTAGCTTGGACAGTGTGGGGGGTGGGGTGGCAGGGGAGTCAGTGGTCCAGGTGGTTGGTTCAGGGTTTTGAGCTTCGAAGCGTAGAAGGTGTTAAGCTTGTTTGGAAGAGAGGGGTCAGTAGCGCTTACAGGGCTTGTTTTGCTCTTGTAGCTTGTGATTGTATGTGTGTCTTGCCACATGCGTTGTGGGTTAGCGTTGGTGTTGGAGTGGTGTTCTATCTGGGATTTGTACTGTTTCCTGGCAGATTTTATGCCAGCTCTTAATTTTTTCCTAGCCCCTCTCAATTCTTCCTCATTACCAGATTTGAAGGCTGCATCACGGGCAGGGGATCTTGGTGATCATCCAGGGTTTTTGATTCGGGAGTTTGCGTATCTTTTTAACGCTCACCACATCATCAGCACATTTGCCGATGTAGCTGGTGTCTGATGATGCAGACATGTCAATATCGGTGTGGGATCCGTGGGAGGCTGCATCTTTGAACACACTCCAGTCTGTGCACTTAAAACAGTCCTGAAGCATTGATTCTGCCTCTTTGGTCCATGTTTTTACAGCTAGAACTGAACCCCTTGGTGCGTCTGAGAAGTCGTAAGTAGGCTGGGAGTAGGAACAGGGAGATGTGGTCAGATTGTCCAAGAGGGGGTGAGGTGCTGCTTTGTAAGCACTGGGTACATTAGTATAGTGTAAGGTCTAGTGTGTTGTTTCCTCTGGTGGGACAGTCAACGAGTTGGAAAACAAGTTACACTTCTCACCACCAAACAAGACACACAACCTCACAGTGAGTGTCTGTGGGTGCTGGTGACACTGAGTGACAATGGGTGATAGTGGGTGCCTATGGGTGACAGTGGGAGTCAGTGGGAGTCAGTGGGAGTCAGTGGGAGTCGGTGGGTGACGGTGGGTGACGGTGGGAGTCGGTGTTCCTGCTCTCTTCAGGTCTGGGTCCTGCCATCAGTCAGAATCCTTATTGAGCTGAGCTTCTCCTGGGCTTCTCTCTTCTTCAGGGGGGTTGGAGTCTCTCTGTAACAGAAAGAGACACTTTCACTGGACTGCAGTCTGTCTGTGAGGGACTGTCAATGGATCAGCGTCTACAAACCCACAGGGGATAAGAGAGCCACACACTCCAGCTCCTTGTGAAAAAGTCTTTTCATTTGGAGTTTCATTGGTTATTATTTATTACAACAGGTTTCTACTCAAAGTGGTAATTCTGGAATTACCACAGTAAACAGGGGAAAGTGTCAAAGGGAAAGGAGACACCAATAACTGCTAATTAAAGATGTGTGTGATTCATAACCTGGCCATCTGGAGCAGCAACAACTCAAGAGCCTTTAGCAAGAGAAGAGTCTTGAGTTAAATATGTCCTATGTGGCCCCATCAGAGCCCAGTGACGACTTGAGCTCCAGTTCCTGAGGGTGACCTGTGTCCTGGACAATCACACAGGGGCATTAGGAACAACACCAGCCAACAGCTTATTATTCATTTATTCATCTGTTATTAGTATTAGTATTATTATTATACAGCCCTACCTGTGTGCTGTGACTCACCTTTCCTGTCCTCCTGTCCATAAACTCTCCTACAGACTGCTGCCCCTCATTCCTAATGTCTTTTCCTGCTTTTAGGACGACTGAAACAGTCTTTGGAAATTTCACTGCACACTGACTTTAGATTTCCCTGATGCAGAACTTTCCCAGGCATTTCCCTGGACAAACAGGATCCAGTTTTATTAAGTGCAAACCTATAACACTCATCAGTTTAAATGCCTCTCAGATTTCTGGATTCAGCTGGTATTGGTCTTTTTGTCAGTCCTATTAATAGCAGGACAGAAAAAAATGAGAAACATACAGTACCTCCTGTTTTTGCAATAATGTCTGTAATGTTGGTAATTTTCCCTCTATCCTGTAAAACATAAGTGTTATTTTAAGATTTTCATACATATATATTATGTAGCGGCGAGGCTTATTAATAAGAAAGAATTAAGTGTTCTGAGCCTTCCCAAATGAGGCCCCATTTCTCTGTTCATCTCTGTGGTGCAGCCACAGAGAAACTATTCATGCAGGCTGATTTAGGGTTCCTTTGATAAGGACAGCTCCCAAAGGGGGATGTACTTAGCTAAGCCTGGCTATCATGATCAATGGTCATCCATTGGTGCCTGTCTGTCTAGGGAGTGCCAGATGGACATCTGGACTGCATTCCTAAGTGTCAGAAGTGACTCATATCTCACCTTGATCAACCAATCAGGGACTGGTAGGGCCGAGTAACCCACGTGGGACTCTGATGCCCATGGAACTTTCAGCCAATCAATGAGCTGAAGTTCCTCCAGGTAAAAACAGGCAACACAGAGAGCCTGAGGGATTCGGGGAGATTCAGATTCAGAAGGGATTCAGGAGAATTCTGTGGACTTTTCTAAAGGGAATTCAAAGGAGAATTCCAGGGCAGGACGGCCCAGGAGCAGAAGGCTCCCATGGGCAGGACATTCTCGCAGCGCGCCTCCTGACCATCCTGAGACTCAGCCCGGACAACCACGGAACGGCCAGTGTGTCCGAGTGCCAGAACTTTCCTTTGTTCTAAGAGTCTAGAGCGGAGGTTGCCAGAGAGTAACCAGAGGATCCACCTGAGGTTAGCACCAGCAGCAAGCCTCGTGAACAGGTCGGAACTGTGGACAGCTGAATCACTATTCAGAACTAGCGCTTCATCAGGAACGAACCGGTCCTCTTCCTGACCTGCTAGGACCCACAGTCATCTTTTCTCCTGTGCGCAAACTGTGCTAGTTAAAGCCAACACTAACTAGCCGGTCAGTGAGCATCAGCAGCGCACCGTCACAAGCCGCACAGCACAGCCTGGCACGGAGCCAGAGAGCGCGGATTGGACAGCAACAGCCTGCAACTGTTTCTTTGTGCCTGCAGGAGATCTGAATCCCCAGAGATTGGATGAGTATTCAACTTCACTGCCTTACTGCTCGAGAATTCAATTGTTATCCAAACCAGTTGATATCAATTTAATTCCTAAGAGTTATGTACTTGTTTTGAGTATCTAATGTAGAAGTTATAACCAAGTTCATTTACGAAACGGTCTAAATGAATGATATACCGAACGTATGTCCTCTTGATATGTGTAACACTTTGTAACTGACTGAATATATATCTTTTGTATTCTGATAACCCTCTCGATAAGATCTGTTAGGTTTATATGCATATTTTATGTATTAATAAATGTATCCTCGTGTATTAGTACCTGTGTGTGTGCGTTGTTTGAGTTATGTCGCATGGTTGGACTCTAAAGCCATCAAAAGAATCAACTTTGTGATTTACTGCTACAATTAATAATTGTCCCAGTAAATGCCCAAACCCTACAGAACTGGTGCCTTCAGAGAGCCACTACATTTACATTTTGGCTATGGCACCGTTACATATTTGGCGTCCCTGAACGGCTATGAAACACTACAATTACATATACCAAATTTAATCTTTAAGACTTTTTTTAAAATATAGTACCTAAACAAACGTTTTTGCTACAGAATGGCATGCTTGCTTAAGTTTAAAGACAGTTGAAATGCTTTCCTGACACTTTTCAGAATTCATTCTGCTTTCTGTTTATAACAGCTTGAAAACTAATTCTCGTTCCTGTACATATTCAAAGTGAGAAATATTTGGCTTTTTTACTTACTCGGGTTTGTTGTTCTTATTCTTGTTATTCTTATCTGCAGAGGACAAAAAACAAGTTTAGACAAACTAAACATTCCCATCAGTTTAAAATCATCAAAAACAGAAAAAACAAAGATGTTGTAATCTTAAGGTTACGTAAGAAAAATTATTCAAGTCTGTAAGGAAAAACATTGGTGTCACAGTTAATGAGATACATATATACATAGATATACATATACCTGTACCTGTACTTCATCCCCACAATTGTGATGAGTCAACAGAGCTGAGCAGTACAGTACCTGTACATACTGTATACAGCAGCACATATAGAGTACAACACCACCCAGTTTGGACAAGAGCATTATCCAGCCTGAGGTTGTGTTGAGATTAACAGAGGCTGATAAATCAAGTGTCTCCTTCAGCTGTGACACTTCCTTTGTTACAAGAAGAGTATGTCTTTCTGTATGAGACACACCCAATTCTGTTTTCACACAACGTCACACCAGTATTCCCAGGAACAGGTCAGAGCTGTGAATGGTGATGTAAATAAGTTCCCAAGCACTGCTGATGTAATGCACAATGCTAAAAAAACAGTTTTCAGTTTAATTGATGTGAGTTTCTGTTAACATTATTATTTTTGTGTGAATTGACTGCAGTGTTTTTACCCAAGCGCACGAACTTTGGTTTAAAAGTATAATATAACAGCAAATGTCGCACTGGGGTGAAACACAGCAGCGCTAATTAATTGCCTCTGTAAATTTTACAGAAACCTAAATAAAAGTGTTGTGCCTGAATGGACATGCTGCTTCATTCCTGAAGTGCAACACTGACAACAGGAAACCGAGACAAACTTCCTGCAGAGGGCTTTATCTCTCACCAGACCAGCTGCTGTCTGGTATATCTACTGTACACAGTATATCTTCCAGTTTATCTCATTTCTGGGCCTCAGTACCTCTAAGAAACTACAGCAGGAACCTGTCTGTGTCCCTGGCTGTCAGACTCTGAGATTGTAGTGGTTTGATGGGTTTACTGAGACAATTATTAATTGTAGCAGTAATCACGAGGTTGTTTGTTGGGGCTTTTAGAAAATCAATCGTCAGAACAACTAACAACGCACACACACGGGTTCAATACACGGGATACATTAATTAATATAAACTGTGCACCAAACATATACTAGTCTGCCTGGATACGAGCGGCAGACCTTACTGTGAGGGTTATCAATATACAAGGTATATAATCTCGAAGAGATTCAAACACAAAGAGATACCAACAGAGAATATATGTCAATATATATCGTTCAGTTACCAAATCGCTAATCAGTGTTATTACCCACTGTTACTCTAAACTCGGAAGTAAATACATTACTCATGAATTAAATTGATAACAACTTGTGTTGAGGTACAATTGAATTCTCGAGACGCAATGTAGAACATGGGGTTTACTTATCCACTGTGTTTGGATTTGGAATTTCCTGGCACGAACACCAAACCAGCTGACAGGCTCTGTTGCAGCCTCTGTTCCAGTGGTTGTCCAATGGGCGTTGTCCCGGCGTCCTCTGGCTACCGGCCAACCAGTCGAGGTGCAGCTCGGAGTAGGACGGGCGGAGGAATCTAACTGCGGCGCGCAGGGCAGTCGTTGCTCCGAGGGGATCTACTAGCAGTCCGGCTGGCTAGTAGAAAGTCTCTATGCACAGAGTGTGACCGTGAGTCCTCACAAGTCACTCTTTTGCCTGGGAAGAAGCTGGTTCGTTCCCGGTCCAGCGCTGCTTCTGAATAAGCTATTCAGGTTGTCGACGAGGGTCCAACTGTAGGCTGCCGTTGATCAAGCGGAGCATTCACGTTGGTAGAATTCTGAGTACGTACGGGATCCTCGGCCTCGCGCTTAGAACAGAGTCCAAGTCCCTTTGCAGACAACAGCAGTTGTCACGTGATTGTCTCTGAGGATGCGCGAAAATGGCCAAGGAGAGCCCCGATCTGAGCTTGCGCTCCCTTTTTGACCAAGACACAGATGTGTGCTGATTGGTTGAGAGTTTGGCGGGCATTGGAGACCCACGTGGTATTACCACGCCCTGCCAGTCCCTGATTGGTTGGTCAAGGTGAGATATAAGTCACTTACTCTTGACACTTAGGAATGCAGTCCAGATGTCCATTCGGCACTCCCTAGACTGATAGGCGCCAATGGATGACCATTGATCATGATAGCCAGGCTTAGCTAAGTGCATCCCCATCTGGGAGCTTGTTCCTTATCAAAAGAAAACATCTTAAATCAGCCTGCATGAATTCTTTCTCTGTGGCTGCACCACAGAGATGGAGGGTGAGATGGGGCCTCCTTTAGGAGAGCATACCAACGCTTAATTCTGTCTCATTAACAAGCATTGCCGCTACATATCCCCCCTTTTTGAAGGTAACGAGGTCCTGAGGCGTTGTTGCCTTCAAAACAAAAACAGAGTTAAGTGATGTCTGTTGTACCACGGTGGATTCTACCACCCAATATTCACATTACCTCTCGAGAATTTGTACAGGAAATAGTGTTGGAAAGAACATTGCATATACCTGCTCTCAGTTATAAGGTACATAGAAATGAGGCATCGGGCATCATCATTAGCCCTAGACCTTAAACTTCCGGCAGTTCACTATCAGTATCGGATAGCTCTGCAGCAGGCAGACGTTTGGGAGTGGTTACCTGATTTCGGTGATAAACCATTGCTCCCTTTGTCTCATTCAAACTACCCCACAAGGCTTTGATACAAGAGAACAGCATCCAACACATTACCCCAGCCATGATCCAGCTGCCCAGCAGCAGTGTCAAGATGACCACGTTTACTGTTCCCAGCGCCCCAGAGGATCCACAACGACTGTGCTTGGGACCTACCAGCGTAGTTTTTAAGTTTGTGTCGTTGAGAACAAATTTGACTAACTGTACGCCCTTAAGACTTACTGTCTCTTGGATTCTCTCATCCAAGACAACGCTGTGTCCTCTGAAAGCGTCCACAATCTCGAGTTCCATTTCATACAGTTCTGACTCCAGGTGATATAGTGCTAAATCCTTGAGATGCACTATAGCTCCTTCAGGAACTTGTAGAAAAACTGTTTGGTTGGGTAGCTGCACTTCGGTAGCTGTATCATGTCTGTCATAGGTTATTGTAACAGTTAACTGTGGTGTGCTGACCAGCCATTTCTTTCCCACCTGCTCAACCTGGGGTTCGTTAACCTCACTTTTGCTCGTCACTGTGGCTTTACACTTTTCAGTGGCAGCCCCCTTTCTGATATCACACAACCTCTGAGTTTTGTCCCTAAGGAATGGCTTACTTGGGCATACCCAGTGGATATCCTTGGTTTATATACACAGTTCCAGGTTTGGAACAAGGTACAAATTCGGATCATCCTCCTGGTAAGCTACGAGCGGTGGGGTGGTCAACTTCACATGCATGTCCCCCCTCCAGAAGCCAACGATGCACCCACTTGTAGACCGGAGATTGCCTTCCCTTTTCAATCCGAATTCGATAAGCTACCGGTGATACCTTATCGACAATCTCGTGGGGTCCTGTCCAACTGGGTAAGAACTTCCGGGCCACCCCTGTGGGTTTGGCAAATTGGAAGTACAGGACCTTGTCTCCTACTTGGAGTTCCTGGTTAACTGCCTTTCGGTCATAGTATGCTTTCCTACCCTCTGCACTCCTTCCCAGATTGTTCTGGGCAAAAGCAAAGGTTGCCTGCAGATGTGCGCCCAGGTCTGACACATACTGATGGGCCGTAGCAGCCCCCGTCGTGCTCAGGTCCTCCACCCCATAGAGACAGTGTAGGGGAAGAGTCATCTTCCGACCTGTCATTATCTCAAAAGGTGGGACCCCCGTAGAGCAATGGGGTGTGGCTCGGATGGCCATCAGAACCAGGGGCAGCTTAATGTCCCAGTCCCTACTGTTGGTGGAGACAAACTTTTTGAGCATGCTAACCACCGTTCGGTTTGCCCTTTCTGCCTGGCCCGAGGATTGAGGGTGGTAGGAGATATGTAACTGGGCCTTGACCCCAAGCATATTCCACAGGGTTGCCATTACTGTAGCTGTGAAATGGGTTCCCCGATCCGAGTCCACGGTCAGGGGGAGTCCCCATCGACTGAACACATGGTTCACCAACAGCACTGCAGTTGTCTCTGCCGTGTTGTTGGGTGCTGGGAGGCACTCAATCCATTTTGTGAATGCACACGTAACAGTGAGGAAATATTTGTTCCCTCTGGATGACCTCACCAGCGGCCCCACCCAATCCATTTGTAGATTGGACCAGGGGAATGTCATGTCCTTGTCATGTTCTGGAGTGGTGCCCGGTGCAAGGGCCGTGCTGGTTGGAACTGGCTACACGTCAGACACCCCTTTACATACCCGGCGATGTCTCGGCCCATGTGAGGCCAGAATGCCACCTGCTGGACAGTGTCGTACGTGGCCTTGATTCCCCGGTGACCCCCACAGGGTTCGTCATGAGCGTGTTGGATCATGACGCCCCGATGGCAGCGGGGAACTACCCACTTTGGGACACCTTGTGCAACTGGTACACAAACCAACAACCCCTTTATAATTTTTAGGTTGTCTTTCACCTCTGCCAGCTCCTTCAGCTCCGGAGACTGGCTCAGCACCTGCTCTGAAAGAGGTTGACGCACTGGGTCAGCGATATGCTGATACATTTGCCCAATTGCTGGGTCCTGTTTCTGCATTTCCGCAAGATCGGTGTTAAAACCCTGTGACCCAAGCACTACAGATTGAGGGTCAGCTCCGACATCCTGTCTAGCCCTGCTTCGGGTGACCGCCTTGACCTCAGCCACGGTTTCTGGGGGTAGCCATTCCTGCTGGAACTGCCAGGGTTCACCCTCTAAGGCGCCAGATTTGGCCAGCCGGTCGGCCTCATCATTCCCGTCTTTGTCGGGTCCCTTCACCTGGGAGTGTCCCTTCACCTTCCTCCAGTAAACCATCATTCCAGCCTCGGTCGTGGGCTTGTCGCTGGCCAGGAACAACTCTTTGTTCTTTACTTCCTTGCCCCGGGCATTTTTCATGCCGTTACCCTTCCAATACGGAAGGTGGGACACGAAGCTATGTCGGGCGTAGTTCGAGTCACTACAGATGACAAATTGTTTAAGGCCATGAGTCAGGGCCTGCTGGAGGGTGATCAGCACCCCAGCTACTTACGCATACTGACTAGTCTTTGGTCCTAGCTTATAGCGGGTCGGCCCACAGGGAGTATTGTCTTGCCAGACTACACCTACCCCTGCTAGCACCTGCTGTTCGTGGTGAAAAGAGCAACCGTCAACATAGGCCATGGGTAAGCCCTGGCCCACGTTCTCATCGTAGTACCGATGATTGTTCGGTAGCTCAGCAGCGGGAATAGTTTCTGGAGCTTCCATGTCAGTGTCACAGCCGTGACACACTTGGCCCAAAGCCAGGCCCTGTCCCAGGTACATTTTCTTGCTCTGTGCATAACGTACCTCTATCTCATAGCCTTGTAGGGCCATCATCCATGCCACAATCCTGCTATTTGACACCTTGCCCGCTTTCAGTCTCTGGCTATGCAGGAATGTCACAGGTTGGTGGCAGGTTTCGATGATGATCTTTTGTCCCCCAACATAACTACGGAAGTGTTCTACCGTCCAGACCGTAGACAACAGGGCCTTCTCGCAGTCCAAGAACTTTTGCTCCACTGGGCTCAGGGCTCGACTGGCATACGCCACCACCCTTCGCTCTTGGTCATATTCCTGACTCAGAGCAGCCCCAAGGCAGTGCTCTGAGAACCCTGCTTCAAGGTAGAAGACCTTATTTTTGTCAGGGTAGGCCAAGCACGGCGCACTACCGAGTCTGCGCTTCAGCTCCATCACAGCCTGTTCTGGGGAAGGTCCCCACTCAAAGGGCACGTCTTTCTGCAACAGCTTGTGGAGGGGCCTTGCTATTTCAGCGTAATCCTCAATGAACTGCCGGGAATAATTACATACTCCCAGAAAGCTGCGCAGTTCAGACAGGTTAGTGGGCGACTTCATATTCTGGATAGCTTGGACTCGGCTGGACTGTGGCTGTATGCCTTGGGCTCCAACCAACAGTCCCACATACTCCACTTGGGTCCTACACCACTGTCCCTTAGCCAGGGACAGTTTGGCCCCTGCATGGGAGAGCTGGGTCAACACATGCCTGATCTCGGCCATGTGTTCTACCCAGGTCTGACTCCGCATCAGAATATCGTCCACATAGACCAGGTTGCCCCTGGCGGCTGCATCACTCATGGCTTTGTGCAGAAATATGTTGAACTCCGCTGGGGAGTTGGAATACCCAAAGGGGCATCGATTCCAGGTGAACTGCCTGTTTCCAAAGGAAAAGGCCAGTTTGTACTGGTCTGTCGGTTCTACCTTAAGGGTCCAGAACCCATTGGCCACATCCACTGTGGTGAAATATTTCGCTGTTGTCACCTTGGCTAACTCCTGATCTAGGTAGATCATTGGCCATCGTGACAAAGGAACCTGTTTATTCAGCTGCCGGTAGTCAATGGTCAGACGCCACTTACCATTGGGTTTCAGCACCGGCCACAGTGGGGAGTTATAAGTGGAGTTACACTCCCTTATGATCTGACGCTCTAGTAGAGATCCAACTGTCCCTTCTTTAGGACAAGGCGTACCGGAAACCCTGCTGTTGATGCAGGAACGATCAGGTCCGATTCATTTACTACCTGGCAGGCCTGAGGAATCGTCTGACCTGACCGAATGTTCTCGGGGTCGCCGCTTAGAGAGTGGGCATCTGGGTTCACCCGTGTCCACAGCACACTGTTTACTGTGTCCAGCTGGGCGCCCAGTCGAACCAACAGGTCTGCACCAATACAGACCGAATGGGTCAGCTGAGGTGCTACCTGGAAGTAGTGAGCAAACTTCCTTTTTCCGATGGAAATGGAAGCTACACAGCTTCCTTTGCTCCAAATGGACCTATGAGGTGGGGGTGCCCACCACAGAACCTGTGACTGCGTCACCAGGGTCACCTGATGGCTTCGCGACAGGTCCTTGAACAGACCTTCACTGATTATGGACTTCTCAGAGCTGAGGCTGAGAATTACATCATCAACCTGCACTTCTGCCACCTGGACCCCTCCCACCACCATGGGGTGGTAGTCCTGGTCCCCCTGAGGTACCAGGGCACACAGAAAGGACTCCCATTCATTACCGGACAGGGAGATCCACTCTTCTTCAGGGATGAAAAAGGGGTGTGCTTTACCTGGCGGGTCAAGCAGCTGCTCGGAGCACTGCTCCTGTAGTTGGGAGACCGTGGGAGTGCTGGCCTGGGCAGGACTTCCCTGTAGTTTTGGAAAGCAAGAAGAGACATTTATTTCTCGTCCAGAGGAACCAGGTGGAACCTCCAACTCAGCTATAGTGTTCAGTGGGCACTGTGTGATCACAGCATAACCACTGAACCCCCCTTTTTGCTGTACGACAGGCTTAGGGTTTTTGACCTGAGCCCACAATTTTCCATGCTGGCAGTCCACCAGAGGCTCCAGCCTGTCAAGCAGGTCTTGGCCAATGAGTAGTGGCTCTGTTTTAAACCTAGAGATGTAAACAGGATGCACCACGTTCATTGGCCCGAACCTAAGTGCCACCCACACTCGGTGTGTGATCCTGGCATGATCCTGGGTATAGCTGGAAATATCTATCTTACACGGTTCTACCTTAAGTCTGATGCCTTTTCCTTTCGCTACTCGTTTGAGCTCGCTGAGTAGATCGGCTGACATCAAACTAATTTCAGCCCCAGTGTCAATCAGTGCTTCTCTATCTAAGACGTTTTCAAGAGAAACCTTGATATAAATACGCCTTGCTTTGCCTTTCTGGCTGAGATTCCCTAAGAATTGTTGGAAGCCTGCCTTTCCTTTGACTTCAGGGGCGGGGTCAGCGCCCAACTCAGAGTCACAGCCTTCTTCCAGGCAGGAACCCTCCCACCCAATCAGATAGACTGAGGGAGGGGTTTGGGGTGGATCCCCGCCTCCTCCAGTGAGAAGGGGCGTGGTCCCCCTAAGCTCATTCACGCTTCCGGCATTCGGTGCGGAAGGTTTACCCTGTCCTGATCTCTCAAGCAGGGCTTGTTCAAGCCGGGCCAGGCGGGCTGCAGTCGACTCCCTTCGTCCAGTCTTATGATAGGCTCTGCCTGAGCCCCTGCCTTCCCCGTAGCGCTCACGGCGGCTCTGACGCTTAGTGCGGTCCTGCCTGCCTATTTTGCGCCGGGGCTTAGCGGGCTCAGGAACCTCAGCTCCCTCGAGCTGAGGCGAGTCATCAACCCTGCTGGCTTTAGTGGCGAACACGGCCGTTTTAGCAGGTTTTCGCTCTGAGGAAGCAGAGACTTCAGCTCCCCAGGCTTTTTGAGCCAACCTTCTAATGTCAGCCATTTTCATCGCTTTTGCATCAGTGTGCATCACAATCATTTTCCTGACTGAGGGATGCAGATTAGCAATGAATAAACCTTTGAAATTCACGTTCTCTTCGCAACCCTCTTCATTCCGCCCTGCAAAATAAGTGCGCCTAAGCCTCTCATAATAGTTGCGAGGGACTTCAGCTTTTTCGTGCTTAATATGGTGCGCAGCGGCCACGGCAGCTATGGGATCGATAAAAGCCGAAAATTCTCCGATCATTGCCTGACACAGCTCCTCAAAGCTATTACAGACCTCCGGTCCTTGTCTGGACATCCACTCGTGGACCGCTCGGCTGGTAGTTTTCCTTACTTACATAGCCTTTTCCTGTTCGGACGCTCCGGGCATAAACTGCAAAGTATATCTCAGCTCATCGATGTAGGTTTCCACATTATTCCCTGACACTGACGGGTCAAACCTTTCTACATCTTTGGCTAACTGCCTCAGGGAGTGGAGGTTAATTTTTACGGTTTCTCCGCGGGCAGGGGGACGGCCGTGATCAGGAGCAGGGGGTCTATGCCTGAATTGCATCGCCCTTGCGTCTCGCGCAGGACTCGGCGATCTCCCCCATGCCGATCCGACCACAGACCCTGGCCGGGAGAACCTCCTCCCGGCGCGCTGGTTGAGCGCTCCGGGCTGCTAGGTGGGCTGGCATGCAAGTGGGATCTAGCCTGTTTTGCTTCCAGTACGAAAGCATCTAACTCCTTTTGCCTTTCCTGGCTGAGTTCATTTAAACTCTCAATTTCTTTTTCTTTTTCTTTCAAGCTCGCTTCCAGGTCTCTCCTAGCTACCTCAGCCGCAGTTTCTCTAGCAGACAAGTCATCTAATTTACCTAAAACTTCCCTGAGTCTGTCTTCACTTTCCTCATTTTTCACTCTCTTTTCTCTGATTATATCCAACAACTCAACTCGCTCCGCCTTATATCTTTCTAGCTTTCCCTGAAGCTTTTGAAACTTTGTCAGCTCGGACAAAGACAGTTCCAGCTGTTTAGCTAGATTTAAGGCGAAACTCGATAGGACCTGAACTGCGTTCACGGACCCTCCTGTGTTAAGCTGGTTCGCTACCTTAGCTACTAAATCTACTTGCAGCTTCTCAATATCATCAAAGTTCAACTTTTCGATACCGCTCCAGTAACCAGGATTGTCGTCGCTAGAAATAGTACTTATAAGCGACTCCACTTCAGACATTTTAGCAGCCATTGTCATTACGTCAGAGAAACTTTAAGAGTATTACTTTTTTTCTTCTTTTACCAAAATACAGTATGGAATCTAAACACCCGAGCAGATGGATTTCCAATCAGCAAGCGTTACACTAAACGCTAGAAAACAGGGGGATTTCTTTGCGCAGTTATCAGCACACCCGGTATTCGCGTATAGAAGCTGCGGTGCTGTGCTGAACTTGAACTCACAGCAATATCAGTTATTCTGTGCGATTGATTTTCATTTCATTCTAAACTCAGCCCACCCAGGGACGCCATTAAATGTAGTGGTTTGATGGGTTTACTGAGACAATTATTAATTGTAGCAGTAATCACGAGGTTGTTCGTTGGGGCTTTTAGAAAATCAATCGTCAGAACAACTAACAACGCACACACACGGGTTCAATACACGGGATACATTAATTAATATAAACTGTGCACCAAACATATACTAGTCTGCCTGGATACGAGCGGCAGACCTTACTGTGAGGGTTATCAATATACAAGGTATATAATCTCGAAGAGATGCAAACACAAAGAGATACACAACAGAGAATATATGTCAATATATATAATTCGGTTACCAAATCGCTAATCAGTGTTATTACCCACTGTTACTCTAAACTCGGAAGTAAATACATTACTCATGAATTAAATTGATAACAACTTGTGTTGAGGTACAATTGAATTCTCGAGACGCAATGTAGAACATGGGGTTTACTTATCCACTGTGTATGGATTTGGAATTTCCTGGCACGAACACCAAACCACCTGACAGGCTCTGTTGCAGCCTCTGTTCCAGTGGTTGTCCAATGGGCATTGTGTCGGCGTCCTCTGGCTACCGGCCAACCAGTCAAGGTGCAGCTCGGAGTAGGACAGGCGGAGGAATCTGACTGCGGCGCGCAGGGCAGTCGTTGCTCCGAGGGGATCTACCAGCAGTCCGGCTGGCTAGTAGAAAGTCTCTATGCACAGAGTGTGACCGCGAGTCCACACAAGTCACTCTTTTGCCTGGGAAGAAGCTGGTTCGTTCCCGGTCCAGCGCTGCTTCTGAATAAGCTATTCAGGTTGTCGACGAGGGTCCAACTGTAGGCTGCCGTTGATCAAGCGGAGCATTCACGTTGGTCATTGCAGAATTCTAGATTACGTACGGGATCCTCGGCCTCGCGCTTAGAACAAAGTCCAAGTCCTTTTGCAGACAACAGCAGTTGTCACGTGATTGTCTCTGAAGATGCGCAAAAATGGCCAAGGAGAGCCCAGAACTGAGCTTGCTCTCCCTTTTTGATCAAGACCCAGATGTGTGCTGATTGGTTGAGAGTTTGGCGGGCATTGGAGACCCACGTGGTATTACCACGCCCTGCCAGTCCCTGATTGGTTGGTCAAGGTGAGATATAAGTCACTTACTCTTGACACTTAGGAATGCAGTCCAGATGTCCATTCGGCACTCCCTAGACTGATAGGCGCCAATGGATGACCATTGATCATGATAGCCAGGCTTAGCTAAGTGCATCCCCGTCTGGGAGCTTGTTCCTTATCAAAAGAAAACATCTTAAATCAGCCTGCATGAATTCTTTCTCTGTGGCTGCACCACAGAGATGGAGGGTGAGATGGGGCCTCCTTTAGGAGAGCATACCAACGCTTAATTCTGTCTCATTAACAAGCATTGCCGCTACATATCCCCCCTTTTTGAAGGTAACGAGGTCCTGAGGCGTTGTTGCCTTCAAAACAAAAACAGAGTTAAGTGATGTCTGTTGTACCACGGTGGATTCTACCACCCAATATTCACATTACCTCTCGAGAATTTGTACAGGAAATAGTGTTGGAAAGAACATTGCATATACCTGCTCTCAGTTATAAGGTACATAGAAATGAGGCATCGGGCATCATCATTAGCCCTAGACCTTAAACTTCCGGCAGTTCACTATCAGTATCGGATAGCTCTGCAGCAGGCAGACGTTTGGGAGTGGTTACCTGATTTCGGTGATAAACCATTGCTCCCTTTGTCTCATTCAAACTACCCCACAAGGCTTTGATACAAGAGAACAGCATCCAACACATTACCCCAGCCATGATCCAGCTGCCCAGCAGCAGTGTCAAGATGACCACGTTTACTGTTCCCAGCGCCCCAGAGGATCCACAACGACTGTGCTTGGGACCTACCAGCGTAGTTTTTAAGTTTGTGTCGTTGAGAACAAATTTGACTAACTGTACGCCCTTAAGACTTACTGTCTCTTGGATTCTCTCATCCAAGACAACGCTGTGTCCTCTGAAAGCGTCCACAATCTCGAGTTCCATTTCATACAGTTCTGACTCCAGGTGATATAGTGCTAAATCCTTGAGATGCACTATAGCTCCTTCAGGAACTTGTAGAAAAACTGTTTGGTTGGGTAGCTGCACTTCGGTAGCTGTATCATGTCTGTCATAGGTTATTGTAACAGTTAACTGTGGTGTGCTGACCAGCCATTTCTTTCCCACCTGCTCAACCTGGGGTTCGTTAACCTCACTTTTGCTCGTCACTGTGGCTTTACACTTTTCAGTGGCAGCCCCCTTTCTGATATCACACAACCTCTGAGTTGTGTCCCTAAGGAATGGCTTACTTGGGCATACCCAGTGGATATCCTTGGTTGATATACACAGTTCCAGGTTTGGAACAAGGTACAAATTCGGATCATCCTCCTGGTAAGCTACGAGCGGTGGGGTGGTCAACTTCACATGCATGTCCCCCCTCCAGAAGCCAACGATGCACCCACTTGTAGACCGGAGATTGCCTTCCCTTTTCAATCCGAATTCGATAAGCTACCGGTGATACCTTATCGACAATCTCGTGGGGTCCTGTCCAACTGGGTAAGAACTTCCGGGCCACCCCTGTGGGTTTGGCAAATTGGAAGTACAGGACCTTGTCTCCTACTTGGAGTTCCTGGTTAACTGCCTTTCGGTCATAGTATGCTTTCCTACCCTCTGCACTCCTTCCCAGATTGTTCTGGGCAAAAGCAAAGGTTGCCTGCAGATGTGCGCCCAGGTCTGACACATACTGATGGGCCGTAGCAGCCCCCGTCGTGCTCAGGTCCTCCACCCCATAGAGACAGTGTAGGGGAAGAGTCATCTTCCGGCCTGTCATCATCTCAAAAGGTGGGACCCCCGTAGAGCAATGGGGTGTGGCTCGGATGGCCATCAGAACCAGGGGCAGCTTAATGTCCCAGTCCCTACTGCTGGTGGAGACAAACTTTTTGAGCATACTAACCACCGTTCGGTTTGCCCTTTCTGCCTGGCCCGAGGATTGAGGGTGGTAGGAGATATGTAACTGGGCCTTGACCCCAAGCATATTCCACAGGGTTGCCATTACTGTAGCTGTGAAATGGGTTCCCCGATCCGAGTCCACGGTCAGGGGGAGTCCCCATCGACTGAACACATGGTTCACCAACAGCACTGCAGTTGTCTCTGCCGTGTTGTTGGGTGCTGGGAGGCACTCAATCCATTTTGTGAATGCACACGTAACAGTGAGGAAATATTTGTTCCCTCTGGATGACCTCACCAGCGGCCCCACCCAATCCATTTGTAGATTGGACCAGGGGAATGTCATGTCCTTTTTCTGGAGTGGTGCACGGTGCAAGGGCCATGATGGTTGGAACTGGCTACACGTCAGACACCCCTTTACATACGCGGCGATGTCTTGGCCCATGTGAGGCCAGAATGCCACCTGCTGGATAGTGTCGTATGTGGCCTTGATTCCCCGGTGACCCCCACAGGGTTCGTCATGAGCGTGTTGGATCATGACCCCCCGATGGCAGCGGGGAACTACCCACTTTGGGACACCTTGTGAAACTGGTACACAAACCAACAACCCCTTTATAATCTTTAGGTTGTCTTTCACCTCTGCCAGCTCCTTCAGCTCCGGAGACTGGCTCAGCACCTGCTCTGAAAGAGGTTGACGCACTGGGTCAGCGATATGCTGATACATTTGCCCAATTGCTGGGTCCTGTTTCTGCATTTCCGCAAGATCGGTGTTAAAACCCTGTGACCCAAGCACTACAGATTGAGGGTCAGCTCCGACATCCTGTCTAGCCCTGCTTCGGGTGACCGCCTTGACCTCAGCCACGGTTTCTGGGGGTAGCCATTCCTGCTGGAACTGCCAGGGTTCACCCTCTAAGGCGCCAGATTTGGCCAGCCGGTCGGCCTCATCATTCCCGTCTTTGTCGGGTCCCTTCACCTGGGAGTGTCCCTTCACCTTCCTCCAGTAAACCATCATTCCAGCCTCGGTCGTGAGCTTGTCACTGGCCAGGAACAACTCTTTGTTCTTTACTTCCTTGCCCCGGGCATTTTTCATGCCGTTACCCTTCCAATACGGAAGGTGGGACACGAAGCTATGTCGGGCGTAGTTCGAGTCACTACAGATGACAAACTGTTTAAGGCCATTTGTCAGGGCCTGCTGGAGGGTGATCAGCACCCCAGCTACTTCCGCATACTGACTAGTCTTTGGTCCTAGCTTATAGCGGGTCGGCCCACAGGGAGTATTGTCTTGCCAGACTACTCCTACCCCTGCTAGCACCTGCTGTTCGTGGCGAAAAGAGCAACCGTCAACATAGGCCATGGGTAAGCCCTGGCCCACGTTCTCATCGTAGTACCGATGATTGTTCGGTAGCTCAGCAGCGGGAATCAGAGAGATGGGGCCTCATTTGGGAAAGCACAGCAACACTTAATTCTGTCTTATTAATAAGCCTCGCCGCTACAGGGGGAGGTCAAAATGGGAGAGGGAGGTTGAGTGAGGAAGGGATGCATGAGCTGTGGACTTTCTTGATGTACGAATATGTGTCAAAGCATCTGTCTTAAGCTGTAGGCAATAGGGGGAAGGCATCTTTTATGTCTCGGTTTTTGTGTGGTTTTGTATCTGAAGACATTAAGAGTTCTGGCAATTCCTTTAACAATACCTGTTGCTTTTAACCTCCCTCACTCATATTCCATAATAAAGAAGGTTTTAAAGGAATTGAAACTGACGATCGAGACAATGGACATGTTGACAAACACAAAGGGGTTGGAACTTGTGGTACAAGGCAGGGAGCAGGGGTTTCGAATTCGTGGCCTCGTGGCCGTGTTTGGGAATGAGTTGGTCACCCTGGCTGGCATGTTGACCAGGCATCGAGACATGTCCTGGCTCATTGCACACGAGAGTTTACCAACAAGGGCCGTGATGCACACACTGGGCATGGGGAAGACCTCAAGGTGCCCAGCGGAGGGATGTGAAAGATCGAGGGGCTTCTGCTGAGTCGTCTCTCCCTCATCTGGGGCAGGGAAACAGCAAGAGGGCCAACAGCACACTGGGGGACAGTGTTGAGTAACTATCACTGAGAGGACAGCACACTGGGAGACAGTGTTGAGTAAATATCACGGAGAGGCCAGCACACTGGGGGACAGTGTTGAGTAAATATCATGGAGAGAACAGCACTCTGGGGGACAGTGTTGAGTACATGTAATTGAGGGGACAGCACACTGGGGGACAGTGTTGAGTAACTATCACTGAGAGGACAGCACACTGGGAGACAGTGTTGAGTAAATATCATGGAGAGGCCAGCACACTGGGGGACAGTGTTGAGTAAATATCATGGAGAGGCCAGCACTCTGGGGGACAGTGTTGAATAAATATGGAGAGGACAGCACACTGGGGGACAGTGTTGAGTAAAGGAACAAGTAATAGGTTTATTCCATGCTGAAAAAAAGAAGAAAGAGAACACAACGTTTTGTGCCGTGGAGCCGTGGAGCCCTGGAGCCTTCTTCAGGTGTGAAGCCTTCTTCAGGCTTCTTCTTTTTTTCAGCATAGAATAAACCTATTACTTGTTCCTTTGCAGCCTACGCATGCTGACGCAGCTACCCACATGAACTAGTGTTGAGTAAATATCATTGAGAGGACAGCACACTTGGAGACAGTGTTGAGTAAATGTCATTGAGAGGACAGCACACTGGGGGACAGTGTTGAGTAAATATCATGGAGAGAACAGCACTCTGGGGGACAGTGTTGAGTGGATAGCAGTTGGACAACAGCATTCCTATGGAAATGACACATTTCAGAGTCACTTGTCTTTAAGATTGATGAGAAAATGACACTTTGTAGTCAAGTTCTTTACCAGCCATGTTGAAGAAATGGCACAGAAAGGAGTAGCTGAATATAATGTGAAGCGTCTCCAGGTAATCACCTGGATCACCACTGCAGGGGAGTCAGGCTGAAGAGAAACTCCACAGGAAGTAAAGTAAAGCCGTATCTGAAGATCTTCAAACAGCCATTTTACAACAACTGGCTTTTCTAACGTCCGGCAATCCCACAGAACGCAGTCAAGTAGGATCTGAACATGTCAACAGTTATCTTCAGATGGACATTTTAGAATTAACAACTTGCAGTTTAGATTTACACACATGACATAATTAATGTGAGGCTGATCACCACTGCAGGGGAGTCAGGCTGAAGAAAACCCCCAGTGTGTCCAACGTCCAGCTATTCCACACAAAGCAGTAAAGGAGGATATGAATGTTGCAACAAATACCTTCAAATGGCTTTATTACAACAATTTGCATTTTAGATCTACACACACTGTCAAATATGACATAATTAATGTGAATATTTCTATGGAGCTAAAAGCTGTTTCAGTTCCATAATGTGAGCTGCAATCTTAACAAACGAGTTCTTTAGTGAAGACTGTTTTCACTCAGTACAAAGCACAGAATTACTCAAATGACCTTTCATGTGGCATCACTGTCCAGTCTGTGTTAAAAGGGGAAAGAGAACCATTCCTCTTAGGTTTGTCCTGTTCTTGGTCTTTGTTTCTGCTCTCTCACTGGGTTTGCAGGACACTGCAGTCTGAACCCCTGTGTGAACAGAGCCAGAGTCTCTGCAAAGAAAAAGCAGGGGGAAAATCAGGCTGGGATTCCTCCCACAAAAAAGCACAAAGAACCTCAGTTCTGCTTCAGAAGTGAAAGCAGATTCATCAGACAAGACAGCTGTGCGTCAGGAGTAACCAGGAGGAGCTGCTCCTGCTTCAGCAGACATGATCTCTGCAGTCAAAGAGCCTGCTGGCACTCAGCGGGGTCACATGATCAGGCTTCCTCTGTGACATCACGTGCTGACATCACTTCCTCATCGCTCATGGTGGTCACATCACAGTCCTGTAAGAACCACACATGGGACTGGATCATCAAATACACAACAGCACTGCTACTACTGATTAAATTAAAGAATGCTAATGGACATCAAAGCAGTCGCCTTTCAGTTTCACAATTTATCTTGTCTTAAAAGAGCAATATGATCAGAAATGTAGGAAATATCACAAGCCCATGTAGAGCAGTTATTTCCATGCAATTCTGACACACTCGTATCCCAGTTATTCTTCATGACACAGACTCTGATCATGAGTGAGGAATGAGTAAACACTGAGGACTGTGAGCCCACGTCCTGCAGGTCAGACAGCAGCAGTATCAGACATGGCCGAGAGGAACAGAGAGCTCCTGTAGAGCTGCAGGCTGAGCTCATGGTCACGGGTTCGAGCCCGGCTCATGTCAACACTCAACAGGCTGCGTTCTGCCTGGGGAAGAGCTGTGATATTTCACAGAAAATAACCGCTGATATAAACTTCTCATGAGGGATCAACCCCACTGTGTCCTCAGTCACAACCCCCATGATCTATTAACCCTTCAGAAGGTACAGAAGTTCACAGCCTGCAGGATTCTGGGAAGGCTTCATCCGGACCTGCTGTGCCGGCAGACTCTTGGGCTCCAGCTGAAGACAACGGCTCCTGTTCCTTCAGCTCCTGTTCCTCCTGGAATCCAGAAACAAGGCTCATCAGCTCCCTGTGAGACAGCATGAGCCCTGATTCTGGGATCAGTCACAGCAGCCGAGGAAATGGAAACAGACTGACACCCCCACATCACCCCCCCTGCCTGGGCCTGAACCCCTGACCCCTCCTGCCTGCATCCTCATCCTCACCTGGACTGGACTGTGACTGTGGGGAGAGTGGACCGAGCTCAGGACTGGACTGTGACTGTGGGGAGAGTGGACTGAGCTCAGGACTGGACTGTGACTGTGGGGAGTATGGACTGAGCTCAGGACTGGACTGTGACTGTGGGGAGAGTGGACTGAGCTCAGGACTGGACTGTGACTGTGGGGAGAGTGGACTGACCTCAGGACTGGACTGTGACTCTGGGGAGAGAGTGGACTGAGCTCAGGACTGGACTGTGACTGTGGGGAGAGTGGACTGAGCTCAGGACTGGACTGTGACTGTGGGGAGAGTGGACTGACCTCAGGACTGGACTGTGACTCTGTGGGGAGAGTGGACTGAGCTCAGGACTGGACTGTGACGACAGGATCAGTCAGAAAACACATCAGCCACTACAGAGAGATGATAATCCTAACTGTTCCCTTAGTAAACCTTAGTTTCCCCATCTAACCAGTCTGTCTGAGGAACATCTGAACTGAAGAAACGGCCCACCTACCTGTTTGTGTGTATTGTGGGTATTTTGTCCTGATGGCTCTTGAGATTCAGTTTGTGATCTCAGGGAAAAAAGAGACATGATGTAACAAGACTTTTAATATGGTCTTAAAATATATTCAAATAGATGTATAATCTGGTAATTAAATCTGTATATTTGTCAGTAAATCTATATTTGTATGTTATATAATTACAGATCTGAAGTCTCTGATTGAGCTATGTTACTAATCTGGATACAATTACACAGACTGGTTTTAAGGTTTCTTACAGAATATTTGCTGATAAGGAAACTGACCTAAATACTGCACAGTGATAAATAACACTTTCAGAATTATAAGCACTGCCTTATGAACACTATAAAGTGAAGATAAATGCTTACTATACTATGAGAAACTCTACTCACCTGTTTTTCTTCTCCTCCTTATCTGGATGGACAAAGCAGGAAATAAAATGTGAGATGTCAGATATCAACAATACAGGACCAGACCACAGCTGTGTGTCCTGAAGCACAACACAGCCCCACTCTCACCACACAGCTGGGCACAGCTGGCACAGTTGGCAGTGAACACTGGGCTCTACTGCACCACAGACATTCCAAGGTCAAATACACTGAGCTCATGATGATGATAATATCCATAAAATTTGATGCATTAACTGTGCTCTTTCCTTTGGAAAAGAGTGGACAAGCCCAATGTTACAAAAAATAGACTTTCAGACTTTTCCTGCATAGTTAGACTTGTGTTGCTCACTTTTCTACACAATGTGACACTTTGTGTGATTTCAGAACAAACTGGTGGTGACAGTGGACTACAGCCCACAGTGATCAGAGGACAGTAGCTGGTGCAGAATGTCTGAGGTACTTACAGTCCGCATACATCAGCAAGACAAGCCAGCAGACAACGAGGAGGATCTGACAGGGCAAGACCACCAAGCGCAGGTCTGTCAGAGTGCGGCGGCCTTTTTCTGAAACAGCATTGGAGCTTAAAATGAGCCCCTGTTATATCACACCATCCTCTTACCAGTGAGAATTAGAAACGGACTTCAACATCATCAGAATTCTGTTGAATACATACCAGCTCTAAACAGATCATGGGTAATCTGTGTGTAAAAGCTGATTAGTTCCTTATTACTGTTCATCTGACTCATAAGAATACACATTTACAAACACATACCCTCTAGTTAAAGGTTAAAGGTTGCTTCACAGCACTTCTCAACCTGACCTGAAATGTCTGAATGAGGATTCCTGCTGCCTGTAGACTCAAGGGATTCTTTGGCGTTTGTGTCTGAGATGATTCTCCTGCATATCTGAGTGTCTGCAGACGTGTCAGAAGGAGACAGTATGAGAGGAAACTCAGCCTGTGGCTCAGGGGCCCAGACTGAGGGCTGATTGGAGGTGTTTGGGGGTGATTGATCACCAAACTGCTCTACATACATTCAGAGCTCCAGGCTGGTAGAATCTGCTACATGTCTGTTCCACACTGATGTCTCCTTCACTGCAGGAGCAGTGTTCAAGCACAGGAGCCCAGAGGAGCCTGTCCTGTGGGTCTTTAGCTGGACGGGTCACTTACCTGCCTTGAGGATGAGCTCTGCAGTGAGAGCAATGGCACTGACCGCAGGCAGGACTGAGGACCCCAGCACGTACACCCCCACCTGAGCTCGGGCTGCAACACAGACAGCAGAGCTGGGAAAACTGATTCAGGTACTGACACAACACTACAGAGCTCAACACACTGTACTGTACCAGTGACCAGAGCACAGAGCTCAACACACTGTACTGTACCAGTGACTAGTAACCAGAGCATAGAGCTCAACACACTGTACTGTACCAGTGACCAAAACACAGAGCTCAATACACTGTACTGTACCAGTGAACAGAGCACAGAGCTCAACACACTGTACTGTACCAGTGAACAGAACACAGAGCTCAACACGCTGTACTGTACCAGTGACCAGAGCACAGAACTCAATATATTATACTTTACCAGGGATTCCGTTGAGAGGCTCAAATACCTCCAGACAATTCAGAAAGACGAGAAATGTTGATTCACACATCCGTCCGAGTCGCCCTGTAATCAAATTATATCATCACTGAGGCACATAGTGGAGTGAAGTCATTTTATAAATTATATAAATGGTTTATAAATATTTTAGGTAAGAGCTTTGTGGTTGCTACACTCTAAAGTTCATCTGGCCAGATGTACTTCAGCCTTCACAGAGTCCAGGCTAACGACAGAGGTGACCACAGATGTCCAGTGTGCACCCAGAGCCCAGGGCCCAGTCCACACAGCTGAGCCCACCCAGAGCCCAGACACTCTTACCCACCTCTGTCACTCTCTGGAGCCTCGTTCAGCCAAAGCAACATGAATGCGATGAAAACTGTCAGCAAAGCCACAAGAGCAAGTTTGTGACACAAAGCTAAAAAAAGAAAAATAGGATTGTTCCATTGATGTCTCACATACCTCCACTGCACAACACAGAAACAAACAAAGCCCTTCTCATGAATGATCTCAGTCTAGTTCAAACGTTCTACATGGAGCTTGGGATTCATGTTTCAGCCAGAGCTCATGTTTCACTTACAATACAATAGTGTCACAGTTATGATGATCTTCATCAGCTCATAAAAAACTCTACATCAATGAATCTGACCTTTATAAACATTAAAGGTCTATTGTGCTACAGTTATGTTTTACATTAGATATCGGTCTAATTAAGAGGTTTTAGAAATGACTAAGATTACATTATGGATGTACCTGTTAGTCAGAGCACTTCAGTTAAAACCATGAATAATGACCCTTTAATAATAATAAGAAGAATTGCTTACACTTATATAGCGCTTTTTCTGGACACTCCACTCAAAGCGCTTTACAGGTAATGGGGACTCCCCTCCACCACCACCAGTGTGCAGCCCCACCTGGATGATGCGACGGCTGCCATAGTGCGCCAGAACGCTCCCCACACACCAGCTCTCAGTGGGGAGGAGAGCAGAGTAATGAAGCCAATTCATAGATGGGGGTTATTAGGAAGCCATGACTGGTAAGGGCCAATGGGAAACTTGGCCAGGACACCAGGAGTTATACCCCTGATACAGAAAGAGCTCTGTCAGGAGCTACAGTCCTGGCTTCAATGGCAAATTACTGCACAGTGACAATTCACACTGAGCAGCTCTGCTCCTGCTTGTTCTGCTCTGTCTCTAGCAGTGCCCATGCAGAATGGTGTCATGCCTTCCTCCCTCTCCCTCTCTGAGCAGCCCTGTGCCAGAGGACTGCAGCTCTGCAATGACTTGACTGGGAGGAACTCTATCTCCTCCCCAGCAGGTGAACAACAGACACAACTCCACTTACATGCACGTGCTCCCCAGAGACCACACCGCTCCTTAAAGGGCACAAGCACAAACAGAGCTACAGCACTTACAGCCAGTCCAGTTATGTGTTCTGCACAATGAAAAACAGAGAAAACAGGTTTGAATAAAGTGAATTTAGCGAGTCTGTGGGTCTGTGAAGTACATCATTAACACAAGAGGGAAACCACCCCATCAACTCATTTAGAAAGACCCCTGGAGTCACACACTCTGTACTTACAGGTTTGCCAGAATCATGAGTACTGTCCTCCTGGACATGACCACTCACAGACATTTACAGTGTCCTCCAGACGTCTTCACACCCCCAGTGAAAACTGTAGTCAAGAGCAACAGCTCACAAGGACTGCAGTCCTCAATAACATGCAGATCAACACACACATCAGCAGCAGCATTCCTGAACACAACAGGTGATCCTCTGAGCCCATCAGCACACAGGCGTCAGGTCACCACAGGATCAGACCCATCACAGCCCAGATATCTAACCCCAGCTAAAGAGCCAGAAACATGGAACCTATCAACAGATGTGAAAGTTTTACTTGAGTACTTACTTATTGCAACTGTCTGTGAAGTAATGACAAAATAGAATGTGAATGTGAATCCCAGACTGAACATCAAACTAAGAATGGAAGCTGTAGGGAAAGAGAAGAGAGGAGTCATGCAGAGTATCTGTGTCTCAGTCAGTCAGCTCTCAGCAGCACGTGGACAGACAGGAGCTGCTCTGTCTCCTCCACAGCCCTGGTGTGCTGAGGCCACTTCACCCCCAGCTCCAGACTCCAGAGAGGCTCAGGCCCAGTGCACTCCCCACGCCCCAGCGAGAGGGAGAGCTCACACCTCCCTGCATCCCAGCCAGGACCACAGCTGTGCAGCCCCTCCTCACCGGCCAGGACAGCAGCACACAGATCGCTGGCTCCTGACCAGGGCTCTTCTCACGTCTCGAAGCTGCTGAGCTCTGCCTGCCTGGACTGGGACCTGGCAGTGACTCACTGGAGCAGACTGGCACCTCTCCTCAGGGCCCAGGGAAGAAACCTCCTTCAGGGCTTCACTGCCTGTGCTGTCCAGACACTCAGCAGGAGGGAGAAACAGTGAAGGTGAAGACCACTGCAGAAGGTCTTCAGGGACAGAGGCTGTCTTCTCCTGGGCCACTTCCATGAAGACACCACTGCGTTTCGGGAGGTCATCTGAACCTCTTGAATTCCAGAACCGAGCGAGGAGCCTCTTGAGTACTGGGACAGACAAACCCCCAGTGATGGATCTGGGCAGCCCTTGGGGTTGAAGGAAGTGTGGCAGAGCGTGGTGGTGATTAACCTCACCTTCACTCCTACAGTGAACCTGGACTCAGACAGACAGCACAGGCCTGCCCACTGGAATGTAAGGCTGTATCTTCCACACTGTGCTGGGACACTGCAGTCCAGTGACTGAGCCAGGATGGGTAGGAGAGCAGTATAACTTACCTGATCGCAGGAGGTGTTGACAGCAGGCACTCCTTGCTATACAACCTGCAATCAGAGCAGAGATTAGGAATCTGCAGAGGCTAAAGCCAGTATAGACTCTGGGTTCTAAATGTGTGCTTATACTCTACTAGTGATTTTGTCCTCATAACTTGTTAGACAGTCACAGTCTCATACAACAATTACAGTGGGACATCAAAGTCAAAACTGTTACTTTGGTTCAGAATCAAGAAATGTTAATTTATGTCCATGAGATTAAGATGAATTATAAGTACAATGTAATATGTTTTATTCTTCAGTAATTCCCTTCTAACCTTTGAACATATTAGAACACAAATATACTCTGTACTCAACCCAGTGGTTTCTTGTGACCATGTGTACTGGGACACCTTCATGAACTCAGTGTCAGAGTGTGTCTGCAGATCCCTCTGAGACAAGACCTGCATGAAGTCTGGGACCCATGAGCTCCCCCAGCTCTGTATGTGATCACTGAGCTGCTCTGCAAGCCTCTGCTGCAGCTGCTTGCAGTTCTTGCTGTTTCCTGGGGTGGGAGACTTCAGGATCTACTGGATTTCAGTCTTGTTCAGTCCAAGAGTCTTCTGCTCTGATCTGCCTGTGTGCTCTGGATCACTGTGATACTGTATGATGAAGTGCTCTCCAATAACTACTGTAATATTTTCTTCTACATAAATCCCAAAACGTTAGGCACTGCATGTGTGTACTGGATACCATCTGAATGGGAGAAACTTCCCCATGAACCTCCCTAGGGGCTCTGCTGTCTGCAAGCCTGTGACCCCACCTGGACAAGACACACTTCTGTCCACAGGTGGAGAAAAGAGCAGTGAACTCACCAGGGCATCTCTGACAGGGATTCTCAGAAAACGTCCTCCAAGCTGCAAAACAGGAATGAGATTCTTAAATTTAAAGTAAGACCCTTTCACTAAGAACCACAGCATCTAGAACTGAATGCCTTGTAAATGCCTGGAATCCTTGGTGAGACAGGTTGACCTGCTTGGTCAGTGGGCAGCCTCCTGGCCACAGCATGAGGAGACTCGAACCCCAGTCAGAAGGAGGGAATCAGCTGCAGAGTGGAGAGCGAGAGGAGAGAAGCTTGAGACAAACAGAAGGGAGCTGTGTGTTTGAACTGATTTCGTAATGCAGTTGATTAGGTGCAGCTGTGTGTGACTGACCTGTTGTAAACGTCAGTTAACAGCTCTCATATATAAGCCATTGTAGACTTCTGTTTTTAACAGTTTTTCAGTTCTTTTTGTAACTATCCACCCAACGTGGATCAGCCCACAGCTGTAAGCCCTTAGAGTGTGTGTGAGTGTATTATTGTGTGAGTGTGTGAGTATGTGAGTGTGAGTGTGATTGTGAGTGTATGAGTGTGCAAGTGCATCAGTGCATGAGTGTGTATGTGTGTGTGAATGTGCACTAGCTAGTTCTAGTGTACGAGTGTGTGATTGCGTGTGAGTGCCTGAGTGTGTTTGTGAGTGTTCCAGTGTGATTGTGAGTGTTCCAGTGTGTGAGTGTGATTGTTTTTGTGAGTGTGCTAGTACGTGAGTGCATGACTGTGTTTGTGAGTGCTACAGTGTGAGTGTGTGATTGTGTTTGTGAGTGTGCTAGTGCGAGAGTGTGTGTGTTTGTGAGTGCTACAGTGTGAGTGCTAGTGTGTGTTTGTGAGTGTGCTAGTGCGTTAGTGTGTGAGTGCTACAGGGTGTGATTGTGTTTGTGAGCGTGCTAGAGCATGAGTGTGTGATTGTGTTTGTGAGTGTGCTAGTGCGTCAGTGAGTGGGTTTGTGTGCTAGTGCGTGTGTTTGTGATTGTGTTTGTGAGTGTGCTAGAGCATGAGTGTATGATTGTGTTTTTGATTGTGCTAGAGCATGAGTGTGTGATTGTGTTTGTGAGTGTGCTAGTGCGTGAGTGTGTGATTGTGTTTGTGAGTGTGCTAGAGCATGAGTGTATGATTGTGTTTTTGATTGTGCTAGAGCATGAGTGTGTGATTGTGTTTGTGAGTGTGCTAGTGCGTGAGTGTGTGATTGTGTTTGTGAGTGTGCTAGTGCATGAGTGTGTGATTGTGTTTGTGAGTGTGCTAGTGCGTGAGTGTGTGATTGTGTTTGTGAGTGTGCTAGTGCGTGAGTGTGTGATTGTGTTTGTGAGTGTGCTAGTGCATGAGTGTGTGATTGTGTTTGTGAGTGTGCTAGTGCGTGAGTGTGTGATTGTGTTTGTGAGTGTGCTAGTGCATGAGTGTGTGATTGTGTTTGTGAGTGTGCTAGTGCGTGTGTGATTGTGTTTGTGAGTGTGCTAGTGCGTGAGTGCATGTGTTTGTGAGTGCTACAGGGTGTGATTGTGTTTGTGAGCGTGCTAGAGCATGAGTGTATGATTGTGTTTGTGAGTGTGCTAGAGCATGAGTGTGTGATTGTGTTTGTGAGTGTGCTAGTGTGTGAGTGTGAGTTCACTGCTCTTACCAGACTGAGTGCAGTGATCAGTGAATTCAGGCGCAGGTGGAGACAGGCGGCTGACAGGGGAAGCAGGCAGGCAGGGCTGTGCAGCAAATAATCAGCCGCAGTAAAAACAAACCAAGTTCAAGTCAAAAAGATACATTGCAGAGGCACCACAAGCACATCCAGACACGAAGCAGGGAAGCAAACAGGAATCAAAACACAGATTATGTCCAAGTACAGGGGTAATCCGAGAAGCAAAGTCAGAGAAACAAGCACTAAGACTGAGCAGAGAGGCACTGCTGAGACTCGACTTAAATACCGTGATGATAACAGACACGCAAAGGATCTAACTACACGCAGGTGTACAGATCTAGTCACTATGGTCTCTGATGATCAGGGCAATTGAGAAGGGGCTCTGTTAATTGCTGTGGTGTTTCGGGTGCGTGCAGCAGCAATTTCACAAGAGTGGGTATGACACTGAGGGCACACACTTGGCACAATGAGGACGAGCAGGCAGACTCCTTCAAGCCACTCAACTTCCAGCACATCATGGAACATCAGCACATCAGGTATTTTATTTTTTTAAAGAAATGTTTGTTAAAAGAAAAGTCGTGGCACCACAGTACCACCCACAAGGTCACATGAGGAGTGGTGAAACAGCCCTACACATACAGTATCAACAGACATTGTACAGCGTGTTCTATTGTGTTGCAGTATATGAATATAATTATATCGTTAATAATTTCTTTAGATACGCGATTCCATATTATATTTTCAGAAAAGCTTAAAACTACCACTTTTTATACACATTATTTCACTTGTTAAAGACTTTGATGCTTAAAATGTTTAGGGAGAAATGGAATACTGGAGTGTATTTTTTCTTTAAAGTACCGAGACCAGCCATATACTGTAATACTGTATGTTTATGTTCCAAAATTAATATCCTTTATGGCCTTCACATGCGTTATGCTGCTATTCTTTTTATGCTCAGCTACTAAGATTTCCCTTCAGTGGTAAAATTCCATATAAATATTCAATACTAAAATGGGCCCTGTCGGTCAACCAATCACGCACTGCGGTATTGCACGTCATCGTGCGTCACAATGCACGATAACGAGCCAATTACCCCCGGTACGTGTCTGTGCCGCGCACTTTGAATGGCTGCATCTCTATATCATAATGATCTTTGGTGATTTACATTCTTAAAAGCTGACCCTGTGAAAGGTCACCACGAAGAATCTCTAAAAGAGGAGAAACAGGGTGTTTGTTCATCACAGGCCTATGGAAGACATTGATTTTGTTGTTACTAGACATGTAAAAACACATTAAGGAGCAAAGTCTAAAAAAATGTTTGGTGTGAAATCACAAAGGAGTTGAAAAAAGCATCCTTACCTTTGATAGAGATCCCAGTGAGAAATGCCAACAAAGAGCACCCACACAAACTCCAGACAAATGTTTTGAAACGTTTATCTGGTGCTCTAGTTTTAAAAAACACCGTGAGAACAACTGGATAATAAGACAAAAGGAACAGAAAGAAACATTTAGAATCTAGGTGTCATAATTAAACAAAGCGTTTAGAAACTGGTATTACATCATTAGCTTAATAATGACCAGATTGCTATCGCTACACTAAAGTGTATGCTTTGTAAAGACTCTGAAGTTTTGAAAACAAATACTGTAAGAACTAAAATCTGAGAAAAAATTTAAATCATAATTCATTTCACTAACCCTAAATATATTGATCCTAAAGTATGTAAATAAACCTCTTCCAGTTCTTCACTGAACTGCGCTGTGATTCTGTGCTTCTCTATGATACCAAACTGTTGTTCACTAACATATTGATTTCCAAGTGTCAGAAGCTGTGCGAATTTAAGTATAAGACCCCTTGGTTATGGGGAGCCCCCTGACCACAGCACTGGGGGACGACTCAACCAAGGGGCAGCTGCACAGGTGGAGATGGGGTGGCGGAGAGATACAGGAAATATGTTTGTGCGAGTTATGTACTGTATATATACTGCAGCTAACATGGGTAATGATTGTGATTTAGCACTGCTGGGTGAAACTGTCTTGTCGTTATTCCTCATGAGAACTATACTGTAAGTCAGTTAAGAACTTCCAAAAAGACACATTCAGTCAGTCAAATCCCTCTAAACGTCCCTCTTACTTACCAGAACACATTTCTGCTAAAACAACACCCAACACAAACGGACCACAGAAGTGCTTCAGAAGCTTGCGAAGGGTGTCTGAAAAAGAGAAGTTTTTACTAGCAGCGATTCTCAGCAATACTGAAGCATGACTTTCTGAAGGGGCCTGCACTGCACCTGCTGGACTCCTTCATCCCCCCAGACTGGGAACAGACTTTCCCTCCTGGAGCACAGAGCCAACAGGAACCAGCTGTCTGTGCAGTCAGGGACAGGAGGTTCAGCACTGGTCACAAGAATCAATCTGACCTCTCTGATGAGTGGAATGGAAGGACCATTATCAATCAGTATTACACAGCACTTATATTTCACTGGTGCTGTTAAAGAAGAGGGAATGTGTGTCTTCAATCACACACTCGGCACCAGGATTCCTGACATGGGATTTCAATGGCTGTGCTGTAAACACTAATTACTTCCACTTTCCAGCAGCAGAAGGGGTTGTTCAGCTGGGCACAAGAGACTGGCGGTCCAAGTACAAGACAGTGTATCCAGAGAGAAGGGGGACTTTCTGGACTGGGGGGTTAGAGACTCAGCTCTGTGTCCTGAGAGTGCCATCACTCAGGAAGAACAGCTCTCCTCAAGGTGTTGGACATCTATAGATTTCTTTATCTCTGAACACTGCGCTCAAGATCTCACACAGCACAGGGTGCCGACACTAACCAGCAAACACAGGGACTAGAGTTAATGACATCGGAAGACTGTGGACTGGAGATCAGGAGCTCTTTCAAGTGGGCTGAAGAGTTTACCTCCCAATGGGTCTCGATCCACCAGTAACACATGTGAGAACTCAGTCTCATGTCCCAGATCAGCTGCGCTGCTCTCACCTGGATACCTGTGTGAATAGGGGGCCATCATTGACACCAGCAGGATCCTCAGCACACTGACAGTGGCGCAGGTGACAGACTCCTGGAGAAAACCTTCAAAACACACAGAGATCTCAGAATAGGGAAGAGCCCAAGATCACAGCGTGGATAAGGACCTGACAGACTCACCCACCTTCAGTCAGGCCCCACAGGATAAAGGCTACAGACAAGAGGAGCCCAGGAGCAACACAGTTCACCAGACAGCAGCACCACCCCCTGCTGGTCTCACCTGGGACAGGAGACAGGAAGGATTTTAGACAGTTAGTGGGAAAAACTTACAAGTATAATGTGAAAATGTATAATATCCTGTGGAATTAATTAATATAATATATTAAGGGGTTCATGTCATCAGCCCACTGGATAAAGGAACATTCCACAGGATAAGGAATTCGGATGTCTGGTGATATGCAGAAGATGTGCCTGCAGCTCGGTGTTCACCACACTGGTATGAATAAAGCTGTTTCAATCTGCAAAGTGCATGCTGGGACATGACGTCAGCTGCCTACTGGGAATAAGAGCAGGTTCCCTCTGTCTGTGGGTTTCTTCTGAACCAGTTATGCTGCTTCTGCTCATAGTCCTTATTACTGCAGACAATTTTACACTTTAAATGTCATTAAGATTGACAAATAAACACAGACAATTAAATTAAGCATTGTGCTGATTAACAGGTCTACAGAAGCACAAACTGCAGTGGCAGAAAGACTTGAAATTAATTATTTAGTGCACCTGCCTGGCTTCTTCAGACTTCCAGGGAAAACTTCAGTACCAGAGACACAAGCACACCTGCCTGACAATCTGAGTTTAAAATTCCTTTATGAGTGGGTCTTGAAACTCTCTGGTTTGATTTTAATAAGTTATGCAGAGGGAGTTCTTGTTGCTTTTTGTGCTTCTGGGATGATTTGGTTCCAGCCTCTATCAGACAGGTGCCTCTTTGGGAGCAGAGATCTGTCTCAGTGACAGAGGTGCAGTTACAACAAGAGAACACCAGAGGGCGATGCAGCACTGAAGACAACCCAGTACAGTTAAACCTCAACTGTGGCTGAGCAGGAGGCTGACTGAGGGTCTCAGGGCAACACAGTAGCAATCAGAGTCAAAAGTTTCTTTCAGCTCTGGTGAGGATTTTAAGCACAGGCAACATATGATGTTGCAGATTTAGAATTACAGCATGAAATTAGGTAAAAGCTGAACTCACGTTTCTTAAGCAAGAACTGGTATGTTGGCACGCTGGTCAGGATCACGACTCCCAGTGCAGAAAGAGCCAGAAGCAGGATCCAGATGTGAGCTGTGGAAAAACCTGGGAAGAGCAGAGGAGAGCAATCAGCCGCGCTGGGCCAGTTCACCCAGTAACCACAGAAGGTAAAAAGACAGGAGAGTCTACAGCATAGGCCTGCAAGGGCAATGCTGTGTCTCCATGGCTGTGGAAGAGCTGTCAGAGTGTGGAGTCAGGAGTGGGGCTGACATGAGTGCTGAGAGAAACATCCCGACACTCAGCTTCAGCTCAGTGCCACACACACAGGGCTGAGTCTCCAGCACAACCACTTCAATAATATCACAGTCATGTTCTCCTAAAGCTTTTATTAACCCATGTGACGAATATAACACAAATTAACTGTTTTTGGAACTTAAACAGTTTGCCTCTCCAGGAATAAGCAGCTTTATGAAGCTGCCTCTCTGTATATTTTAGCTGGTATATCAGCTAGCAACTGTAATCAGTTCACCAGTCTGAATCAGCCTTTCATGCTCCTGATGAGCAGGAGGAACAGACACCAGGGCAGTACTAGCAGGGCAGTTCACTCAGGGTGTTGTTCTCACTTTCACATCTTCTCACTTACTCAGCTGTTCCAGCTCTGCTGTCGTGTTTGCGGAACCCGAGTCTGTGTGGACTCTGCACATGTACTCCCCCTTGTCTTCAGTCCGGACGTCCTTCAGCCGCAGAGAGAAGTTTCCTCTGGGAATCTCCTGAGGGAAGAGCTCCGCTCGTCCCCGGTAGCTCTGGTGCTGGGACTCCGGCCTGCTCTCCCCCTCGGAAAACAGGAGCACCAGCGTGTCTGGATCTGTCCTCACCCACTCCACCTCCAGCTCTTGCAGGGGGACATTTGTGTCCACAGAGCAGCTCAGCACCACCTCCCCTCCAGGGTAGGACACAACAGCACGATCAGCTCCAGTCACAACTAGACGCTCTGAAACACAAAACCAATAAACTTGATCACAAGAGGTTAAGAGAGACACAGCAGTGCAATAGTCAGCATTGCTTGGGACCTGGGCTCAACTCCAGACCTGGGGAGCTGTCTGGGTGGAGTTTGCATGTTCTCCCCATGATCAGGAGGATTTCCTCTGGGTGCTCTGGTTTCCTCTCACAATTCAAAGACATCCTGGTAGGGTTATTGGCTTCTGGGAAAATTGGTCCTGGTGTGAGTGTGTGTGTTTCTGCCCGTGTATGCCCTGTAATGGACTGGTGTCCTGTCCAGGGTGTACCCCGTCTTGCACCAGTTACTTGCTGGGATAGGCTCCAGGTCCCTGTTAGAAACTGGAAGAGTGGACAAACAGAGGAGGTTTCTGTGTCTGGTGTGACTATGCACACATGTGCAGAGAGGTGATCCTGCACTCAGCTTTACTACAGTGGAAACACTGCCATCAACAGGAAACACTCTCCACTAGACAGAGGTGCAGAAGAGGCAGCACACAGTCCAGCCGAGCAGCTGATGCAGGTAGACATGAGCACAAATTCATGTGTGTTAAGTGGTTTTCCAACACAATGGCGGGTTAAAGAGCAACACAGAGCTTTCCCATCTTACACAGTATCTAGCTGTATTGTGTTGCTGTGAGCACGCAGCTCTGGTCTACATTCAATTATTGTTTGTCAGGTGAATTCTTTCCAGATCTTCTTGCAATTTTCTTTGCAGCTTCTAATGTAAAACATGTAAAACCTTTAATGAGTTAATGAGTGTTTTCTCCAAGAGATAAACTGGTGAAACATTGAAGATCAGGTACATGTGTGGTTTCCTTTAAAACCTCAAACAGTATTCTGGCTTAGCACTTGCAACGTATTTCCTCCTGCTGAGGTACAGTACCACCTGGGCGCTCTAGTTTACTAACTGTAACAGAATCTATACGGATCCCTGTTATCACCGAGGAAGCTTGGTGGTCCTAATACTGATCCTTGTGGTACGCCACTCCTTCAGAGGACTGTTATAACAATAAGTTCCCTGTCACTGTAAATAGACACACTGGGTGATCATTAGTCAATTAATTTGATTATTGGTTAATCCCACATTCTATATACAGGGCTTCTACGGGGGGTGGTGAGAGTGAAGTTTGGAGGGCAGTCAGCTACAGAGCTGTGGCAATAAAGCCCACTGCCCTTCCTCTGTGGTCAGTTTATCACAGAGCGCAGTTTCACTTCTGTATCTCTGTGTTCTTTATAATAACTCGAATTCCTGTTTTCCAGAGAGGATGATGTCTCTGTGTTCCCAGCTCACCCTGTTCCTTCAGCTCCACTGTGGTCTCACCGGAGCCCTGCGCCGTGTGGACGGCACACCTGTACACTCCTGTGTCTTCAGCCGTGACGTTGGCCAGCCACAGAGAGAAGTTTCCTCTGGGAATCTCCTGAGGGAAGAGCTCCGCTCGTCCCCGGTAGCTCTGGTGCTGGGACTCCGGCCTGCTCTCTCCCTCGGAGAACAGGAGCACCAGGGTGTCTGGATCTGTCCTCAGCCACTCCACCTCCAGCTCCTGCAGGGGGACAGCGCTGTCCACAGAGCAGGGCAGCAGCACCTCGTCCCCAGGCCTGGCCACTAGAGGCTCCTTGGGGCCCTGCACAGAGAAACCTGGGGCCACAGATTAGACAAAAAGATCAATTCACATCCTTAAACTTCCTGCCCCCCAGATACTGAGGGGGACAAACCAACAGTGAGTGTGTCGTTCATCAGTGGATAAAACACTCGACCTGTCCAGTCCCCTGTCCTGTACCCCATCCAAACCTCTGTCAGCCCCCTGTCCAATCTTCTGGTGAAAAACCTCTGTCCAGTCCCCTGTCCAGGCCTCCATCCAAACCTGTCCAAGCCTCTGTCCAGTCCTCCTTCCAAACCAGCAACACTGCTCGTAACTGTGCGAAGCGAAGACTCAACTTTTCACTGCCATCTGCTGTCCTGACTCTGGGCTGTACAGTCTGGACAGTAAACTGACTCCTGACTGCTGGGTCACTAGAGACCCCAGGGCTGTGTGTGAGAGGAGGGGTGCTCACACTGCTGTCCTGACTCTGGGCTGTACAGTCTGGACAGTAAACTGACTCCTGACTGCTGGGTCACTAGAGACCCCAGGGCTGTGTGTGAGAGGAGGGGTCCTCACACTGCTGTCCTGACTCTGGGCTGTACAGTCTGGACAGTAAACTGACTCCTGACTGCTGGGTCACTAGAGACCCCAGGGCTGCGTGTGAGAGGAGGGGTGCTCACACTGCTGTCCTGACTCTGGGCTCTACAGTCTGGACAGTAAACTGACTCCTGACTGCTGGGTCACTAGAGACCCCAGGGCTGTGTGTGAGAGGAGGGGTGCTCACACTGCTGATCCCCCTAATTCAACCTCAGAGCCAGTTTCTCTCTGCTCCCCTGGGCTGTGTGCAGGTGGAGGAAGTGTGTATAAAGATGTGTATGAAGAGCTCGGGGATGAAAGGTGTTTTATTGCTGCAAGTATTGTTATGGAAGAAACAGGGTCTGTACCTTCAGTGCCCAGTCCTCTCCACACAGCGGCCAGGAGTCCCAGCACAATCAGTGTCCTCATCTCTCCTGAGGGTCCCGGGTTCGACAGAACTGCCGCAGAGTCAAGAGGTTTCTGCAGAGCTGGATTTACAACATACCAGCTCATGTTAGTATAGGGTGATAATGACTGTGATATGATTTAGAAAGTACAGCAGCCTCTGGATAGCTGTGACTGTTTACATGTCCTGATTCCAGTCAGTTTGATTGAACTCTATTATCAACCTAAGTTAAAGCCTTTTCTGTGAGAGCTTGTCTGGTATTGCCAAGTTTTCCTTATTGAGTTTACTTTGCCCATTTTGAGTTGGGCCTGACCAACATGCATGAACACGATGTGTCACTCCACACTATGTGTGCAGATGAGGTGACATTCGATTTCATCAAACTACGAGTGGAGAACAAAAAAATCTTAACAGCATTCTTGGCTGGAATGCACAGAGCTACTGGCAAAGAAGCATCGCAAAAGCAGCAAGAACAGAAAGCGTTCTGACCCTGATCCGTAGCCAGCGTGTGCCGTCACGAGGGAGTGTCTCATCACCTTTTTATAACGGTGCACCTCTCGTGCTCGTGCACCTCAAGTGCACACCTGCTCTACGTCACAGAAGTGTGGTCCTGGGGAAGGGCTTAGGGCTTAGTGAGAGATCTGGGACACAGCCTGTACCCCCCCTGTGACCTGGAGCTTCACAGGCGCAGAGGAGTTTGAGCTCTTGGCCAGAAGGGGGCGCCTCTGAGGAGATTCAGCAAGATGGCGGCCAGCTGAGACCTGTTTTTTGTAGGTCCGAAAAATCTGGGGGTCTTATTTCCCAATATCTTGATGTAGAAAATTTCTGTTTAGAACCGTATGCCTTGGTAGACCAGCTGTTGTTTGTTATTTCTCTGAGTGTTTTACTTCAACTATTTCCCAAAATAAATAAGCCCAACTTGGCAAATTTGCTGATTTAGCATTACTTGAAAAAGCCTCCTGTAGATAACTCACTGCTTCCGCACGGATACCATCACCCATCCCACCTCTGGTATAAACAAGAGAAAAGAGAAGCATCCTTCTAAAACACAGCGGCCATCAGGAGGACAGAAACACTTTGTAGCACTTTGTAGCAGGTACGAGCTGTGGAGCTGTGAGTCAGGGGTTATACTCCCTTGACCGTCAACTGAGCTCAAGTCAACCATAGCTGATATCACCTCTGATTCTCATACTCCATAAGTCCCATGAAGTCCCCCGACTTACACCTCTCATACTCCCTTGGCAGCAAACTGAGCTCAAGCCAAACACAGCTGATATCAACTCTGATCCTGAAGCTCCTGGAGTCAGAGTCAGAGTCTGAGCCTGATCCTGAGCTCACACCTCCTCGACTGCAAACTGAGCTCAAGTCAACCACAACTGGAGCAGCTACCCAATATCAGCTCCGACCCTGATACTCCTGCAAAGCCTCAGATCAAGACCATGAAAGAGGAACCGTCCCTGCTTGAGCTGCAGAATAACACTGTGGTTCTCCTCTCCAGGAAAATTCTCGAGAGAGCAGATCATCTGGAGGACAGGGTTAGAAAGAATTGCATCGGCATCGACACATTAGAAACATCCACACTTAATGAGGTAAAGGACTTCCAATCTGATATGAAAGCAATGGATACATTGACCAAGAACAAACACTAAATTAACTGGAGCAGAAGATAAATAAGGTGGAAAGTTACCGTCAGAGCTGGGTCCTGAGGCTGCACAGGAGGATGAGGAGAAGATGAAACACACAGTGACCGGTATCTGAGGAGCTGTCGTTCCTGAACACAAGGACAGATTCAAGGCTGATGTGAATCTTGTCCTCAGGTTGGGACCGAGGGAACAGCGATCATTCAGTCACCAGCACATCTACTCATGATCCGCTTTGGAAAGGAGCCAAGACCTGTGAGTTTCTGGATCCGGAGTGCCCGCGGTCCAGAGGAGCTGAGCTCAGGGGAGGTGGTGGTGAGGAAACTGCGGAGTCGAGGTTCACCGATGGTGAAGTGAAACTGAAGTGAAACAGGAATAAAGGAGGGACTGTTCTTGTGGTGTTTACAATCCCCAACATAAGATTTCTGTAAGAGATTTAAGTGCCTGTTAGCTCTTTTACATCTTATTTCTTATTTTTTTTATGGTTGTTTTGTTGTGCAAGGGATTTAGTCCAGATTCTTATTTTTTAGAACATTTTCTTTTGACTTGAACTTCTGGAAGATCAATGGGCAGTGATGTCTGAGTGTAATCCTCCTGCTGGGGCTGCAAGAGGTACTTTGAAAGGTACATTTATTGGCAGTTAAATCAAAATGGAGGGAGATTGATCGTTGTGACAGGAGCTCTTGGGGGAAAATGTTTCTTTCAGGGAAATATGTCTTTAATAACAAAAGAATAGCGCTCTGTTTCTTAAAGTTGAGGAAGAGATCACCAAGATTAAAAATAAGTTTCAGGATATTGAAATCATTCTCGGAGGAGATTTTAATACAGTTTTTGATGCCATGATAGACAGATTCCCTGTGCCTATTAGATCAGCCCTCAGGCTCAGGGCTGTATAGGTTATGTCTAGGAGTCACTGACTTACTGCAAGGAGATCTGAACGTCCAGGACTAAAGGAGTTCATAAGGTGTAATATAGACAGATCTAACAGTCTTGAACTGTTTTTGGTAAAAAGGGAACTGCAACATTATTTTCACATTTCAGGGTTAGAAAGAATCAGTACTGATGAGGGCATTTCAAACCACAGTGAAAGTAAAATGTGCACAGTAACTTGTAAAACCTCCAATTCACATCTCAAAACAGATTAAATATCCTGGTGGGCACAGCGCCATGCTCAGCGATTCAAAACGAGGCAAGAAAGCGTCCAGTGAGGTGAAACCCTGTTACACTGTAAACCAGCAGGCTTGTGAAAACAGCTCTTTAATCCAGCAGAAATAGTGCTCTCGCTCTCAACGACACATAGTTTGTACTGTACTTGTTCACTCTGCCTGCAGATCATGTTGGAACATCTCTGTGGGGCAACGTCTCCTGCACAACCTGCACTTATTCAGTCGTAACTGTGATTAATAATAACACCTCCTTACACTTATATAGCGCTTTTCTGGACACTCCACTCACAGTGCTTCACAGGTCATGGGGATCCCCTCCACCCCCACCAGTGTGCAGCCCCACCTGGATGATGCTCCAGTCCTCTCACACACACCAGCTCTCAGTGGGGAGGAGAGCAGAGTGATGAAGCCAGTTCAGAGATGGAGGTTATTAGGAGGCCATGACTGGTAAAGGCCAGGGGAAATTTGGCCAGGACACCGGGGTAACACCCCTACTCTTCTCGAAAGTCACCCTGGGATTATTAATGACCACAGAGAGTCAGGACCTCAATTTTACACCTCATCCGAAGGACGGCACCTGTTTACAGTATAGTGTCCCCGTCACTATACTGTTGCATTAGGACCCACAGAGACCGCAGGGTGAGCGCCCCCTACTGGCCCCACTAACACCTCTTCCAGCAGCAGCCTTAGTTTTTCCCAGGAGTCTCCCTTCCAGGTACTGACCAGACTCACACCTGCTGAGCTGCAGGGAGCTGCCAGCTGGGAGCTGCAGGGTGATATGGCTGCTGGCAAACACATTACATCAGTCATTACAGAGACTAGTGAGCAGGAAGGGCTGCTTCACAGCGCAATTCATGGGAACTCTCGCTCTCGAACAAGGTCTCTATTGAACCATCAGTACTGACTGATCATAATCAGGTCAGAATAGGGAATTTATGAGGTGGAAGATAAGATCAGCAGCTGTCAGAAGTCAGGAAGCTGCAAACTCCCACAGAGTAAAGGAAGAGGAACTTCATGAATGAGGACAGTTTTCTTTTACTGGTTGATTTTTATACAGTAGGGCCTCTGATACAATTGAACGTTCCTTTTTCAGACTGTTGACTTCTTTGGTTTGGGTAAATATTTTAAAGGGTAATTAGAACTGTGTACAACTAAGGCGATACTGTAGCTCTATTACACTGGTTTGGGATTTGGAATTGGAAATTCAGCCCATTTCTGTTCCCAGTGGTCACACAGGTTATGGCTGCTCATATTACAAACTGATGGTTCTGGGTCTTCAGATACAGGACAGAGAGATCAAGTGTTCACAACAATCTCTATAGGAAACCACACACACACAGGCGGATCAAGCCAATTCGTGCTGAGAACTCCTGTGCTCTCTACCTGGTCTTCCTTTCAATATGAAAAAAATGTGAATTGCAGATATTTTGTTGTTACAATAAAAAAAAAATTAAAATAATAGTCTGCTCCTGTGCGTGTGACCGCGACTCTGTACCGTGAACGCGCAGCCAGGCTCAGAGAGGGTGGGGTTATTACATCAACAAGACAGCATTAATTAGATACTGTTTATGAATTATTGCGAACTCTAATAATGCTCTGGTTTACAAAGTTATGATCCATAATAGCAGTATTATTAATGATAGAAATGATATTAAAGCATGGTCAGTAAACGCGTTCTCTCATTTAGTTCTGTTTCTATTTTATGACGCACGATGTAACCGACAGCTGCTTGTACTAATACTGATAATAATCTATTAATAATAATCCCGAGTTTTCTCCCTGATCCCTCAGTGATGTTGTGGAAAGCGGTGAATAGTGATATTAATGTTTCTGCGCTTTACAATCAGCTGACGCGCCGGTCAGAGCACTCGATTGGAAATCCCACATTTTTAAAATAAAATAACTACTCTGACGGTGTTGATTAAATCATCACCGGGGAAAATATAAAGCATAAAATTAGATTCCTAGGTGTTGGGCTGAAACGTGTCACATTCCCGAGAGTCCTGGGGATTTTCCAGCTGCTCTGATACGGGCGCTGGAGGGACTTCAGCAGCTCCGACATTCGCTGACATTGTGCCAAAAGAAGAGCGTTTTCCCTCGAAAGCTCAAACTCCTGCTGTTTCCAGGTCTTTTCTGAAACCCTTCAGCTGCCTGACGCTGAGGTCCTACATAACAGCGTCGAGCTCAAGTGTGTGAAACCTCACAGCCCCTGAGTGGAGCCGCAGACCTGATTCCTGTGGTGTTTATTCACCGTCCTTTCGGCCACATGTCTCGGTGAGTCACCGCTCCTCAACTTGTAAATACAGCGCGCACTCGACTCAGTTCATTAAATATTCTGTATAACAGGTATTAAACTAACAGCGGCAGACTACAGTGACATTTATACACACTATATGAGCAGTATATCTATATAAACGAACCGAGGACGAGTCTTACTCACCCCTCCGGCTCCAGGCGCTGAACTGGGCTGCGCCCCGTGAACGCGCACAGGTCTGCTTTCAGTTTCGCTCTGCGCTGTTCTGAGCTGCTCTGTTGCGGCCCAGCAGGCAGAGAGAGTCCCGGTCCGAGTCCAGCAGAGTCAGCGAGCGGGATAGAGAACACACTGGAGCCGCGAATACACTGGAGACCCAGCACAGCGCGAATCCGACTTTCAGCTGAGTTATAAAATAATAATAATAATAATAATAATAATAATAATAATAATAATAATAATAATAATAAACGCCTAATACTAATATACAGTAGCACATTTCTGGACACTCCACTCAGAGCTCTTTACAGGTAATGGGGATCCACTCCCCCCCACCAGTGTGCAGCCCCACCTGGATGATGCTCCAGTCCTCTCACACACACCAGCTCTCAGTGGAGAGGAGAGCAGAGTGATGAAGCCAGTTCAGAGAGGGGGGTTATTAGGAGGCCATGACTGGTAAAGACCAGGGGGAAACTTTTATAAAGAGCCCTTTGCCTTCTGTCTTGAGGCAGCCAGGCTGTCCTGCTGGCCCTGATCCTGTGACCCTCCTGCTGAGGAGCAGATAGAGGAGATGCTGGAGGTCCTTCAGTGTGCAGGACCAGGAGACACAGGAGAGGAGCAGGAGCGCCCCCCGGAGGCTGCGTCAGTGAATCAGGGGCTCTTCCAGGAGATGAGAGAGCTGTCAGGCAGTGCAGGTGACGCTGGGGGGTGAGGAAGGGTCTTGTTTCCCAAAGCCCACAGAGACTGAGCCAGTGACAGAAGATCAGATCACCTGGAAGCCCTGGTCTGTACAAAGATCAGTCAGTGGAGCAGAACTAACAGGACTGTCTGGGGTAACTGGTAGAAATGACAACAGAAGGGATGAGAACAAACACAGAGGAGACAACAAAAACAACAGCAGAGCCAGTGGCAACGAGGGGAAAGAGCAGCAGCCAGAGATCACAATGGCAGCCATGTTTCAGACACACAGAAACAAGAAAGACAAACCAGACAACAAGGGCAAAGATGATCATAGTAGACAACACTGAAAACATTCGGAAGCCAGAGACTCAGTCTGGTCACGAGTGAGCTGTAGATCACTGATCTGAAGATCTCCAGGTGCTTCAGTCTGGTCACATGAGTGATCTGTAGATCACTGAGCTGAAGATCTCCAGGTGCTTCAGTCTGGTCACATGAGTGATCTGTAGATCACTGATCTGAAGATCTCCAGGTGCTTCAGTCTGGTCACATGAGTGATCTGTAGATCACTGATCTGAAGATCTCCAGGTGCTTCAGTCTGGTCACATGAGTGATCTGTAGATCACTGAGCTGAAGATCTTTACAAGCTGTTTCATCAAGGAAAGAGCTCCATCAACACAGCTGGGAATGTATTTCAAAAACATCTTTAAAAAATAGGAATGATGCAGAAAGGACAAAGACAACAGAGGCATGTCAGCAAGGACATGAAGGACAGACCAGACAAAGACAAGGAGAGGGGAGATTGAGGATGAAGAGAAGGACCAGTCAAGAAATCAGATTTATGACACTGACTTTTAATAAAAATTCTGCTGAAATAAATAATACATTAACACATGTAAGAGATATACATGTATGATGAGAAACAAAAAAATATACATTAAAATACACAATCAATTGTCCACATTTAGCAAGTTCATAAGTGTGGGAATAAAAGATCAATTTGCTCTGAGCAGTTAAAGTCAGAGCCCAGGTGGAAGGAGCTCAAATTCACTGAGCAGGGGCAGGTCAGGACAGACCTTTCTTGACTTCAGTTTTCTTCAAAAGGTTTGAAACACGTTGAGCATCAAATTCAACCTTGGTGATGGTCATGCTGGTCAAACAGGGTAAAAACCATGTAGTTCATCAGCCAGCTCTCTGTAAGTGTTAAAACCATCAGTGTTCACTGTGCTTTTTGAGAGATTATCTCTGTCCTGCAGCCTCACCCTAGTTTTCATTCTGCTCCATGGACATTTCTAGAACTTGGTGCGCCTTCGAGTTTTTCCTGGTACTTGAATCTTCTCTAACGTCAGACCTGACTTCCCTCTTCACAGGCTCGCTGCCCTGTGGTGAAGCAGTGTACTTGTGGCAGGTTGGCTCTTCTGTGATTTGTTTACCCAAGGCTCACTACCTGAATAAACTTGAATGGGTTTTGTAAGAATCACTGTTTCCCTGCAGAAAGATGTATAACTGCAGAGCACAGCTGTGAGTCTGGCTGACTGGTCGCAGGTGTAACAGGCCAGACCAGCCGGTGCAAGAAGAACAGACCCTGACTGGCAGCACTGAGCTTCCTCCCTCTGCAGTGCTGTCCTGCAGGTGGGTGTGAGGAGCAGTGCTGAGCTCAGACGAGCCCAGAGAAGGATCCACAGCAGCCTCGTACGCCTCTCTGATTGAACCTGGGTTCTACTGTTACAAGCTGGGCAGTTGACATACTGGGAGAAGTTATTCAAAGACTTTCTCGGGCTGCAGTAGTTAAAATCACCCAGGATCAAATTAGGTGTGTGGGGGGACAGAGATTTAACAGAGTCTCATTACAAGGGCTGTTTACTGTCGTTGTATCATTTGCTTTGGGGAATGTACACAAGGGTTATGGACATCTGGGGGAATTCTCTGGGCAGATGAAAAGGTCTCCCTGATACTGAGAGCAAGTCAATATCAGGCAGACAGAGCCTCTCTCGCACTGTGACGATGCTGATACACTCCCAGACAGTTCTGTCTCAGTCCAGCACGAGCAGGGCGCCAAACCCATCAACGGTCAGGTCCGGGTCCAAATCTGAGTCTGTGAGACAAGTCTCTGTAGAGGCCAGCAGTCCTGCAGCCATAGAGACAGCTGACACTTGCTTGTAGCTCATCAGCCTTGATCCTAAGTGACTGGACATTACTGAGGGTTATCAATGGCAGAAGGTCGAGATTATTACTCCTCACATGGACTCTGTCCCTTTCCGACGCTTGCAGCCTGGTTTCTTAAATTCTTTGTTTTTTCCCTCGTGCTGTTGAGATGTTCACCTCAATAGCGTTCTGCAGAAATATGTCCACAGAGTGATCCTGCAGACCTGCCTGGGTCTGTAGCAGGAATTCTCTAGAGTCCTGCTTCTTGTTGCATGTGGAGGACTCAGTGCCAGTAGACTCTGTGTACAGTTCAGAGAGGCACTAACAGTAGTAAAAAAACAGGTCCATTTCAGTCCATTCTCATACACAGATGCACCAAACAGTAAACAATTAACATGAGTGGAAACAGACTCACACAGGACTTTACATATCAAAACAACTTTAACTTTCAACTTTATTTTATTTGTCATTATACTTACACAGGTGCATAGTATAGTGAAAAGTGTTTCTCATTAGTCACTCAGGTGCAGTATATAAATAGAACAGAGGATAAGACAATAGACACGAAAACAATAACAATAACAGTGTAATAACATTAACGTAATCAAAACTGTGCAAATATGCAAACAGAGAAAATAATACAACAGGACAAAAAGAGTGCAAGGTAATTTGGGGAACAGTATGGTGATTAATAAATATTACAAATAATATGGTTTTAAGTCCATTTTTAGCTTCCATTCAGTTGTGGTGTGTGTAGTGGTGTAGGAGTACAGTCATTGTGGGTACAAGAAGACGTGAGGAGAGATGACAGTATGTTGGGAGGGACTGGGGGCGTCACCAGCTTGACGGCTCTGGGGAAGAAGCTGTTTTGGACTCTAGTTGTGTGCGACTGGATTGTCCGGAACCTTCTGCCAGATGGTAGGGGGACAAATAAGTTATGACCTGGGTGAGTGGGGTCAGACATAATTTTGGTGGCTTGTTTCAGACTCCTGGTGTTGTAGAGTTCCTGGATGGATGGTAAGGCACTGCTGATGATGTGTTGGGCAGTTTTGACCACCCGCTGCAGTGCCTTACAGTCGGATGCGGTGCAGTTGCCGTACCAGACTGTGAAGCAGCTGGTCAGTATGCTCTCCACCGTACATCTGTAGATGTTGTTAAGGATCTGTGGACACAAGCGTATCTTCTTCAGCCTTCTCAGGAAGTACAGCCGCTGTTGTGCCTTCTTGATGAGACTGGATGTGTTGAGTGTCCATGTGAGGTCCTTAGAGATGTGAACACCTAGGAATTTGAAGTTCTTCACCATCTCTCCTGCAGACCCTCCGATGTAGATGGGGGAGTGGACTTTTCCTTGTCTCCTGAGGTCAACGATCAGCTCTTTGGTTTTGCTGATGTTTTGCTGATGTTGAGACATAGGTTGTTGGTTCGGCACCAGTCTGCAAGCTGTTTTATCTCCTCCCTGTAGGCAGCCTCATCGTTGTCAGTGATCAGGCCCACGATTGTGGTATTGTCAGCAGACTTGATGATGGTGTTTGTGCTGAACGTCGCAGTACAGTCGCGGGTGAACAGGGAGTAAAGCAGTGGGCTGAGCAGTACAGACATCAGCTATCTGCCAGGCACATGTTCTGAGTACCAGGCCAGGGATACCATCAGGTCCAGCAGCTTTCTGTGTGTTCACTCTACTTAGTGATTTCCACACATCTAGCTTGGACAGTGTGGGGGGTGGCGTGGCAGGGGAGTCAGTGGTCCAGGTGGATGGTTCAGGGTTATGAGCTTCGAAGCGTAGAAGGTGTTAAGCTTGTTTGGAAGAGAGGGGTCAGTAGCGCTTACAGGGCTTGTTTTGCTCTTGTAGCTTGTGATTGTATGTGTGTCTTGCCACATGCGTCGTGGGTTAGCGTTGGTGTTGGAGTGGTGTTCTATCTGGGATTTGTACTGTTTCCTGGCAGATTTTATGCCAGCTCTTAATTTTTTCCTAGCCCCTCTCAATTCTTCCTCATTACCAGATTTGAAGGCTGCATCACGGGCAGCGGATCTCGGTGATCATCCAGGGTTTTTGATTCGGGAGTTTGCGTATCTTTTTAACGCTCACCACATCATCAGCACATTTGCCGATGTAGCTGGTGTCTGATGATGCAGACATGTCAATATCGGTGTGGGATCCGTGGGAGGCTGCGTCTTTGAACACACTCCAGTCTGTGCACTTAAAACAGTCCTGAAGCATTGATTCTGCCTCTTTGGTCCATGTTTTTACAGCTAGAACTGAACCCCTTGGTGCGTCTGAGAAGTCGTAAGTAGGCTGGGAGTAGGAACAGGGAGATGTGGTCAGATTGTCCAAGAGGGGGTGAGGTGCTGCTTTGTAAGCACTGGGTACATTAGTATAGTGTGTTGTTTCCTCTGGTGGGACAGTCAATGAGTTGGAAAACAAGTTACACTTCTCACCACCAAACAAGACACACAACCTCACAGTGAGTGTCTGTGGGTGCTGGTGACACTGAGTGACAATGGGTGACAATGGGTGATAGTGGGTGCCTATGGGTGACAGTGGGAGTCAGTGGGAGTCAGTGGGAGTCAGTGGGAGTCAGTGGGTGACGGTGGGTGACGGTGGGTGACGGTGGGAGTCGGTGTTCCTGCTCTCTTCAGGTCTGGGTCCTGCCATCAGTCAGACTCCTTATTGAGCTGAGCTTCTCCTGGGCTTCTCTCTTCTTCAGGGGGGTTAGAGTCTCTCTGTAACAGAAAGAGACACTTTCACTGGACTGCAGTCTGTCTGTGAGGGACTGTCAATGGATCAGCGTCTACAAACCCACAGGGGATAAGAGAGCCACACACTCCAGCTCCTTGTGAAAAAGTCTTTTCATTTGGAGTTTCATTGGTTATTATTTATTACAACAGGTTTCTACTCAAAGTGGTAATTCTGGAATTACCACAGTAAACAGGGGAAAGTGTCAAAGGGAAAGGAGACACCAATAACTGCTAATTAAAGATGTGTGTGATTCATAACCTGGCCATCTGGAGCAGCAACAACTCAAGAGCCTTTAGCAAGAGAAGAGTCTTGAGTTAAATATGTCCTATGTGGCCCCATCAGAGCCCAGTGACGACTTGAGCTCCAGTTCCTGAGGGTGACCTGTGTCCTGGACAATCACACAGGGGCATTAGGAACAACACCAGCCAACAGCTTATTATTCATTTATTCATCTGTTATTAGTATTAGTATTATTATTATTATACAGCCCTACCTGTGTGCTGTGACTCACCTTTCCTGTCCTCCTGTCCATAAACTCTCCTACAGACTGCTGCCCCTCATTCCTAATGTCTTTTCCTGGTTTTAGGACGACTGAAACAGTCTTTGGAAATTTCACTGCACACTGACTTTAGATTTCCCTGATGCAGAACTTTCCCAGGCATTTCCCTGGACAAACAGGATCCAGTTTTAAGTGCAAACCTATAACACTCATCAGTTTAAATGCCTCTCAGATTTCTGGATTCAGCTGGTATTGGTCTTTTTGTCAGTCCTATTAAGAGCAGGACAGAAAAAAATGAGAAACATACAGTACCTCCTGTTTTTGCAATAATGTCTGTAATGTTGGTAATTTTCCCTCTATCCTGTAAAACATAAGTGTTATTTTAAGATTTTCATACATATATATTATGTAGCGGCGAGGCTTATTAATAAGAAAGAATTAAGTGTTCTGAGCCTTCCCAAATGAGGCCCCATTTCTCTGTTCATCTCTGTGGTGCAGTTCACTATTCATGCAGGCTGATTTAGGGTTCCTTTGATAAGGACAGCTCCCAAAGGGGGATGTACTTAGCTAAGCCTGGCTATCATGATCAATGGTCATCCATTGGTGCCTATCTGTCTAGGGAGTGCCAGATGGACATCTGGACTGCATTCCTAAGTGTCAGGAGTAAGTGACTCATATCTCACCTTGATCAACCAATCAGGGACTGGTAGGGCCGAGTAACCCACGTGGGACTCTGATGCCCATGGAACTTTCAGCCAATCAATGAGCTGAAGTTCCTCCAGGTAAAAACAGGCAACACAGAGAGCCTGAGGGATTCGGGGAGATTCAGATTCAGAAGGGATTCAGGAGAATTCTGTGGACTTTTATAAAGGGAATTCAAAGGAGAATTCCAGGGCAGGACGGCCCAGGAGCAGAAGGCTCCCATGGGCAGGACATTCTCGCAGCGCGCCTCCTGACCATCCTGAGACTTAGCCCAGACAACCACGGAATGGCCAGTGTGTCCGAGTGCCAGAACTTTCCTTTGTTCTAAGAGTCTAGAGCGGAGGTTGCCAGAGAGTAACCAGAGGATCCACCCGAGGTTAGCACCAGCAGCAAGCCTCATGAACAGGTCGGAACTGTGGACAGCTGAATCACTATTCAGAACTAGTGCTTCATCAGGAACGAACCGGTCCTCTTCCTGACCTGCTAGGACCCACAGTCATCTTTTCTCCTGTGCGCAAACTGTGCTAGTTAAAGCCAACACTAACTAGCCGGTCAGTGAGCATCAGCAGCGCACCGTCACAAGCCGCACAGCACAGCCTGGCACGCAGCCAGAGAGCGCGGATTGGACAGCAACAGCCTGCAACTGTTTCTTTGTGCCTGCAGGAGATCTGAATCCCCAGAGATTGGATGAGTATTCAACTTCACTGCATTACAGCTCGAGAATTCAATTGTTATCCCAACCAGTTGATATCAATTTAATTCCTAAGAGTTATGTACTTGTTTTGAGTATCTAATGTAGAAGTTATAACCAAGTTCATTTACGAAACGGTCTAAATGAATGATATACTGAACGTATGTCCTCTTGATATATGTAACTCTTTGTAACTGACTGAATATATACCTTTTGTATTCTGATAACCCTCTCGATAAGATCTGTTAGGTTTACATGCATATTCTATGTATTAATAAATGTATCCTCGTGTATTAGTACCTGTGTGTGTGCGTTGTTTGAGTTATGTCGCATGGTTGGACTCTAAAGCCATCAAAAGAATCAACTTTGTGATTTACTGCTACAATTAATAATTGTCCCAGTAAATGCCCAAACCCTACAGAACTGGTGCCTTCAGAGAGCCACTACATTTACATTTTGGCTATGGCACCGTTACATATTTGGCGTCCCTGAACGGCTATGAAACACTACAATTACATATACCAAATTTAATGTTTAAGACTTTTTTTAAAATATAGTACCTAAACAAACGTTTTTGCTACAGAATGGCATGCTTGCTTAAGTTTAAAGACAGTTGAAATGCTTTCCTGACACTTTTCAGAATTCATTCTGCTTTCTGTTTATAACAGCTTGAAAACTAATTCTCGTTCCTGTACATATTCAAAGTGAGAAATATTTGGCTTTTTTACTTACTCGGGTTTGTTGTTCTTATTCTTGTTATTCTTATCTGCAGAGGACAAAAAACAAGTTTAGACAAACTAAACATTCCCATCAGTTTAAAATCATCAAAAAGAGAAAAAAAACAAAGATGTTGTAATCTTAAGGTTACCTAAGAAAAATTATTCAAGTCTGTAAGGAAAAACATTGGTGTCACAGTTAATGAGATACATATATACATAGATATACATATACTGTACCTGTACCTGTACCTCATCCCCACAATTGTGATGAGTCAACAGTCAACAGAGCTGAGCAGTACAGTACCTGTACATACTGTATACAGCAGCACATATAGAGTACAACACCACCCAGTTTGGACAAGAGCATTATCCAGCCTGAGGTTGTGTTGAGATTAACAGAGGCTGATAAATCAAGTGTCTCCTTCAGCTGTGACACTTCCTTTGTTACAAGACGAGTATGTCTTTCTGTATGAGACACACTCAATTCTGTTTTCACACAACGTCACACCAGTATTCCCAGGAACAGGTCAGAGCTGTGAATGGTGATGTAAATAAGTTCCCAAGCACTGCTGATGTAATGCACAATGCTAAAAAACATTTTTCAGTTTAATTGATGTGAGTTTCTGTTAACATTATTATTTTTGTGTGAATTGACTGCAGTGTTTTTACCCAAGCGCACGAACTTTGGTTTAAAAGTATAATATAACAGCAAATGTCGCACTGGGGTGAAACACAGCAGCGCTAATTAATAGCCTCTGTAAATTTTACAGAAACCTAAATAAAAGTGTTGTGCCTGAATGGACACGCTGCTTCATTCCTGAAGTGCAACACTGACAACAGGAAACCAAGACAAACTTTCTGCAGAGGGCCTTATCTCTCACCAGACCGGCTGCTCTCTGGTATATCTACTGTACACAGTATATCTTCCAGTTGAAGATATCTGGGCCTCAGTACCTCTAAGAAACTACAGCAGGAACCTGCCTGTGTCCCTGGCTGTCAGACTCTGAGATGTTCCAGACTTGCTGTGATCAGTTCAATTAAGGAAGGACCTTCTGTGAAGAGGTACCTGTAGGGTGAGGGTGTTTAAAACCCTTTAGTGATCCAGGCACCCAGAGCCAATTTCCACCTGGAATATTCTCCCCTCAACATAACAGAGGCCTGGTTCATGTCTTACACTGAAGCGAACCCCTGGGGCATTAAGTGTAAACAATCACATTTCTTTTATCTCTTACTGTGTCCTCTCAGAAGACAAAAAAATACAGACAAAAGCAAAATAACAGCAGGCAAAATTTTGTTTTTCTGTCTTCAAAGATCAATTTTTCAGAAGCTGGTGTTCAAATGAAACAATCAAAAATTCTGCAGCAGAATTCATTACTTCTCTTTCCTTCAATTGCTTAGATAACACACTTTATTTCACTGGGAACAACATCCAAGAACTGAATGCCTTGTAAATGCCTGGAATCCTTGGTGAGACAGGTTGACCTGCTTGGTCAGTGGGCAGCCTCCTGTCCACAGCAGGAGGAGACTCGAACCCCATTCAGAAGGAGACAAGCTGTAGGGCAGAGCTGGGTGACTGACTTGTTTATCCCTCCTGATCTCCTGTTACTGGAAAAGCTTCCAGTAAGGGTATCAGTTGAGTGAAATTGTAAATACTCAACCTCTTTACAAATCTCACATGTATTTTATCATCTTACATAACTGTGTCAATAAAATCCTTTCCTAGAATGTACCAACAGCTGCTTGTATTTTTACCACAGATGTTAAAACAACCTTCAGTTTTCTCCTGCTCTGTCTCTGTCCTCCATTACTACTGTATAAAGGATAACTGCTAGAACTCATGGCTGAGATACTCACAGTAATTATACATCAGACGCACAACACCGCAGATCACAAAGAGGGATTCACAGGGCACGACCACCAAGCGAAGATCTTTCACAGCTCGGTAGCCTTTAGCTGGAATTCAAGACATTGATACTGATAAGCAAGTGGTGGCAGAACATCTGACATCATAATTTTACTGATTCTTTTTAAAACTACTGACACTGCTATCACATTTTATGGTGATACTGGTGTAGTGATAAAATGTGAAAAACATTCCACAGGCACTAAATGGCACATTTTAACACACAGAAGTGTTAAGAAATTGATTTGGTCTGCCTTGTCTAAGTTTACTTTGGTACTGTTTTTCAATAATACTAGAACTTTCTACACTCTGAGAGTGACTCTTCACAACAAGCTCATCATGTCAGTTAAAGGCCAAAGGATCTCCACTCCACCAGCTACAAAGAAACTGATCATTCATTTCTTTCACTACTGATCCTAAAAAATGTTCAGTAGATTCATCAGCTCAAACTTTTTATTGTTTTATTCCTTTTTTCATTCCTTGTTTTTCTCATTTTTTTTCTTTTCATTCCTCTCTGTAGAGAAAGATGATATTAATGGGTAAAATAATGGAGAGTTTGGAATAAAAGTTTTATGAAGAGATGAGACCAAGATAAAAGAAATGAAAGTAATAAAGGTTTATCTAAAGTTGAAGGTGAGGAGGAAGATGAGGGTGTGGTGAGAGTTGAGGGTGAGGAGGAAGATGAAGGTGTGGTGACAGTTGAAGGTGAGGAGGAAGATGAAGGTGTGGTGAGAGTTGAAGGTGAGGAGGAAGATGAAGGTGTGGCGACAGTTGAAGGTGAGGAGGAAGATGAAGGTGTGGTGAGAGTTGAAGGTGAGGAGGAAGATGAAGGTGTGGCGACAGTTGAAGGTGAAGAGGAAGATGAAGGTGTGGTGAGAGTTGAAGGTGAGGAGGAAGATGAAGGTGTGGTGACAGTTGAAGGTGAGGAGGAAGATGAAGGTGTGGTGAGAGCTGAAGATGAGGAGGAAGATGAAGGTGTGGCGACAGTTGAACGTGAAGAGGAAGATGAAGGTGTGGTGAGAGTTGAAGGTGAGGAGGAAGATGAAGGTGTGGCGACAGTTGAAGGTGAAGAGGAAGATGAGGGTGTGGTGAGAGCTGAAGATGAGGAGGAAGATGAAGGTGTGGTGAGAGTTGAAGGTGTTTAGTCAAAATGTGGTTTAGCCCGCTTGGCTGAAGGCTGCCCTCCTGGCCAGAGGACCCCAAACCACCTGGGCAGAATGAGGGGAAGTGTAGAGAACTGCTCTGCTTGAGGTTTGAACTGTTTGTGTGAAACAGAACTGCTCAGCAGCAAATCCAGACTTAGTAAGAGCTTGATCTTGCAGATTATAGAGAAACCAGGAGAGGAGAGCTACTCTAATTGAGTGTCAGTAATTATAATCAATGAAAAGTGACCAGTGTAAAGAAGACTGATTGGGTGATGTGACGTCTTGTTGAATACTCCAGTGTCTGGTAGTGTTAGTGATTAACGAAGATAAGGAAGAGTTAGTGGAAAGGTCTGACTGAGTCATTTAAAGAAGAACAGAGAAACAAAAGACCATGCAGACTCCCCCAAGAGAGCACCAGTGAATCACCCAGTAGGCTGGAGTGTCTGTGAGATTGAACACAGAGCACTGGAAACACAGAACTCTAAGGTGACACGTTGGCAGGGCTGTGTTTGTGGTCCTTATTGAGCTGGAGTTGTCACACAGGCATTTAAACAGAACAACATTTTTAACTAAGAATATTTTTGCACCTTAAATACTTTATAACCTTTCCTAAAGATGAAGAAAAGTTAACAGCGCATGTTACACAGAGAACAGTGGACAGATCATTATTGTCACTTACTTGCTTTCAGAATTAATTCTGTTGCGAGTGCAGTGGAATTCACTAAAGGCAACCCAAAGTACCCCAAGTTGAAGATAATCATTAAAACACCTGAAAAGCAGAAAGATGTTGTTATTGAAGAGTGTCTGAGCAAATGGGTTTTACAGGATGAGCTCACAGCTGTCCAGGCCTGAGTTTCTGCTGTGATTGTGAGGAGTGTAGAACACAGTGAGAACAGCAGGGAGGGGTGGAGGAGAACAGGACAGATGAGCCAGATGTGTCACAGGGTCAGTCTGAAAGAGGACATGAGGGGCTCTGGGACACTAAGCAGCAGGAAGTCAGAATGTGAACTGAAACTGTAACATGTTTCAAGGAATCACTCACAACTACTTACAGAAGACACTCAATCACATTCAATCACAACTGTCTAAAATAACACTTAAATAATTCCTACTGTACCATCTACATCTCTGTCTTCCTTTGTAAAGACTGTCCCAACAGCCAGAATCCAGAGAAACAGGACTTCACACATGAGTCCAGGTCCCCCTGTAATCATAATTAATAATCACTGTAATTACCTGAGAGTCACAGCAGGTGAGCATCACAGTATCTTTCAAAGAAACACAGTTTCACAATGGGAGGGCACTGCTGAGCACTAGGATGTCAAGAAGCAAAATGTGAGCTCCTCAATTTGTGTCTCTTAAAGTTGTACAATTAAACATTATTTTTCCTCGTTTCACCCCTCAATTCTGCATATCGTCTTGGAGTTTTACTTGATTTGATCTCTGTGTGACTTCTCATCACTCCTGGCTCACCCAACAGAACAGAAGCAGGTGGCCTGTGACCTCCGCCCTCACCAGCGTCAGGCAGCTGTTTAACTGGTGCAGCAGCTCTTATGGCGGCTACAGTCCTCAGAAACTGGACTTCACTCATTCGCTCAGTGTTTGACTGGCTTACTGCCACTTGTCAAGAGGAGAGCTCTTCAGTTCTACAGCCCAAAGACAGATGAAAGACTCAATGATCTTGGAAAGAGCACTAATGACTGGTCATCTTCAGTTGTGTTGTTGGAGTCGAAGGTACATGAGCTCTGCATGAGATGTATTGATTTGGAGGGGAGGCTGAGGTATAATAACACCTGAATTACTGGATTTTCAGAGAATCAAGAGGCTTGTGGTGGCTCTCAGCCTGCAGGAAACAGCTCTGCTGGACAGAGCACATTGTTTGAGTTTCACTGTGAGAGAGGAGCTCCTCCACCTGGCCAGACAGACGTGCACAGGTCACTGTGAGAGAGGAGATCTCCACCTGGCCAGACAGATGTGCACAGGTCACTGTGAGAGAGGAGATCTCCACCTGGCCAGACAGACGTGCACAGGTCACTGTGAGAGAGGAGATCTCCACCTGGCCAGACAGACGTGCACAGGTCACTGTGAGAGAGGAAATCTCCACCTGGCCAGACAGATGTGCACAGGTCACTGTGAGAGAGGAGATCTCCACCTGGCCAGACAGATGTGCACAGGTCACTGTGAGAGAGGAGATCTCCACCTGGCCAGACAGACGTGCACAGGTCACTGTGAGAGAGGAGATCTCCACCTGGCCAGACAGATGTGCACAGGTCACTGTGAGAGAGGAGACCTCCACCTGGCCAGACAGACGTGCACAGGTCACTGTGAGAGGAGATCTCCACCTGGCCAGACAAGTCACTGTCAGCTGCGATCTCAAGAGAAGAGTGTGTGCGTTTTTCCTCATTTTGACCAGGGTTGTTCAGACAGTAGGCAGACATGAGGCACAAGTTGATCAACAAGGTCAAAATGATCAATGGGAAAATCAAATTGGAGCTAAGTGTTTATCCTTGTCACAAAGTGTGCTACTCTGTGGTTCAGGGAACTCTGATATCTTGTGTAAAGAAACCCTCAGTTAAAAATGCCCTGTCCTCGTTAGTGGGTGCATTTTTAGAACAGGGAGATAGACTCAACTGCAGGTTGAATTCTATTTAGTTTAGAAGACATCTTGTCTCTTCTTCTGTGGCCTGTGTAGGGGTTACATAAGAGTTTGAATACTTGGTAGCAGTCTGGTGTTTTTGTGGGTGGTGAGGACTCCTTGTTTGACTTATTTACAGTAATCTTGTACTGTGAATAGTGTAGCTTATTTGTTGTATGTTTCTGTTGTGTGTTGTTAGTGTGTGTATTGTCATTGGTAATTGTGTGCCTGAATGTATTTTTTTCACCAAATCTGTGCCACACAGAACAAAGAGCTCATGTGCCTATAATTATATCAACCACTCAGGTACTGTATATTCTTGGCAAAATCTTTACAAGTAGGGAGTTTTGATTATTTATTTTAATTATTTATTCATCTGCTTGGTCATTTTGTGAGCTTTCTCTAATTTCATACTCCCCAACTGGTAACAATGTGCAGAATGCATTAATATGAGAGAGCCCTGCATACAGGCCTGTGAGAGTTACACTGTGATGCTGTGTCACACTTGAGATAACTCTGGGCTGGTGCAGCAGACTTACTGCAGAGGAATGTGATGTGTTAATGTGTGACTCAGGGTGTGTGTCCAGGCTGTGAGACCTGACTTACGCCCTGCTAGTTCTCTCCAGGACTGGAGCACTACTGTCCACTCAGAAGATACAAACCCTGGGGAGTCCTTTCCTCACAGCAGCTGAAGAGCCGCACAGGGGCTGTCAGTGGGGCTCAGAGGAGTGGGGGGCCTGTTTGCTCAGGACTGTGGAAACACTGGGGTGTGAGTGCAGCATGATGACATGCCCACAGGATGTCCTGATTCACATAAAACACATCTGTCTGAACTGACAGGTGGGCACACAGGAGGTCAGCTGTTGTCAAAACCTGCTGACTGTCACACACTCGCCCCTGTACATACCTCTGAGAGTGTCCAGGACACTGGCCAGATACAGCAAGCTCAACACGAACAGAAGCATGAAGAAAAACACAACTGCAGCTTTCTGACAGAAATCTGAAAGAGTAAAACATGCATTTGAATCTTATTATAAACCAGAAATATCTGAATAAGAAAAACATGCAAGAGTCCAGTATCAGGGCAGAAAGGAACATGCTGTTCACCTACTGTACACACAGGCCTGCTGCCCATTTCAAGATCAAACAGAGGGTTTAGTTTAAAGGGAGTGTCCCACACTGACGGGCCGAAGGAACTGAGTCTCTTTAGTCTTAAGAGAGTGTTCCACACTGACAGGCTGAAGGAACTGAGTCTCTTTAGTCTGAAGGGAGTGTCCCACACTGACAAGCTGGAGGAACTGAGTCTCTTTAGTCTACACTTCCCTCTCCTTCAAAACTAGAGCAGCCACTTCTGCAGCTTGAGCTAATTTTGAGCTAATTTTCATAATCAAAGCTCTAGGCTGCTGGTCCTCTCCTCCAATCAATCTCTGTGCCCACACAGCTCCCTCAGACACCTCAGCTGTCCATCTATCCATGACTAGCAGCTGGAGTGGGGCGTCTGTTCCCATGGGACTCCAGAGGTTTCCCCTCGATTGGCATTTAAGGGTTTTTTTCCCTCCAGTGTGCAGTCAGACTTACATACAGCCTCCATGTCTCATTTTCATCCATCCTTCAGACAGCGTTTGGCTCTTTAGTTGTTATATGTTTGAACAGTTTTGTTTCTCCTCACGGGTTTTGGTGAGAGAGTGGTGGGCCATGTGTCCATCTTTTGGGGGACACGAGAAGCTCATTCCTATCTTGACCTCTTCTGGGGAGGCTCTCTCAGTGTGAGAAAGAAGGCACCCCTGACCAGACTGTCCTCTGCAGCTCCAGCTTACTGATTCTGCTCCTCTCTGTCCCCAGAGCTCTCAGCTCCCAGGCGTGAGGCAGCCTCTGGGTCTGAAGAGATAAACAACCCCGACTCTCTGGAGCCACTTGAGGTCCCAGTGCAGTCTGGACGCCCCTTTCCTGTTCTTTACTGTTCCTGCTGCTCCCAGTGAATTATTCTTGTGATGTTTCATAGTGGCAGAGGGACAGTTCTTGTCCCAGTAGATGTTGACTCATCAGTATCCTGTGAATCTGTATTTACAGCACAGTCATCACTGTTCCTACTCACCTCCACATCGTCCTCGGGCAGAACAGATCCTCTGAAGTGTCAGAGACACAACCAGGGCAATAAGAGCTACAATCAGCACAGTCAGATAACCTGGGAACAGAAGAGTGGATCAGGAAGGATATATCTTTTATCGAACATGCAGGACTGTACACAAAAGAGTTAGTAACATACAGGTTCTGTCAGCCCTGTGGAAAGTGGTCTTACAGGTACTGATGCCGTCAGTATAAAATCATTCCAGTTAAACACAACTCTGTACACTGTAAACAGTGGGTGAGGTTGGAAGAGTGCTCAGTGTGGACTTCATCTCTAACTGATATGGAACCTGGGCTGTGGGCAATGTAAGTTCACCATCAGCAGAGTGAGATACAGAAGGACCCCCTTCGCTATTGGAGCTGCTTCACTTACCATGAGTGGTTAAAAAAGGTGCCCTAAAACAGGGCATATATATACAGTACATAAGCCCTATACCTGTCCCATCACTCCTGACTGGACAGAAGAGGGATCAGCTGTCTGTGATCAAAACCACCAAAGAGCATTAAAATTAGGGACCTGGAACATCAGGACCCTCATGGACTTTCCACTTAATGACACCAGACTTGGTTTTCTGACAACCTAAGGAAGAGGTCACCTAGACAAAGAAAGAGGGGATCCTGATGAGATTTTTGATAATCTATTCAATTGTACTAATGACTGCATAAGCAAGCACACAGACAGACACCTCATGAAGTTTGCTGATGACACAGCCCTGGTCAGTTTATTAAAGGACACAGAATACCATCATGGGCCCATCCTTAATGATTTTACTAACTGGTGCAGCGAGTCCTCCCTAAACTTAAATGTTTCGAAAACAAAGGAACAGGTTATTGATTTTAGGAAAAAGACCACACCTCCTCAACCCACTACAACTGATGGTCAGCCTGTTGAAATTGTCGATGACTATAAGTACCTGCGACTGGTCACTGACAAAAACCTAGGACAAATGTTGTGACACAATCTATAAAAAAGGCCAACAGAGACTCTTCTTTCTTAGGAAACCCAGGTACTTTAAGGCAGATAAAACTATTCTTACACTTTTCTACAAATCATTCCCTGAAAGTGTCTTCACATCCTGCTTCACTTGCTGGTGTGGCAACATGAGCACCGGTAACTGTAACAGGCTGGTCAATTAGGGAATATCAGGGGCAAAATAATCAGGAATAATCAAATCAACTGAAGTATCCTTTACAGACAGAGGGTGACTAAGAAAGCCAAAAGCATCAGGGAGTGTGTGTCTCACCCCTCCATTGCGAATTCACACTTCTCCCATCTGGGAGACGCCTCTGTGCCCCCAGGTGTAAAACCAGCAGACTCAGGAAATCTTTCATCCCCACTGCAAGCTGACATCTCCTGGGACAGCACCTGCTCACCCTGCCAGAGAGAGTGGGGGTCCCACACTGGCCTTATCACTCCCCTGGGGTCATGAAAGACACTCACCCTTGACCCCAAGACACAGCCAGTGACTCTACTGCTTCGACAGACACACCTGAGTTAACAGCTGCAACTACTGACACAGCCCAGTGCTCCTGACCTCAGTGTAGCTCAGGAGACACAGGCATGAGCAACAGGCTGCAGATAAGCTACAGTGGGCCAGGATATCAGTTGGAGAACAGACACAGCTCCCTGGGTCTGCTCAGGACCACAGACTCCAGGCCAGAGACCTCTCCTGCACACAGTCCTGCCTTTAAATATCTTACATCACTGTGACTGTGTCTGGATGTGCCAGCTGTAACAGATTCACGTTCAGTGTGGTCATGTGTTGAAGGTCTGCTGTGGATCTGGTGTGTTACTGGAGTATAGTACTTACCCACTATGAGCCTTTCTATGGAAGCTCTGAAAAGGATGAAGACAACAATGCTGCCAACTGAACAAGTGAAGGGAACTGCAGCAGAAAGAGAACAAAGCAGGTACAGTATCTGTTAGCGCCACACAGTCCCTCTCCCCTGCTATCTTCACCTATAGTGGGGTACCACCCTCCAGCTCTCCCTGGCTCATTGCCTCTGACAGTACAGGTGTCTGCACACAGCAGAGACCAGAGACCACACATCGCTGTCCAGGCCTGTGGGAGGGACAGCAGAGTCCCCACCCTGTAGTGTGACCTGGCCTGGTCAGCACTGGATTGAGAAACCTCTGCAGTCTCAAGCTGCTACAAGTGGTGCTTGTGGACCAGTAGGTGGCGCTCTCTCCTCAGAACAACACTTTCTAAAGCAATTCCTCACTGTAGTGACAGGGGACAATGTGCTGTAAGAAATATCAACTTTAGATAAGAGTGTCCTATAAGTCTCTAAAGAATAAAGTTTTAATTATTTTTCTCCCTGGTACTGTAGATTTTCCATTATATTCCATTTGAAACACAACACAACATGTTCAGCTCAGAGTCTATCTGCTGGCATCTCTCCCTGGAGCTGGATTCTGCTTTGCGCTGTCAGTGATACCAATCAGACTTCAGCATCATCTTTCAACTCATGAAAGCAGGACCATCTCCCTTTGGAAGGGTTGTACAGATGTATTGCTCAGTATAAAGACGTGTTGTTAACTGTTTCTCAGTACTGGTCCTGTCCACATCACTCTGCAGGAACAGTTTGCTGCCCATGGTCTGCCCACGATTCAGGATGTAAGAGATCTTCTCTCGCTGTCTGGTGTTTCTGTTTTGTGTGTCTCAGGTTCTGCTTGGCCCTGCAGTGTCTCCTCTGTCACACACTGAGGTAAGAAGACCATACCTGTTCTCCTGATGCTTTGAGAAGATTTCCTCCACTTTGAATACACTGAAGAAAGAAGATACATAGACACTAAATTTAAAACATGTTTTAATTATGATATTGAAAAGAAATACTAAAAACTGTTTAATAAAACAATTTATTTGTCCTATTTACTGTTTGGTGGAAGCACTGTACAGCATGTGGCTGTTCTTACTGATGGAGTTGGAGACAGATGACAGTAACCAAGTTCTGTTTCACCCCTGTTACTCTAACTCATCACACATCTTCCTGAAAACCCTCATCTTCCTGCACCCCTCCTCTACCTCAGCTCTGCTCTGCAGCTGCCCCTCGGATGACATCACTTCCTGCAGGAGGGCCCTGAGGTGCAGGTGCCTCTGGGAGCTGCCTGAGCTCCTGCACTTGTCTGAGCCACGTTTGTGCCTCTGAAAGGAGTGTTTGTGCTGCTCTCCTTCCTCAGAAAGTGCGCCCTCGATCTTCAGGGAGTGACCTCACTGAGCCTCTGAAGTTGTGTCCCCACAAACAGCAAAAACAATTTCCCGAAAATGTCATTTAGATTTAAATCTTGTATAGGCAAACGCATGGCTGTGATACAGAGGTTTTAGGAATGCAGTATATAGTGTCTGAATTTCCTGACTGGTCACTGCTCTCTGGTGTTTGTCCAGACTATACGACTGGTATATAAATGTAGCTGTGATAGGTACCACCTCTTCATTGACCATGATTTTACCTTATTTCAGGACTCAGTGACCTACAAGCTCTAAGCGATGAGGCATGTTACAGAACTGATGGTTGTGAGACGTGGTCCCGATGCTAGTATAGATTTTGGGCACATATTGTACATATATTCCCATAAACAGGTGGTTCAAACAAAAGTAAAACATTGGTTTAGTCTACATTTTGGCTCATGAAAGACTGTTTTCTTTCAGAACTGTTGAGATGTTACTGTTTACATTTGTGAGATATCAGACCTTTTTTACATTTACAATGTAAATGACAATTTACAACATTGCTTTGATGACTTATTTTAAAATACTGCTGACACAGCAGGGCACCAGGACGGACATACTGTATATTCCACTAGCCTGGAGAGAGAGGGCACTATTTCCCAGGATGGAAAGCAGGACAAACTGCTTTTAGTGGTACAAACTGGCACAAATGTATCTGAAATAAATCTGGTGAGAGTCATTGTTTGTGCTGCTAGTAGGCAGGGGATCTTCAGCCAAGAGAGTTAAAATATCTTAGGTCTAACTCCTCAATAAATAAATACTTTTAAATTGTGAATCAGTATTTAGCAGCCATATCACCCTGCAACTCACAACTGGCAACCCACTGACGCTAAGCAGGCGTGAGCCTGGTCAGTACCTGGATGGGAGACTCCTGGGAAAAACTAAGGATGGTGCTGGAAGAGGTGTTAGTGGGGCCAGCAGGGGGCGCTCACCCAGCAGTCTGTGTGGGTCCTAATGCCCCAGTATAGTGACGGGGACACTATACTGTAAACAGGCGCCGTCCTTCGGAAGAGATGTAAAACCGAGGTCCTGACTCTCTGTGGTCATTAAAAATCCCAGGGTGTTTCTCGAAAAGAGTACGGGTCTCACGTCCCCGGGGTCCTGGCCAAATTTCCCATTGGCCCTTACCAGTCATGGCCTCCTAATAACCCCCTTCTATGAATTGGCTACATTACTCTGCTCTCCTCCCCACTGAGACCTGGTGTGTGGGGAGCGTTCTGGCGCACTATGGCTGCCGTCGCATCATCCAGGTGGGGCTGCACATTGGTGGTGGTGGAGGGGATCCCCATTACCTGTAAAGCGCTTTGAGTGGAGTGTCCAGAAAAGCACTATATAAGTGTAAGCAATTATTATTATTAATTATTATACAAAGCACATAAATAACTTCCTGTGTTTTATGTTATGTCCTTTTATGTTGAATTAAAGCAGCACTGTATCAGTAATAGATCCAGCTGCTTCCTGTGATTCTCTAGAAAACTCCTTGTTCTTATCGAGTGTCTGTTGGAGAGAGATTGTGAGAGTCTGTTCTCATCCCTCCCAGTGCAGTCTGGGCTTCTTTCTCTACTGTATCTCCATCACATCGCTCCATGTGTTTTCCGGAACTGAAACCTAGCAAGGAGAGAGGCTAGATCTGAGCTCTTCACATCGAATCTCTCTCTCCTGGATCTGAGAAAGCAGCTGTTCTTACCTTGAATATAAACCCCACAGAGATAGGAGATCAGTGATGAGGTACAGGCCAGTCCAATACCTGCTCTAACACCTGTGTCTAGTGTGTGGCTCTTGAAATACTCCCACAGAGCAACTGGGAACACAGGAAAAACAGAACAGAAACAAAAACATCTTCCCCTTCATTTTCTCTGACTTATTGACTTCATTTAGTGACTCACTAGTGACTCAGCTCCTGTGTCTGAGATTTCTATGACCTGTTAGTGTCACTGTGAAGACATCACTCCATTACTACAGCAGTTGTAGCAAATAATGGCACGCAGGCAGGTGTGGAACAATGGACTATGTATTAAAGAAAAGTTAGTCTATTACAGTACACTACTGATCGGACACCTTTCTCTCACGCTAGCTGTCTCCCACTGTCCCCTGTTCTCCCTGTTTATACATTCCTATATCACTTTACTACAAGAGTAACAGGAAATTCTGTGTGAATCTACAGGAGGAAAACATGTACAATTCACACACTTCTCCTAATAGATTCAGTGTCACAAGAATAAATAGGGACACAATCATGACAACAAGCTTACAGGGTGTGAGCTATTGTGCTGTATTGCACTGTTTACATACTATGAGTTTGATTTTAATGTGAACACTACAATATGGCACTGTAACTGTTTTATAGCAGCAGTAATACACTGGCTTTATAAGTGAACAGGAACACTAACAGGGCCTGTCCAGCTGGTTACAGACTGAATACTCCTGGTCTGACTGTATACTGGCCCTGAGAATCACATCACACTCACACACTGGAGCAAAGACAAGCAGCTCAGCAGCCACTATACAGGACCTCAAACATGTGTGTGTTTATTACTGTAAATACACGAGCTAACAGCTAATACTTCTCTGAAATTGGAAATAGAAACAATCAGTTTTAATTTTACTTACCAGACCACATCACTGTTATCACAACAAAATTAATTATTGAGAAACTGATGGAAACTGAGTTCTTCACTGGAAAAAACAGACACAAACATGTGAATTGGACACCACTCCTCAACACTGTCACTGAATTTTAATTTTAACCAGCCTCTGTTAAAAACCACTACAATTCACACACTGCTTTCATCACCCTGTGAACTCTGACTCTCCATGCTGAAGGAGAGGAACTTCACCTCAGTCCAGACCCTCATGGTGTGATCGAACACACTTAGACTGCAGCTGAGCTGATGGCCAGGAGTCACCAGACTCACTGATTCTGTGGTCTAGTTCTACTGCTGAGGCGCTTGGTTCAGTTCAGTCATGTCAAGACAGCAGCAGGGCTCAGAGAGGGAAAAGCAGACAGATTCCCCATCCTGAGGTCCTCCAGAGAACACAGCAGCACAACAGATACTGTCAGTATCATTCACAGATACACTCTCATAACCAGTACTTAGCCAGTCTATAGGAAAGATCATGATTCAGGATCTGAGCGAAACTGAAATGATAAACTGCACTGTGTATTTCTGGAGATCCAGTTACAGTGACAAGAAGATGAATAAAGACCTAGAATTATTGTTCTGCATTGTGTCTACAGTTCTACGGTGAGTTAAAAAAAAGTCAAATACTTTTTTTAAACCAGAACCACCCAGGTGGACTTAGGTTTATGATCTAAAAACAGAGCTCCTTTAAGGATCTGATCTTTGAGTATGAGCTCCCCCTGCAGGTAGATACTAGTACAGAAAAATCTCAGGACAAGAACAGGACAGGAGCCATTAACTGGTAAATCACAGAAGAGCAACAGTTACAGGTCTAACTCAGGGCAGGCAAGTCCTCAGGTTCTCTGGTTATCTTTCTATGTCTGATTTTAATGGGAGCAAAAAACTCTCCAACTGAACTGTGAGCAGGCTGGGGTTGAGCTCACAAAGCTGGTGACTTCAGTGTTGATGGTGCTGAAATCAAACCCCTGATCACAGCTAGAATCTCTCATGTTCCTTCTGACCCTGAGTTGTCATTTGATGTTCAGGTTAGTAATGTCATAGCGATATAACTCTTGCAGATGAGAAACACTGCTCAGCTACAGCCCCTACTGAGTGAAATAGGCCTGTCTGACAGTGAAATATTAATAAAAAACTGGAAACAAGTCTTTATTATGCAAAGGAACAAGTAAAGGTTTATTCCATGCTGAAAAGAGAAGAAAGAAAACACAATGTTTCGGCCGTGGAGCCTCCTTCAGGTGAATAAACCAATTACTTGTTCCTTTTCAGCCTACGTATGCTGACACAGCTACCCACCTGAACTACATGTCTTTATTATGTCTCTCGTTTACATAAAAAAGCTCAGTTTACATGTTGTTTGAACTGTACTGGCTCTTACTGGCATTCAGAGTGGGACAGCTTACTGTGCCTTCCTTATTCTGGTCACAAATATGATCTTTTTAGGAAAATATACTTTGTACTGAATTTATATTTAACAGTCTTAATATAATTTGAAAATATTAAGAAATATTAAAATACAAATAAGCAAATAAAAATGAAATAACCATAAAATTATTGATTTTCTAGAGTATGTACATAGTACAAAGTAAATACTATATAATCCAGGTGGATATTGCACATTGGTGGTGGATCCCCATTACCTGTAAAGCGCTTTGAGTGGAGTGTCCAGAAGAGCGCTATATAAGTGTAAGCAATTATTAATTATTAATTATTATTATTACCTATAATTGTGCCAAATGTGTAGATTTTCAAGATGCACCTAAAAAGAAACAGTTCTCTAAAGTGAGCTCATCTCTTAAGAACTTACCATTGAATAAAGACAGAACTGGCACATTCCTCAGAAGATTAACAGTCACACACATGATCACTTCTTCCAAAGACCCTGCAAAACAAGTCACATCAGGAGCCAAAAGCAAAGCAGTAGTGATTACACACAAGTAGCTAATTAAAATTCTGTGCCAGAGAAATTAGAAAAGTTCATCAAGTTAACCTAGCAATCCTGCCTGATGTACTTTAATTGTTTGCCTGTGACAGTAAACATGAACACAGTACAGGCTATAAATAATCACTGCCTGCACAGAGCAACAGATTCACAGATCTCTGCAGCCCCTGACTTCAGAGCAGCTCACAGACAGACCTTCAGATGTTGAATGGGAGGTTGATGTCTGTTTCCTGAGACATCCTGTTTTATTAATATCTAAAACACATTTCTAAAATATGTTAAACAGCACTAATGATATTTCTAACAACCCTGAATATGTCTGGAGATACCAGCAATCAGTACAGTAACCAACAAACAAGCTCCAGTATGTCCAAAATTTGGCAGCCAGAATCCTGACCAGGTCTAGTGCAAGTGATCACATCACTCCTATCCTGGACTCCTTGCACTGGCTTCCTATCAGGTTTCATGTGGATACTCACCTATAGGGCTGTGCATGACACCTCAGTACCTGTCTGAGTTACTACCGTCCTTCTCCCCACCTCACAGCCTTCGCTCAACTGACTCTGGTCTCCTGTCTGTCCCCCGAGCTTGTCCACACTCTGTGGGTGACAGGGTCTTCTCCTGCTGCACCCCAGAGCTCTGCAACTCTCTCCCCACGGATATCAGAGAGTCACCCACCCTGAGCACATTCAAATCCAGACTCAAGAGCTTTCTCTTCAGAAAGGCTCTTATTAATTTGTGTCTGTGACTGCACACTGCATCTTCTACTGCTCATTAATCTTCTACATCTTCTACAACACTCAAATCTCTATATATATACCTGACACTGATGGGGCTGTCTCTATTCTCTCTAATTGCATCTCTGACATAAAAACTTGGATGACTCAAGATTTCCTTCATCTAAACTGTGACAAGACTGAAGTCATGTGTATTGGACCCCATCAGCTTTGAAAAGCCAGTGCTGTAACCCTGTGGACGGTACTGTACTTGAGCTTCAGTCTAAACTGAAACACTCGGGGGTGATATTTGATTCAGGCTTGACATTCGACCCACATGGGCAGCATATTGTCAAAACATCTTTCTTTCACCTCAGATATATCGCTAGACTGTGCCCGTTGTTATCACTGTGGCTGAAAAGCTGGTCAACACATTTGTGTTCTCTCGAATTGACTACTGAAATGCTCTACTCGCTGGAGTATATAAATCCACTTTGAACAAACTCCAGATCTGTCCAAAATTCGACAGCCAGAATCCTGACCAGATCTAGTGCAAGTGATCACATTACTCCTGGAGAATTTCTAATCCCTTGTGTTTCCCTTAAATGTGTTATCACCTATCTTTATGAACTGTTTTGTTTTGTTTTGTGTTCAATCTGTGCACTGGATTTTCAGAGATGACAAACAAGCATGGTCCCACATGCAGTACAGTACAGTACAGTAATAAAGAACCAATCGTCACGGTATGGCAGACTTGGTACCTAAACAAACTGAACAAATCCAGCATTCGTATAATAAAGGAAGAGAGGAGAAGAAAAAAGAAAACCAGACATGTGAAAGTCAGAAGGAAAAGAGGAGATAAAGCAGAGAAAGGAGAGAAGGGGGGAGTCACAATCTTCAAAGTCTGTCAACTGTCTGTGTCAAACTTCTCCACTTCACTAGTGAGACGTCAGACTTTGCTCCATCAGGAACAACCTGTTCCCCACCTTCACTCACCAGGGAGGGTTGTGATGCACTTTCTCCAGCTTGAGAGAAGCAAGTTTTCCCTCTGTGGCCCGACTGCAGTTTTTATCTGCCTGGATATTCTCTTTTAAACTTCTTTAAGAGTTTGCAGTTCGTGTCCTTTTGTTTCAACTGAATCTTTTACTTTCAGTGTATTGCACTTTGGGAATACACATTAGAGATCTTTATAAAATAAAGTTTATTCTTATTCCTACAACCCACAACATCCAGATAATTACAGTCAGAAGAGCAGAATGTGCTCTGAGATGAAATGAACAAACTTACCTTCAGTTACACCCCAGAGGACAAATGAAATAGACAATAAGACACTAGGAGCAAAGAGGAATGTCCTAACAAGCACACGTTTATCTGCGGAAAGATAAAAGATGAGAAAAAATAAAAAAAATATTTAGTTAAGGTGTAAAAATAACATTCAGATGTCAAGTTTCATGTATTTATCAGTTAGCAGGAAATTCAGTAATGTCTCCATTACTGCTTCAGTTCTATATACAGAACAGTCAAACTGCAGGAGTACTAATTCTAGACTTTACACACCTAAACTGCCTCCAGTGACAAACAGATAACTAGACTTCTGTTTCTTCTGTTCTTTAACAACTTCATAAAACTGAGAGTTCTACTACAGAGAAGTTCAGTGAAAAGCTTCCACACAGGTACTGGGTGATGTCACTGTGTTCTTCACAGAGCTACTGGGTGATGTCACTGTGGTCTCAACAGAATTGCTCCACATTGTGTCTAAAGGACTGACAAAGGGGTCAACACTGGAGAGTACTGGACAGCTAAGCTGAGATCTTCTGCATCTAAACTTGACTGTGCAAGAACGTGAGCCTTACACAGGTGAGCATAAAATAACAATAATTAATTGCTAACATATATATATAAATCCTTATATAGTGCTTTTCGGGACACTTCACTCAAAGCACTTTACAGGTAATGGGTATCTCCTCCACAATCAGTGTGCAGCCCCACCTGAATGATGCTCCAGTCCTCTCACACACACAAGCTCTCGGTGGGGAGGAGACCAGAGTGATGAAGCCAGTTCAGAGAGGGGGGTTATTAGGAGGCCATGACTGGTAAAGGCCAGGGGGAAATTAGGCCAGGACACCGGGGTAACACCCCTACTCTTTTCGAGAAATGCCCTGGGATTATGAATGACCACAGAGAGTCAGGACCTCGGTTTTACGTCTCATCCGAAGAACGGCACCTTTTTTTACAGTATAGTGTCCCTGTCAATATACTGGGGCATTAGGACCCACCTAGACCACAGGGTGAGCGCCCCCTGCAGGCCCCACTAACACCTACAGCAACCATTTTTTCCCACAAGAGGTCTCCCATCCAGGTGCTGACCAGGCTCACACCTCCTGAGCTTCAGTGGGTTGCCAGTTGTGAGTTGCAGGGTGATATGGGCACTAACCACTTTCTCTGTTCATATTTATTAAGTGGACAGGCAATGTAACTCTAACTCATAAGATAATTTAAAATTTAAAATGTACTTACCAAAACAGATGCAGATATACATTAGCATCCAAACTACTGGTGCAGAAAAGGCCAAGAGCAGTGCCCCCACATGTATTGAAGAAAAGCCTGAAGAGAGAACAGAACAGACCATTGAAAAACCCGGCTTTCTGCTTTCATCTGTACGTACTGTGATGTCACAGGGGGCACAGAGATCAGATGGGCACTTATATAAGTGTGGCCTGGCCCACAGGCACTCACTTCCAGAGTCAGTCTGACAGTTTAGCAGTGTTTATTGTAATACACAAAAAATTGGAGAAAAATAAATTGAACTTCAAGAAAGCCTGAATGGTAGTTTGAGCTCATGACTGACTTAAAGTTCCCTGTCTAAATACATATAGGATATTTCTCTTTGAAAAACACCGAAAAAGAAGAAACATTTTCTCTCCAGACTCATACTCCATATGCCCTGTCCATGCCTGTTTTCCTTTCAGTGTCCTCCTCTGGTCCTTAGTTGAAATCCAGTTTAAATCTCCTCTTGTAGGTCTTAAAATTTTTATTTCTCACAGTTCTGTTCTTTCATTCAAGTCTCTGCTTATATCGCTCTTTTCCTATCTTGGTCTAGTCACGGTTATTTTTGTTCTTTTTATCAGATTCCAAACAGCTGAATATTTACAGCAAAACACAGCTCTTTGCCTGCAGTAGAGTAGTAGAGGAGTTTATTGCCATAAGCACATGTACATTGGAATTCGTATTCACGCTGATCTCTTGGGAAATACTCACACCACACAATGTAGACAGTTCATTACAAACATAATAAATAATAACAGCAGAACAATAAATATGTAGAGCGCAGGAGGGAGAACAGTCTGTCACAGGATGATTGGGATCCTGAATGAGGAATTGGGTTTATTGCGACAGCAGATGATGTCAATCTCACCGATTGATGGTCAATCACATCCTGTAATCCTCTGTGCCCTTGCCACAACCCTTTGTAGCCCATCTCTGTCATGCACAGTAGTACTGCTGTCCCACACAGTGATGCCACTAGTTAAGACACTTTCTAAGGTGCTGCAGTAAAAGTTCATTAGGAGCTGCTTCTCCAAACCACATTTCTTTAAGCACTGCAGAAAGTGCAGGCGCTGTTGTGCCTTTTTCAGGCTACAGTGTTGTGAGACCAAGCCAGGCCAGTGGTGATCTGCAGGCCGAGGAACCTGAAGCAGCTGACAGTGTCCACTGCTGTGCCCTTGATCCTGAGTGGGGCAAGACTCCCTCTGGGTCTCCTGAAGTCCACATGAGCTCTTCTGTCTTGTTGAGAGTCAGGGCCAGATTGTTGTCAAGGCACCATCTTGTAAGATGCTCCACCTCACTCCTGCGTGCAGACTCATCGTTGTTGTTGATCAGCCCAATAATAGTGGTGTCATCAGGAGACTTAATAATGTGGTTGCTGCTGTAAGTGTCTGTACAGCCAGGACTGAGACAGCAGCCTTGTAGAGCTCCAGTGTTCAGGATCACTGTAGAGTAGATAATGTTGCCAATTTTCACCACCTGAGGTCTGTCTGCCCGTTGGAAATCCAGTATCCAGTTGCAGATAGAGTTGCACAAACCCTGAGTTCTGGGACCAGCTTGGTGGGAACAATTGTGTTGAAGGCCGAGCTGTAATCTGTAAACAGCTTCCTAACACAGGAGCCCCGTCTGTCTGAATGTCCGAGGGCAGTATGAAGTGCTCGAGATACGGCATCATCAGCTGACCTCTTCAGGCAGTGAGCAAACTGACGTGGGTCAAGGGAGTCTGGGATAGAGCGGTTTATATACAGTAGGACAATATTAGTCCTTTTCCTGACCACTGAAGTGAGATGTAACCGTGAAATGGAGTGGTATGCTCCCCTGATAATAGTGATCCAGTGTGTTACTGCCTCTAGGGTGAACAGAGACGAGTTGGAAGTGCTTTGGTAGCACTTTTTTAAGGCTGCAGTGGTTAAAGCCCCCGCCAGGACAGAAACAGTTTCAGGATGCCTGTTTTCATACTTGCTGATGGCCCTGCACAGATTCAGCATCAGCATGCGGGTGAATATACACAGCGGTCATAATAACGGCCCTAAATTCACTCGGTAGGGAAAACGGCGACATTTCATAGTGAGGTACAGTATTCCAGATCAGGTGAGCAAGATCTGTAGACAATTTCTCCATCAGTGCACCAAAGGTTATTAATTATGAAACACACTCCAGCTCTTTTCTCCTAAAGGGCTCTAAATCTCCAGTCCAGGAATGTCTGTCAGTAGTAGGTGATGGTCAAACACATATTTTTGGCTACAAATGAGACATAACATGTAAATATACAACATAAACAAGAGAGCTACACGTGAGATGTCACCATGGGACAGGGCCATCTTAGTGTATGGCGTCTACCTTCTCTGGTTCTGTAATACTTCCCAAACGTCATGTGCTCCTGCTATCAGCTAGAAAGTAGAACTACTGTATATAGGCTGGAATAGAGAGCACAGCATTTAAGGGTATTATTTTATCCCAGAGAATTTTTCATAGTGCAGTAGGAAGTGCACCTCTGTCTCTATTTCTCCCCGCTGGCAGTGGGAGCACAGCCTGTCCTCTCTGGGCAGCCAGGTCTGCCTGTGTCCAGTCTCTATGGCCAGGCTGCGGTCATTGAGTCTGTCCTCTCTGGGCAGCCAGGTCTGCCTGTGTCCAGTCTCTATGGCCAGGCTGCGGTCATTGAGTCTGTCCTCTCTGGGCAGCCAGGTCTGCCTGTGTCCAGTCTCTATGGCCAGGCTGTGGTCACTGAGCCTGTCCTCTCTGGGCAGCCAGGTCTGCCTGTGTCCAGTCTCTATGGCCAGACTGTGGTCACTGAGCCTGTGCTCTCTGGAGAGCCAGGAGCTATATCACCCTGCAGTTCACAACTGGCAGCCCACAGAATCTCAGCAGGTGTGAGCCTGGTCAGTACCTGGATTGGAGACCTCCTGGGAAAAATTAATGTTGCTGCTGGAAGAGGTGTTAGTGGGGCCAGTATGGGGCACCCACCCTGCGGTCTGTGTGGGTCCTAATGCCCCAGTATAGTGACGGGGACACTATACTGTACAAAGACACTGTCCTATTAAAAGGCCTCCTAATAACCCCCATCTCTGAACTGGCTTCATCAATCTCCTCTCCTCCCCACTGAGAGCTGGTGTGTGTGAGAGGACTGGAGCATCATCCAGGGGGGGCTGCACACTGGTGGGGGTGGGGGGGATCTCCATTACCTGTAAAGATATCTGAGGGGAGAGTCCAGAAAAGAGCTATATAAGTGTAATAAGTGTAAGGTATTATTATTATTATTATTATTATTATTATTATTATTATTATTATTGAATTTCTAATCCCTTGTGTTCCTTTGTCTTAAATTTGTTATCTTTATGAACCATTTTTTGTTGTTTTGTGTTCAATCTGTGCACTGGATTTTCAGAGATGACAAACAAGCATGGTCCCACATGCAGTACAGTAATAAAGAACTGTGACCAATCGTCACGGTATGGCAGACTTGGTACCTAAACAAACGGAATAAATCCAGCATTCGTATAATAAAGGAAGAGAGGAGAAGAAAAAAGGAAACCAGAGGTGTGAAAGTCAGAAGGAAAAGAGGAGATAAAGCAGAGAAAGGAGAGAAGGGGGGAGTCACAATCTTCAAAGTCTGTCAACTGTCTGCGTCAAACTTCTCCACTTCACTAGCGAGACGTCAGACTTTGCTCCATCAGGAACAACCTGTTCCCCACCTTCACTCACCGGGGAGGGGGTGTGATGCACTTTCTCCAGCTTGAGAGAAGCAGGTTTTCCCTCTGTGGCCCGACTGCAATTGTTATCTGCCTGGATATTCTCTTTTAAACTTCTTTAAGAGTTTGCAGTTCATGTTCTTTTTTTTCAACTGGATTTACTTTCAGTGTATTGCACTTTGGGAATACACTATTAGAGGTCTTTATAAAATAAAGTTTTTTCTTTTTCCTACAACCCATAACATCCAGATAAATAATAGTCAGTTATGATTATTATATCTGCCTGTGTCCACTTTCTGTGGCCCAGTCAAGGTCAGTGAGCCAGTACTTCATCAGGGTCTGTTAATCCTTCCTGTCTCTCACTCTGATCAGATACTTGGCAAGTGAGTGTTGTCTGTTTAGAGTCCTGTGGTCCAGTTTCTGCTGTGTTGTTTGAATGCAGGTCTAGGTGAGGTAGCTGGAAGACTCCAGACTGTGAGAGACACAGAAGAAAAGAGTCTGAACCTCTGAATAAGTCTAGAGAAAGAGCAGCATTCTGGGCAGGCTGAGGATGAAGGGTACTCTTGTTTTGTCTTTAAAACAATAAAGAGCAGGGTCACACTGCCGACTGAGGTGTGTCTCCCCAGGAAGTGTGTGCCTTAAGACACTGCGGAGACATCATTAATACAGACCTGCTGGTTAGAAACCACAGAGGGGGATATATCCCCGCAAGGGGAGCCACTTAAGATCAAGGAACCCGGAGGGGATCTGGGACACAATGACCAGTGAAGACCAGGTGGCCTGGGCAGTGGATTTAAAACTGCAGCGCTGGCCATGTGCCTCGTTGGTCAACACAGCCAGGTGGTGCAGGGTCCGGCTCCAGTGGCTACATGCAGACAGGAAGCCGAAGGGCAGCCTGGCAAAGCATCAGGTGAGCCAGTAGTTGCTGTTCGTTACACTGAGGAGCAGATACAGCCCTGAATAAGTAGCAGAACCTGTTGTTACTGTGTTCAACCACTAGTAAGGTAAGGAAGAGCTGCCCTGGCCAAACAGGAACAACCAAGGTTTACTCTGCTACTGCCTGTGAGGGACCAGGAAACGTGTCCTCTGCTCTGAGTCTGTAAGTGAAGGACTGGGGGCACAGGCAGTGCCAGGACTTCACCTGCCAGAGCCATAGAAGGAGGAGATCCCACAAGCCAGGACCGAGGCGTGATGAGAGTACGACAGGGAGTAAAGAGATACCGCTGGCGGCTCTCTGAGCCTGGGAACCCGTGAGCACAGGGCTCAGAGATCCTCGTGAGGTTATCACTCAGAGAGAGCGAGGGTGCAAAAATGTGAAGGCGACCCAGGTACGACACTGGTCATCTTGAGTCCTAGTGTTTCCTCAGTGAGAGGACACGTAACTTCCACGCTCTCAGAGAAGAGTACAAATGTGATTAGTCCGACACTCCGGGGCACGATTTTCATTCAGCTGGTTCTTGAAAGAAACCAGGACATCAGATTTAACAACATGGCTGGGGAAAGAGCCTCCTGTTCTTAGTTTTAAATGCACATCCTTGTAGTTTCCACACATGTTCTCTGGTTAATGTTTCACAGTTGATTCTGAAGAAATCCAGTTGACTTTGTCAGTAATTCTGAAAATTTCAATAATAATAATAATATCCCTACACTTACAGTATGTAGCACTTTTCTGGACACTCCACTCAAAGCTCTTTACAGGTCATGGGGATCCCCTCCACCCCCACCAGTGTGCAGCCCCACCTGGATGATGCTCCAGTCCTCTCACACACACCAGCTCTCAGTGGGGAGGAGAGCAGAGTGATGGAGCCAGTTCAGAGATGGGGGTTATTAGGAGGCCATGACTGGTAAAGGCCAGGGGGAAATTTGACCAGGACACCCCTACACTTCACGAGAGATGCCCTGGGATTATTAATGACCACAGAGAGTCAAGACCTCAGTTTTACGTCTCATCCAAAGGACAGTGCCTGTTTACAGTATAGGGTCCCCGTCACTATACTGGGGCATTAGGACCCACACAGACCGTGGGGGGAGCACCTCCTACTGGCAGTTGTGAGCTGCAGAGTGATGCTGGCAATAATACTTAGAACATATATATAGTCCCTTGCAGTCTCCACTGCTCGAGACTAAAGAGATTCAGTTCCTCAGCCTGTTAGTGTGGGACACTCCCTTCAGACTAAAGAGACTCAGTTTCTCCAGCCTGTCAGTGTGGGACACTCCCTTCAGACTAAAGAGGCTCAGTTCCTCCAGCCTGTCAGCTGTAATACCTGTAAAAGCAATGTACCCATACAGTATCTCCATGGCTGCAGGACGAGTCTCCAGTCAGTCTGTTAGATCCTCTAATGACAATTACGCACAAGTAATCTGACTGAGGCTGTTAGTTTCACTTTCGCCCACTGGCTAGATGTTTAAAACAGGGGCTCCTGTCTCCTGGCTGCTGCTGTCAGGTCAGTGTAGTTTGTACACATTCAACATCACTTTCCAGGTGATTTTTACTAAATCCTTTTCAATTTCATCGTCTGCGTCCATCGAGTTTGCTAATCCTTGCATTTTGCAAACCTAACTAGCTTACTAACTCGGTATTATAACACTGTAGATGTACAGTATGGTGTAAATGCTTTATTTAAACCCAGTTTCTGATAGAACCCCTCCTACAGGATATAGACTTCATCCTGTGTTTCTGCGTGGAAGTGGTTTGACTTACCCAGCTCTATCAGCTCTGCTGTAGCGTCTGCAGACTCATGTTCACCAAAGACTCTGCACACGAACTGCCCCTTGTCTTCAGTCCTGACGTCCTTCAGCCGCAGAGAGAAGTTTCCTCTGGGAATCTCCTGAGGGAAGAGCTCCGCTCGGCCCCGGTAGCTCTGGTGCTGGGACTCGGGCCTGCTCTCCCCCTCGGAGAACAGGAGCACCAGGACTTCAGAGTCTGTCCTCAGCCACTCCACCTCCAGCTGCTCTGGGAGAACATGTGTGTCCACAGAGCAGTTCAGCACCACCTCCCCTCCAGGGTAGGACACAACAGCACGATCAGCTCCAGTCACAACTAGACTCTCTGTGAATCAACAGGAACAGCAAAATGCACTCAAGTCATTTAATTACAGTGACACTTTATCTTATAAAATGGGGGTGAAAATAAACCTTAAAATTTTGATATACAATCTAAGCAAACATTTTTTTTCTCACCTTAACTGAGACTCTTTCACAGCTGGCTGACTGTAATCTATTGGACTATAAAGGACAGTATCTGTCACAGTGAGGTAAAGCCAAGCTCCCAACACTAAACTGCTTGTAGAAGAGAGATCACTCCCAGATCACTCCTGCTGTACTCATGGGGCTGGCTCTTCCACTTCACTGCTGTTTGATCAGAAAGCTATATTTCAAGAGGTGTTTAGAACTAGTGAGAGAACAGAATGTCTCAGGCAGTGTTTTATTATTTCAATAACTGGACAAGCCGGTCAAGGGATGAGGAAACCTTACTCACTCTTTTCTTTGAGCTCCACTGTTGACTCACCGGAGCCCTGCGCCGTGTGGATGGCACACCTGTACACTCCTGTGTCTTCAGCCGTGACGTTGGCCAGCCACAGAGAGAAGTTTCCTCTGGGAATCTCCTGAGGGAAGAGCTCCGCTCGGCCCCGGTAGCTCTGGTGCTGGGACTCCGGCCTGCTCTCCCCCTCGGAGAACAGGAGCACCAGGGTGTCTGGATCTGTCCTCAGCCACTCCACCTCTAGCTCCTGCAGGGGGACAGTGCTGTCCACAGAGCAGGGCAGCAGCACCTCGTCCCCAGGCCTGGCCACTAGAGGCTCCCTGGGGCCCTGCACAGAGAAACCTGGGGCCACAGAAGAGTGGATCATCAGGCCCAGAGCCAACGAGCCCTGTGTTTACTGCAGGTACCGGTGCTTCAGGGTCACTTTATATAGGATGACATCATTCTTATACAGTACGTTCACACTTACTACTGTTACAATTATCACAGTACTGCACTAAATGACACTATTCTACACTGTACAGCAATTTAATAAGAGCTCTAATTCAAGCAAAGAGCAATCTTTCACATCACTAGAACACTGGTCAGTCATGCTGGAAGGGCATCACTGCAGACACACAGCAGACATTACTCCAGACACACATACACACCAGGCAGGCCTGAGGCTGCACAAGTGTGTGTGTAAAGCTAGATTGACACCTATCCGGAGGACCTTTACGACCTGTATGACTGCAGAGTCTGCAGGTCTCTGCCCCCTGTGCTCTAACTGACCTGGTCTCCTGCTGTAAATTAAAAACCTTCTACCCCAGGAGGCTCCAACCCCAGAGTCAGGAGGCTGCTGTGTGAAACTGTGCTGAAATGTAAAACCTAATTTTATCCGTGGAGCTTCCAAGGTACAGTATAAACAGAACTTGAAACTCATTTGCTCCAATTTCAAATGTATTGATCATCAGTTTCTCAGGATTATATACTATTGAATTTGTCCTCTATCCCACCCTTCCTGAGCTGAGGAGAGGCAGGAGGAAGAAGAGGGAACTACTGTACCTTCAGTCCTCAAAGCTCCCCACACAGCAGCCAGGAGCCCCAGCACAGTCAGTGTCCTCATCTCTCCTGAGGGCCCTGGGCTCTACAGAGCTGTCAGAGTGAAGAGATCGCTGCAGAGCTGGGAGTACAGCACACAGGAAAGGAGATGTCAGCATTGGTGAATTCAATCTTATTACAGATCAGATTGATACCAATGGATAAAAGCAATCGGTTTAACTTCTGTTTTAGCCCAAAGCTACACTGTAACTGTATCTAAAACATAACTGTTTACCAGTGATATATAACTTGCTAAAAAGTACTCATTTTAACAGAGAAAGGCCAGTAGGTGTTAAAGCCTTCATCCTGAAACTGCAGGATAGAAGCGTGAGACATTACACTTTCATTTTCACTCTCTCCTGCTCACTCCCTTGAAAATCCACAAGGCCATATGAATCCTTCTACAGCACCTACAGGACTCGGTGTGCCAGAGAGCTTTCACAGGAGTAAACAGAGGGTACAGACACAGCCTAGTGTCCCAGAATTTCTGATGGGACGTGGGAGTTCCCAATATCAACAGTTCTTGTAGGAAACATCTGATGATTTAAACTGGGAAAATAACTAGACTCCTAAACAAGGACAGCTCAAAATACTGGCTGAACAGCTATGCACCTCTTTAAATTCTTTGTGTGACACACAGAAGATAAAAATGTGCCTAAAAGTCTAGTTCACAAAATCAGAAAACACTGAGCTGTTTTGGTGCCTTTACTGTATGTGATGTAGACTTCCCTGGAACAGTAGTTTTGCTCCAGTTAAAATGGGGCCAGTAACTGAGGCTGGGGCAATAATCTCAGTGAGTGTGGGCACTGATACAGGAGACGAAAGAGACACATTGCAGCTGTAGGGCAGTGCTTGTCAAGAACTAAGCAGGAGAATTAATTCATTTCTGAGCACCAAGGCACCTGTGGTGGTATCAATAGCAAAGCATCTTGACCAGAGTCCTGAACAACATACACATTTATGTGTGAACCAAGCACAGTGAAACAGTTAAAGTGGAACTGCAGTCCCAACTTCTACAGTAACAAAATAAATTCATTGATGTTATAGAAAAAAAAAAACAAATTTCAAATTAAGCACAAAATCATGAACTCTGTGAAAGTGCTGTAAGTTGCCATGCTGTTGCAAAACTCTGGTCTCACCATGGGTGAGAGGGTGAGTTCCCACGAATTGTGATGTGAATTGGCCCTTCCTGCTCACTAGTTCCTGTCATGACTGATGTACTGTGATGTACGAGTGGATCAGTACAGGTTGTGCAGCAAAAATTTCACTGCAGAAATGTTCCACTGTGATAAGCATGCAGGGTTAACCAGTAGTATTTGTGGGCAAAACTGTCCTGAAATTGAGAGCAATATTTCTACTGGGTTAAAGAGCTGGATTCACAAGCCTTCTTGTTTACAGTATTACAGGGCCTCTTCACCTCACTGGAAGGTTTTGTTGCCTCGTTCTGAATCAGAGAACATGGCGCTGTGGATACCTGGAAACTGGATGTAACTTGAGGTTTTACAAGTTACTGTGTACATTTTACTTTTATTGTGGTTTGAAATGCACGCATTAATGCTGATTCTTTCTAAACTCAAAATAGGAAAATAGCGTTGTGGTTCCCCTTTAATGAGCCCAAACTGCCACGCTGCTCAGCTGTGAGTGTGTGTGCTACTTGAAAGTGCTTCAACAAAGAGTGATGCTTTAGTGCTGGAGTGTGCTGTAAGTTTTCACTAATTAGTGACAAACTAGTGCCTGCCTCCAGGAAAGCGCTTCCTCTTCCTGCTCCTCAGTGAATCCCCGGACAGAAGGTGTCCATGCTGAGTGCTCCAGGGACAGAGATGATGTTGACTTGTGGGCCTGCTGACAGTGAAGCTGAAGACCGGCCCCCATCTCCAGCTCCTGTACCAGTGGTGTCCTGTCTCTGGGCCTCTGGGAAATTCAGGAGACACACGTGATGGTGTTGGGCTGGGAGAACGATGTCTCACCTCTGTAGCTGTCTCTCTCACAGCTGGAGCTCGGGCTGGCTGGGTCCCCTGAGCGATGGCTGTACCTCTGCCAGGACGATGCAGACTCCCTCTTCAGGGCTGTCAGACCTCCTGCACTGACAAGGGCTGTGCTCTGGATGGACCAACACACCAGTACCACCACACAGCCTCATCACAGCCAGCAGCCAAATCACCCTGCAGCTCCCAGCTGGCAGCCCCCTGGAGCTCAGCAGTGTGAGCCTGGTCAGTACCTGGATGAGAGACTCCTGGGAAAGCTGAGGCTGCTGCTGGAAGAGGTGTTAGTGGAGCCAGCAGGGGGCGCTCACCCTGCAGTCTGTGTGGGTCCTAATGCCCCAGTATAGTGACGGGGACACTGTACTGTAAAAAGGCGCCGTCCTTCGGATGAGATGTAAAACCAAGGTCCTGACTCTCTGTGGTCATTAAAAATCCCAGGAAGTCTCTCGAAAAGATTAGGGGTGTTACCCTGTTGTCCTTGCTAAATTTTCCCCTGGCCTTTACCAGTCATGGCCTCCTAATAACCCCCGTCTCTGAACTGGCTTCATCACTCTGCTCTCCTCCCCACTGAGAGCTGGTGTGTGTGAGAGGACTGGAGCATCATCCAGGTGGGGCTGCACACTGGTGGGGGTGGAGGGGTTTTGAGTGGTAAAGAGCTCTGAGGGGAGTGTCCAGAAAGGTGCTATATAAGTGTGAGGAATTGTCATCATCATCTTCATCATCACAGCTGTGGTGCTGCTGATATGACCTGGCAGCAGGACTGGGGCTGGAAAGGCCAGCTATGACTGCTGGAGCTGCATGATGGAGGTCGGCCTCTGCTGTAGACCCACGAGCAGGGGAATCTGTTTGATGTCGACACTCATAACAAGGACTGCACTGGCCCTCCCAGGGCCCCTCTGGGGACTGTGGTCTCCTACGTGCAGATGGAGACGGGCCCTCTGGAGAATGAGAACAGGCACGTCCACATGAGTCAGTGGTGTCCAGTTTCAGTGTGAGTCTGTCTAGCCCGGCTGTCAGCTTGATGTCAGACAAGCTATGGGCTGGAGTGGAGAGAGCAGGCGGTGGAGCAGACATTGGCACTGGAGCTGGGAAGGAGATGTGGAGTGAGGAACGCGCTCTCTCACACTGGCCAGATATCTTTAGAGCTTCATCCAGCACGGCGACACCAGACTCCAGGACAAGTCCAGCAGTTCTCCTGCAATGGCAGTTTGTCCATGATCCGGGAAAGCTTGCAGTACAGGGAGACACAGCTCTGCGGCATACACCTCCGCAGCTTCATCAGGCTGAGGCAGCTGTGCATTCAGATATGTCTGATTTCTCCCCGCTGCTGAGCGGATACAGGGAGAGAGGAGGGTGGGGAACAGGCACTCAGGAGGATACAGGGGGAGAGGGGGGGTGGGGAACAGGCGCTCAGGAGGATACAGGGGGAGAGGTGCTCAGGAGGATACAGGGGGAGAGGCGCTCAGGAGGATACAGGGGGAGAGGGGGGGTGGGGAACAGGCGCTCAGGAGGATACAGGGGGACAGGTGTCAGGAGGATACAGGGGGAGAGGCGCACAGGAGGATACAGGGGGAGAGGTGCTCAGGAGGATACAGGGGGAGAGGCGCTCAGGAGGATACAGGGGGAGAGGGGGGCAGGGAACCAGCCCTCAGCCATCAAGAGGAGAAGAAACGTTCAAACCGCAGGACAGGGACCAGACTCACACAGGCTCACACTCCTGTCCGTGGAAAACACCCGGGTGGGGCTTGAGGGTGCAGGCATTGGTGTGCAGGAAGACGGGCTGTCAGAGCCGGCCGGTTCTCAGAGTTTATTGCGACAAAAACAGAGAAAAAGACCCGGAGAAAAATAACGGCCTCCCTCCCCCGGGGTCAGAGTTCACGCATGACAATGGAAAGGGCCTGGAGGGACTCTGTCAGTGTGCAGATCCGCTGGCACTGACTGACTGGACAATCACCCCATTAATAATAATAACACCTCCTTACAGTTATATAGCGCTTTCCTGGACACTCCACTCAAAGCGTTTTATAGGTAATGGGGATCCCCTCCACCCCCACCAGTGTGCAGCCCCACCTGGATGATGCTCCAGTCCTCTCACACACACCAGCTCTCAGTGGGGAGGAGAGCAGAGTGATGGAGCCAGTTCACAGACGGGGGTTATTAGGAGGCCATGACTGGTAAAGGCCAGGGGGAAATTTGGGCAGGACACCAGGGTAACACCCCTACTGTTCTCGAGAGTCACCCTGGGATTTTTAATGACCACAGAAAGTCAGGACCTCAGTTTTACGTCTCATCCAAAGGACAGCGCCTGTTTACAGTATAGTGTCCCTGTCACTATACTGGGGCATTAGGACCCACACAGACTGCTGGGTGAGCGCCCCCTGCTGGCCCCACTAACACCTCTTCCAGCAGCAGCCTTAGTTTTTCCCAGGAGTCTCCCATCCAGGTACTGACCAGGCTCACACCTGCTGAGCTGCAGAGAGCTGCCAGCTGGGAGCTGCAGGGTGATATGGCTGCTGGCAAACACATTACATCAGTCATTACAGAGACTAGTGAGCAGGAAGGGCTGCTTCACAGCACAATTCATGGGAACTCTCGCTCTCGAACAAGGTCTCTATTGAACCATCAGTACTGACTGATCATAAAGCCCTTAATAATAATGACCCTGGAATCTCTAGTTCTAGTTTAAAAAATTAAGAATATTATAAGGACTGGAATTAAACTCAAAGTTTTATAGTCAGAATTGGGAATTTATGAGTAAGGAAGAGAAACTTGTGACTTCATGAACGAGGACGGTTTTATATAAAGTAGGGCCTTTGATACAACTGAAGATTCCTTGATTTTCCAAACTGTTGACTTCTTTGGTTTGGGTAAATATTTTCAAAGGGTAATTAGAACTGAGTACAAATGAGGGGATACTGTAGCTCTATTACACTGGTTTGGGATTTGGAATTGGAAATTCAGCCCATTTCTGTTCCCAGTGGTCACACAGGTTATGGCTGCTCATATTACAAACTGATGGTTCTGGGTCTTCAGATACAGGACAGAGAGATCAAGTGTTCACAACAATCTCTATAGGAAAACACACACAGGCTGATCAAGCCAATCCGTGCTGAGAACTCCTGTGCTCTCTAGCTGGTCTTCCTTTCAATATCCAAAAATATGAATTGCAGATATATTGTTGTTAAAATAACAAAAATATAAATAATAGTCTGCTCCTGTGCGTGTGACCGCGATTCTCTGGACCGTGAACGCGCAGCCAGGCTCAGAGAGGGCGGGGTTATTATATCAACAAGACAGCATTAATTAGATACTGTTTATGAATTATTGCGAACTCTAATAATGCTCTGGTTTACAAAGTCATGATCTATGATAGCAGCATTATTATTTTGAATAGCAATGATATTAAAGCATGCTCTGTAATCGCGTTCTCCCATTTAGTTCTGTTTTATGTCGCACGATGTAACCGACAGCTGCTTGTACTAATATTGATAATAATCTATTAATAATAATCCCGTGTTTTGTCCCTGATCCCTCAGTGATGGTGTGGAAAGCGGTGAACAGTGATATTAATGTTCCTGCGCTTTACAATCACCTGACGCGCCGGTCAGAGCACCCGAGTGGAAATCCCACATTTTTTAAATAAAATTACTACTCTGACGGTGTTGATTAAATCATCACCGGGGAAAATATCAAGTATAAAACAAGATGCCGGGAGATTCCGAGGTGTTGGGCTGAAACGTGTCACATTCCCGAGAGTCCTGGGGATTTTCCAGCTGCTCTGATACGGGCGCTGGAGGGACTTCAGCAGCTCCGACATTCGCTGACATTGTGCCAAAAGAAGAGCGTTTTCCCTCGAAAGCTCAAACTCCTGCTGTTTCCAGGTCTTTTCTGAAACCCTTCAGCTGCCTGACGCTGAGGTCCTTCATAACAGCGTCGAGCTCAAGTGTGTGAAACCTCACAGCCCCTGAGTGGAGCCGCAGACCTGATTCCTGTGGAGTTTATTCACCGTCCTTTCGGCCACATGTCTCGGTGAGTCACCGCTCTTCAACTTGTAAATACAGCGCGCACTCGACTCAGTTCATTAAATATTCTGTATAACAGGTATTAAACTAACAGACTACAGTGACGTTTATACACACTATATGAATAGAAACTAACGGTGGACAAGCGAGGACGAGTCTTACTCACCCCTCCGGCTCCAGGCGCTGAACTGGGCTGCGCCCCGTGAACGCGCACAGGTCTGCTTTCAGTTTCGCTCTGCGCTGTTCTGAGCTGCTCTGTTGCGGCCCAGCAGGCAGAGAGAGTCCCGGTCCGAGTCCAGCAGAGTCAGCGAGCACGATAGAGAACACACTGGAGACCCAGCACAGCGCGAATCCGGCTTTCAGCTGGGTTATATAGCACCCTGCACGTTTTGGCATCTGTTAAAGTCACCTTTTATAACAAGAAAACATGGCTTTTTTTTCTGCTTCCAATCAATGACAGAAATCCCGTGTAAATCAGTAGGTTTTCAGTGTGGTGTCCCAGAGTTTCCCATGTGAAGGAGGCAGGAGGTTTAGTTCCACTTTCCCTACATGCCCTGCAATAGAAATGCCTGCTGGTCCGGTCTGTGAGACCACCTGCGAGTGCACCACTGGTACCAGTCTGATCTGTTCTGCAAGCGTGAGGTCGACTGAGGAGAGAGAACCGGCAGGGAACTGTGATCAGAAAATGACAAGTCATGAAACATATTACAGAACTGTACAGGGTGAGTCCAGAGCAAAAGTTTACAATTTCAGCAAATCAGACTTCGACTGAGGCACACTTGAAGAGTAAAGACACAGGGGGGGTGTGAACTCAGGGAGAAACTGATGGAAACAGTTTGAACAGATTCTGCCTGAAGCACAGAACAGATTGGCTCACTGCTGGAATCAATCAAAAGCTAAAAACTGGCTCCCCAGATGGTTCAAGAAATCAATCAGTATAAGGCAAATGAAAGAGCTTTATGAACCGATTGAAAAAAGTACAGGATCCAGTTCAAGAAGACGAGTACAAAGAACTGCAGGTGGAGTTAAAAGGACAGTAGGAAGCCGAGAGAGACGTGCAGTGTTGAGCTGGGATCTGGGAAACCAGACAGCAGGGCTGCCAGACCTCAGTCACAGCTGCAGTTACAGGAGTGGGACCATTTACAAACGTTACAGCTGAGAGAGGTCTGTTCCAGTCTCTTCTTCCCTTGCAGTAGGGTTGATAAGAATGAGCCCTGCCGGTCCCCTAGTGTCCTGTCCCCCCGTCCCCCTGTCTTTCTGCTCTAGTGTCCTGCCCTCCTGCTCTAGTGTCCTGTTCCCTCGTCCCCCTGTCCTCCTGCTCTAGTGTCCTGTCCTCTAGTGTCCTGTCCCCCCGTCCCCCTGTCCTCCTGTTCTAGTGTCCTGTCCCCTCGTCCCCCTGTCCTCCTGCTCTAGTGTCCTGTCCTCCTGCTCTAGTGTCCTGTCCCCCCGTCCCCCTGTCCTCCTGCTCTAGTGTCCTGTCCCCCCGTCCCCCTGTCCTCCTGCTCTAGTGTCCTGTCCTCCTGCTCCAGTGTCCTGTGCCCCTGTCCTCCTGCCCTAGGTCCTGTCCCGCTGTCCTCCCTCCCCCTTTCCTGCTTTTCTCCTGCCTGCTGTCCCCCTGTCCCAGTGTCCCGCTGTCACGCTGTCCTGCTGGGCAGGGGAGCAGAAGCCTCAGGAACGAGCCCGGGCTGGATGAGGGGCCCTCAGACTTGGGGAACGAGCCCGGGCTGGATGAGGGGCCCTAAGACTCAGGAACGAGCCCATCTGGATGAGGGGCCCTCAGACTCGGATTCTCCTGGAATGTGGCAGGAGCTGCCCAGCTGTGCTGCTGAAACTCTCAGACACAGCTGCAGGACTCCAGAACGCCCCTCTGGTCTGTAAGCACTCCTGTGTTCTGATGCTCCATGAGGTGGAGCCCAGACCGGGTTGGCTCAGTGAGACACGGGTTCAAGAAGCCAGCAGAGCTCAGGACTGCAGCCTGTGCAAAGAAAGCCGGTGTCTCGTTTGTCTGCTGCTCTGTGGTGTCACTCTGGTGATTCAGAACCTGCAGGGAGGAATCACTGAGGGGCCGAGGAGGAGACTGACCTGCCCAGCAGATGTCTGAGCCTGACAGGTCCGCCATCTTCTGTTCTGACCCTGGAGGACTGAATGCTGAGCTGCAGGTGTCTTCCACTTTAAAACTTAGAGTCTCCCATTCTTTTATAGTCTATACCCCCACTGGGAATCAGCAGTTGAGTCTTGATGTAGATAGCTAGATAGCTGTGTCTTGATGTCCAGCCTGTGGCAGCGTGGGGAGAAAGGAAGTGTCGATGGGCTGGTCAGGTCTGCCCACCCTCCAGGCTCACACACTCCCCAGGGTCTTTATAGACTTTTATTGCTGTTATGTGTTATGTTGAAATTCTGGACAAGCAATCAAATTTATCTACCATTACTGTAAGAATAGTTTTACTCACCTCAAAGATCCTTCCCTAAAGATTAAGAAAAGTGAACAGCACATGTTACACAGCAATCATTGGACGGACAATTATTTTCACTCACTGTACTTGCTTTCAGAATTCAATCTCTTGCGAGTGCAGTGGAATTCACTAAAAGTAATCCAAAGTACCACAAGATAAAGATCCATTCTTGACCAGCCGTGATCTTCATCTTCACTGTTAAACTGTTCCGATAGCCCAACCAGAGAAGCAGAACTTCACAAGTCCAGGTCCAGGTCCAGGACTTATTGGAGGCTCTTGGCAGAAAGGTGCTGTACCCCACCAGATCGTGATTTGTGCCAGAAACCATCAACCACCAACCATTGTTCCCAAAACCATCTTTCTTTACTATTCAGAACAATCAAATAAATTATATTCCTAGAAAACATCTATTAACCAACTTTGAATAAAACATAATGATCAACTTGTAAAAAGGAACACAAGGCACTCATTTTCAATCCTGACACCCAGACTGTCAGGATTGGCAACCTCACCTCCAACACACTCACCCTTAACACCGGTGCCCCTCAAGGCTGTGTGCTCAGCCCACTGCTTTGCTCCCTGTTCACCCACGACTGTACTGCCAAGTTCAGCACAAACACCATCATCAAGTCTGCTGACAATACCACAATCGTGGGCCTGATCACTGACAACGATGAGGCTGCCTACAGGGAGGAGATAAAACAACTTGCAGACTGGTGCCGAATCAAGAATCTTTGTCTCAACATCAGCAAAACCAAAGAGCTGAGAGTTGACTTCAGGAGACAAGCAAAAGTCCACTCCCCCGTCTACATCGGAGGGTCTGCAGGAGAGATGGTGAAGAACTTCAAATTCCTAGGTGTTCACATCTCTAAGGACCTCACATGGGCACTCAACACCTCCAGTGTCATCAAGAAGGCACAACAGCGGCTGTTCTTCCTGAGAAGTGCTGAAGAAAATACACCTGCTGTCACGAATCGCACCGGGGCATGTAAGCGCTCCCACATTCCCACGAGCTCTTCTCTCCCTAAACGTCCACGCACCAATCTACTCAGCACTATCTAAACCCTCACTAGTCTTCCCTCCTCGCTCACGATTGAAGTCTCCTCCCTGAGCTGCATATTCGTACGTTTCCCACCCTGCTTTACTTGTTGTTAGACCCCTGGAATTCTGACTCAACGCCTTCCTTCAACTATGTCTTCGCCTCCCAATTTGGTACCTATGAACTCTCGACACCTTCCCGGATTTTGGACCCCAGCTCTTGTACTCGACCACGTCTTCGCCTACCTACTCAACTCCTAACCTTCGCCATCAGAAGTGCCTCGCATAGGATCCCTATCTACCAAGGTCCGGCATTACCTGACAGAATCGTGAGCCTAATGATGGATCCCGCGGGCACTATTAACCCCTTGGCACTCCTGACCCAGCACTCCCAGGCACTGGATCAGCTGAGTTCTACCGTCCAACATCTCATTAACCTGGTCTCCGGATCCTCTCCCCGGCCTCTCGTTTCCCACCCTCCGCCTAGCCCCATGCTGCCTCCAGTTTCAGCCGCCTCCTCCAGTCCCCTGCCTGCTCCCACCCCGGACCGATTCGACAGCAGCCCAAATATGTGCCAAGCTTACCTGACGCAGTGCTGGATAGCATACAACATGACCGCCACCTTCAGACAGGTCCAGTCTCCCTACTTCGCCGCCTCTCGTCTTTCAGCTTTATCGCAAGGTGCATGGACTCTCCAGGAATATGTGACGGACTTTCAGGTTCAGGCCTCCCAGATTACGTGGAACCAGGAAGCCCTCATCCACCAGTTTCATAGGGGGCTCTCTGAGGAACTAAAGGATCACCTGGCCCACCTCCCCTTCCATACACCGACCCTGGAGAGCTTTGTTTCCTTGGTCACTGAGATTGATGTCCGCCTACAGCAACGTAGGACTGAATGCCACCTGCTCCGCTCTGTTTCCAGCCGTACCGCTCCTGTTTCCTCTCCAGCCACTCCTGAGGAACGGAACCGCCGACTCTCTGAGGGGCGCTGCCTCTATTGTGGGGCTTCTGATCACCTCAAAGCCTCCTGTCAGGTGCGACCCCCATCGCTCCACCCATCCCCTTGCTAAGGTCAGTGTCCTCTCACTCAACCCTTCTGCATCCGGGCTGTCCCTCTCTGCTACTCTCTCCTGGGGCGGCTCTCAGGAATCTCCCCTGGCTTTCATTGACTCAGGTGCAGCAGGCAACTTTCTAGATTCCGGACTCGCTGCCTCTCTGAAGATTCCTTTGCTGCCTGTCTCCCCTCCCATCCGCATCCAGTCCAACGATGGCTCCTCCCTCCCTCCAGGATTGGTTGAATGGCAGACGATCCCTCTCTCCTTGCGTATTCTAGCCACCCACCTGGAAGTTATTCAGTTCCTTCAACTTCACTCTCCGTCACTCCCACTGATTCTCGGTTTCCCTTGGTTACAGCTACACAATCCCCGCATTTCCTGGTCTGAGAGGGAACTCACAGCCTGGGGATTCCGCTGCTTAACTCATTGCTGAAACCTCCTGTTTCTCAGATCTTTCACGTCACCTCCTCTGATATTCCCTCCTCTTACACCGACCTCCACATTGCTTTTAGTAAGCGTAGGGCTCTCTCTCTTCCCCCTCATTGTCCTTGCGATTGCGCTATCGATTTAGTCCCCAGAGCTCTACCACCTAGTGGGTGTGTTTATCCCCTCTCCTTGCAGGAATCCAAGGCATTAGAAACTTACATCCAGGACTCCCTGCAGTCTGGCTTCATCCGTCCGTCCTCCTCTCCTGCCTGTGCAAATTTTTTTATTTCTAAGACGACCATGTGTTGATTACATGGTGTCTCAACAAGATCACCGTTAAGAATCGCTACCCTCTGCCACTCATTCCTGCGGCGCTGGAGTCCCTTAACGGTGCAAATTGAATGACATTTCACGAGGATTGACAGCAGCCAAAAGGTGGGGAGAAATTAGAATCGTTTATTGGGATGTGAAGACTTGGCTTAACCTGCTTGGCTGAGGGCCAACCTCGCGGCTGTTTGGCGGGTAGGATAGGACCCCCAAAAGAACCAAGCGGGACCCCCAGTCACCAGTGCAGAAAAACAATGATTATTGAACTAATTCAGCCGAGGAGAGGAGGTGCCTGCTCGTGGATACCGGGGTTAGTTTTAGTGTATGCGTGATTGGTCTCAGAGGACCAGCGGCCGAGTTGTTTGATGAGATACTCGGGGATGCCTTGGCGAGTGGCAGAGGAAGTGGCTCCTGATCTAAAGGAGAATCGTTCAGGAGGGTATCAGGTGGTTAGAAGGACGTCGTGGAGGTGAGAAAGACACCAGTCGCGGGTCACGATGAGGCCTTTCTCGTTTACCAACAGAAGCCGGTAGGTAAAACTCTGGCAGGGGTGCGAAGATGCTCGTAATGAGATAGAGGCTCATATGGGCTGATGTAGGAACGGAGTTTGAAATAATAATCGAGGGTGCTGGACCTGAGTTGGTCGGTTTTGCTTTTCTTGAGATAGAAGGTCAGTGTATCGGAAGATAAGATACAGATGTGAGATAAGCAGGGTTGAGAAGAAGGATCGAAGGATGCGGAAGCAGCGGTAAGCTCGGAGCATCTCAGGAAGCTAAAGGAATCGAGAATAAAGATTCGAGAGTGCGGTCGACCCAGGGTGAGTGGTAACCAGACCCAAGAACTTACAGTAGATGCAGGATTCCAGGATGTCTGAGGCAAGTGGTGCGCACTGGTTTGGAAGTGGTTTTTCAGATCGCTGAAAGCCTTTAAGAAGGAGAGTAATTTGAGGGTGGATAAGGGAGGACGGGTCGTGCCGAAAAGGAGTTTATGGAAGAAGTGGATGTCACTGAGGTATACTTTGGTGGTGGATACTCATACTTTGAGTGAGGTTCTACAACAGCAAACGAAGGGTGATATGGTGAGAATATCGAAAGAAGGGAATTTTATGTTTGTGGAGAGGTGGAAGGATTGGAAGCTCTTCCAGGCAGTCCAGTAAGAGTTGAGAGTTCGAGGGGCAATCCCTGAGAGGATAGTTTGCTGGGCCAACTGGAGATATTGATGGAAAGGATGATTCAGAGGAACGTGAGTTCCGACAATTGGAAATATTTTGAATATAATGCCGATATAAGGCCGATAATATTTAGAATAATGACTGGTTGGCAAGAGGAATTGAAGAGAATTCGGTGAAGAACTACTGTAAGTAGGAGAATCGATTGATTTCTGAACACGAAGGTGCCTGTGGTGGTATCAGTAGAAGCAACGTGTCTCTTTAAAAAGTCCAAGCAAAGCATCTTGACAAGAGTCCTGAACAACATACACATTTATGCCTCGAGTCTGTGAACCAAGCGCAGTGAAACAGTTAAAGGGGCAACTGCAGTCCCAATTTCTACAGTAACAAAATAAATTAATTGATGTTATAGAAAAAAATTAAAAAATTCAAATTAAGCACACAATTGTGAACTTTGTGAAAGTACTGTAAGTTGCCATGCTGTTGCAAAGCTCTGGTCTCACCATGGCTTCCAATGAATTGTGACGTGAAGCGGCCCTTCCTGCTCACTAGTCCCTGTCATGACTGATAATATGATGTACGAGCGGATCAGTACAGGTTGTGCAGCAAACATTTCACCACAGAGATGTTCTGCATGCAGAGTTAACAAGTAAGTAGTAGAGGTGGGTGGTAAAACCAGTATCCCGGTAAACCGCGGTTCTTTAGTCACACGGTACGTACCGTGGTATGTTTTAGACCGTACCGGTACGCTTGGTAATTTTTCTGGCAATTTCCGTCAGCAGTTTTATTTAGTTTCAATTTTAACAAAGATTTTCTACTGTTTATTCATAAAATCAATTTTGATTCAAAGAACAAAATGACTGAGATAAAATGTCGTTACCTTTAAAAGGGTGAGTAAAAAAACGTCACACTAAAGGTATTTGCAGCATATCATTGGCTAGTAAGTTTAGAAATATGACGTGATTTCGGAAATCACACAGAAATAATCGCAGCTGGGTGGTTCAGAACGACCCTGACTCATGGATACGGGCATTCCCAATGACCACTGAACATGTGATGTGTTTCTGATTCTACTGTAACTCTAGTCGGGAAGGAAGTCTAGTCTTCATCATGTTTTTATTTCCATTACTACCATTAGACTTGCTTTGAGTTTTTTCATTTTTTGCAAGGAAAGATTGTCTTAAGCTGTTTAAGTCAATATGTCCCTGCAGCTCCCAGCTGGCAGCCCCACTGGAGCTCAGCAGTGTGAGCCTGGTCAGTACCTGGACGGGAGACTCCTGGGAAAGCTGAGGCTGCTGCTGGAAGAGGTGTTAGTGGGGCCAGTAGGGGGCACTCACCCTGCGGTCTGTGTGGGTCCTAATGCCCCAGTATAGTGATGGGGACACTGTACTGTAAAAAAGGTCCAGTCCTTCACATGAGACATAAAACCATTAAAAATCCCACAGTATTTCTTTAAGGAGTAGGGGTGTTGCCCTGGTGTCCTGGCCAAATTTCCCCCTGGCCTTTACCAGTCATGGCCTCCTAATAACCCCCATCTGTGAACTGGCTTCATCACTCTGCTCTCCTCCCCACTGAGAGCTGGTGTGTGTGAGAGGACTGCAGCATCATCCAGGGAGGGCTGCACACTATGGGGGTGGAGGGGATTTGAGTGGTAAAGAGGGGATTGTCCAGAAAGGTGCTATATAAGTGATGATGATGAGGAATTGTCATCATCATCATCATCATCATCCTCATCACAGCTGTGGTGCTGCTGGTACAGTATGACCTGGCAGCAGGACTGGGGCTGGAAAGGCCAGCTATGACTGCTGTAGCTGCGTGAAGGAGGTCGGCCTCTGCTGTAGACCCACGAGCAGAGGTGTGGGCATGTGCCTCCTCCCCCGGGTCAGAGGTCACACGTGACAGGGACAGGGCCTGGAGGGACTCTGTCAGTGTGCAGATCCGCTGGCACTGACTGAGAGTGGACAATCACCCCATTAATAATAACAAAATAATAATAATAAATCCTCCACCAGTGTGCAGCCCCACCTGGATGATGCTCCAGTCCCCTACGCACACCAGCTCTCAGTGGAGAGGAGAGCAGAGTGATGAAGCCAGTTCAGAGATGGGGGTTATTAGGAGGCCATGACTGGTAAAGGCCAGGGGGAAACTTGGCCAGACTGTGGGCACTTTTATAAAGAGCCCTTTGCCTTCTGTCCTGAGGCAGCCAGGCTGTCCTGCTGGCCCTGATCCTGTGACCCTCCTGCTGAGGAGCAGACAGAGGAGATGCTGGAGGCCCTGTAGTGTGCAGGACCCAGGAGACACAGGAGAGGAGCAGGAGCGCCCCCCGGAGGCTGCTGTGTGAATCAGAGGCTCTTCCAGGAGATGAGAGAGCTGTCAGGCAGTGCAGGTGACGCTGGGGGGTGAGGAAGGGTCTTGTTTCCCAAAGCCCACAGAGACTGAGCCAGTGACAGAAGATCAGATCAGCTGGAAGCCCTGGTCTGTACAAAGATCAGTCAGTGGAGCAGAACTAACAGGACTGTCTGTCTGGGGTAACTAGAGAGATGAGATGAGAACAAACACAGAGGAGACAACAAAAACAACAGCAGAGCCAGTGGCAACGAGGGGAAAGAGCAGCAGACAGAGATCACAATGGCAGCCATGTTTCAGACACACAGAAAGAAGAAAGACAAACCAGACAACAAGGGCAAAGATGATCATAGCAGACAACACTGAAAACATTCGGAGGCCAGGTGCTTCAGTCTGGTCACATGAGTGATCTGTAAATCACTGATCTGAAGATCTCCAGGTGCTTCAGTCTGGTCACACGAGTGATCTGTATTTCACTGATCTAAAGATCCTTACCTGCTGTTTCATCAAGGAAACGTTTTTGTGTGTTTCGTGAATGATTCTGAAACACATTCCCTGTTGTGTTGACGTTACAGATGTCGGATGGGCAAGCCGTGGAACAAAAACACCCCATGCATAGCTGCGAAACAGGCATTAACCTGGGCTCAGGAGGACAGACAATGTTGGGTAGAAACCTACGCCATCAGGCCGCAGAGGAGACGACCCGGTACTAGGCGGGTCTCGGGACATCCTAACCCTCAATGCTGAGCCAGGAGCAGAGCAGACACAGGAAGTAAATAGGCTACTCAACAAGCCACACCGGAAAGACATGAATAATCACAGGGAACTACTGTTGGAACAGGACAGAAGTAGAGCGCCCTCTAGGTGTACTGGGGGCGTGACAGTTGATTGAGCTCCATTAACAAAGGGCAATGATACTGAAAGGACAAAGACACAAAAGTCAACAGACTCCTCAACAAGGACATGAAGGACAGAAAAGACCATGAGGACAAGAGAGACAGGGACAGAAAGGAGAGCTAGTGGACAAAAAAAAGGACCAGGCAAGAAACAGGATTTATAACATTGACCTTTAATAAAAATGCTGCTGGAGTAACAAATTGTAAACATGATCAAAATTTTGTTTTATTGCTTATTGTAATAGTGCAAAACACATTTCCGATACCACACAAATTATGCACAGTGCCCTCAAGGACACTGGATGTTTTAAATAAACACGCTCAGCGGTGATGATAAAGACACTGTTGCTTTGCTGTGCAGAGTTACGAATTCTCTTTAAACAGGTTCATATACCTGCAGTTAGACAAGCAGACAGTGTACAGGAAAGGCGATTATACTCTCTGTTAACACTGCATATCACAACCCACTCCTGATACACTAATACAGTGAATGACACACTCACTGTTACTTTAGTTTCACAAAACTACAACACTGAAGCAGCACCATCCCCAGGTCACTCTGGGGAAGAGGAACATGTCCTTGATGTCACAGTGTCGGTGAATGTCTGTGGGTGTTGGCCACATTTGTTACAGTACATTTGCTTTCGGATGAATGCACTGTACATAATGTTGACAAATATTCCTTTTTCCTTGAGTTGCTAAGACAATCGTTCTATAGGCAAATCAATTGTTGTTTTAGAATGGAAGTTTCTGGGTATCAGGAGTTGAACCTCATAGATGAAAGGTGCATTGTAGTCTTCTGCCACTTGTGCTCCCTGAGACTGTGCTGTTATCTGAATTCCTCAGATTTCGGTGGACATTCATGGAAGCCTATAATACAACACAAAAGACATAGAAACATTTTTTTTAATGGGAGTTATTCAGTAATTCCAATTATACTACAATTTTATTTAAAATGAAACTGACATTACACTTGAAGTTTTAAATTGACTGACGACAGGCAATTATATTGAAAGATATTTCTCAATTATTCTCATAAAAATAATAAATGCTAAACAATTTTACAGTGCCCTCCAGAATTATTGGCACCCTTGGTAAAGATGAGCAAAAAAGGCTATGAAAAAATGTCTCAGTTGTTTATCAGCTTGATCTTACACTGAAAATATGAGAGAAATCTAACCTTTCAGTGAGGTAAAATTATTCCCCCAAAAAATCCTTATAAAAAAATAAACATTTTTCTCAAAAACACAGGTGTAACATTTATTGGCACCTCTGCATTTAGTACTTTGTGCACCTCCCTTTGCCAAGATAAAAGCACTGAGTCTTCTCTTGTAATGCTGGATGACATGGGAGAACACATATAAAGGGACCTGAGACCATTCCTCCATACAGAATCTCTCCAGATCTTCAGAGTCCTTGGTCCTCACTTGTGGATTCGCCTCTTCAGATCACCCCATAGGCTTTCAATGGGGTTTAGGTCAGGAGACTGGGATGGCCACTGCAAAAGCTTGATTCTGTGGTCAGTGAAGCACTTCTGTGTGGATTTGGAGGTATGCTTTGGATCACTGTCCTGCTGGAAGTTCCAGCCACGACCCAGTCTTAGCCTCCTGGCAGAGGCAGACAGGTTTTGATCTAAAATCTCCTGGTATTCAATGGAGTCCATGATGCCATGTATCCTAACAAGATTCCCAGGGCCTTTGGAAGAAAAACAGCCCCACAACGTCACAGATCCACCACCAACTTAACAGTGGGGATGAGGTTCTTTTCTGAATGACCTTGACTCTTCTTTTGCCAAACCCACCTCTGGTGTTTGTTGCCAAAAAGCTCTATTTTTGTCTCATCTGACCATAGAACCCGGTTCCAATCAGAGTTCCAGTGATGTTTAGCGAACTCTAGACGCTTATGTTTGTGGATTGACACAAAGCATAGGCTTTCTTCTGGCAAGCCTTCCAAATAGTTTGTTGGCAAAGAGGTGGCTTCTAATTGTAGTTTTGGACACTTGGTGACCCCAGGATGTACCCAACTCCTGTAATTGTCCAACTGTGATCCTTGGAGAACGTTTTGCCTCGCGAACCATCTTCCTCACTGTGCGTGGCGGCAAAATACACTTGCATCCTCTTCCAGGCAGGTTCACAACAGCTCCGGTTGTTCGAAACTTCTTAATTATTGCCCTAATAGTGAAGATGGGTATTTTCAGGTGTGAAGCTATTTTTTTATAGCCATTGCCTGATTTATGAAGGTCACCAACTTTTTGTCTCATTTCATTTCTGTATTCTCTTCCCCATTGATGGATGACTAAGGGTGTTTGTCCTGCATGTCACCTCATATTTATACCCCAGTGAAACAGGAAGTCGAAGTCATGGATGACCACTTAAGAGTTCTTAAAGGCTCAGGCGTGCTTAAAAAAGGTAAAATATGGGATGGGAATATATGTCAATTCGATTTTGTTTATAGGAGGTGCCAATAAGTGCAACACCTGTGTTTTTGAGAAAAATGCTTATTTTTTTCTAAATATTTTTTTTTCTTTGAATAATTTTACTTCACTGGAAGGTTAGATTTCTCTCATATTTTCAGTGTGAGATCAAGCTGATAAACAACAAAGACATTTTTTCATTGCCTTTTGCTCATCTTTACCAAGGGTGCCAATAATTCTGGAGGGCACTGTATATAGTGCCTTTAAAGGTGGCTTCTCAAAGCCCTTTGCAGAGCAACAATAACATCAATAAAAAAATGCACAAGATATGTACAATCAGAACACACAGTGAGAGGAGACAGTAGATGAGGGTATTGAATCCAGCAGGAGAAGAGGGATACAGAGCAGAACCAGTGAAGTAGAGGCTCTTCTACAGGAGAAGATTTTGAGTCTGGATTTGAAGGAGTTTAGAGAAGGAGACTCTCTGATATCCTTGGGGAGAGAGATCCAGAGCTCTGGGGTGCAGCAGGAGAAGCCCTGTCACCCATAGAGTTTGGGGGACAGATAGGATGGGCTTGGGGGACAGTTAGGAGACCAGAATTAGAAGAGCGAAGGTTGCGAGGTGGGGATTAGGATGACAGTAGCTAAGACGCCTTTAAGGTGAGCAAGAGGATTTTGAAATCGACACAAAATCTGACAGGAAGCCAGTGCAAGGACTCTAGGACAGGAGTAATGTGATCACTTGCAGTAGACCTGGTTGGGACTCTGGTTGCTGAATTGTTCAATGTGGAAAAAGTGGCAATATAGTATTTTTTTAAGTTCACTACTTACCATTGTTGATCTTCATGTGTAAATATTTCATTAACTATTTACTATTATAAATCCACTGTTATATACAGGAAACCCATCTCCACGCATTTACCAAAGCACAATCAGTATATTCTTTGAAAATGCATCATAAAAAATATAAAATAAAAAAATCAATAAAACATAACTGAATAATCTTTACAATATGAAAGGCTTTCTTTAGCCTGAAACTTCTAGGCATCAGCATTGAAGCAGCCTCTAAGAAGTAAAATGACTGTTCATAAATACCTCCTGTGGTGCAGGCACAATACGACCCAGATGAAGATTAAAGTTCAGTCTCTCCTTGAAAAAATCACAATACTATTGTCAAACAACACTCCTGGGATTATGTTACAGAACAAATCTTAAATTGCCTGTCTATCTTATCCTGAATTTCTAGATCAGGATTTTTTATTCCAGTTTCTTATCATAATTTGGTACTGTAGAGTCATTTCTCTACATCATAAGTTCCTGTCCTGACTGTACTCGTCTTCCACATTAAACTGGGACGTCATGTGTTGGGTTATTTTGTAACATGATTGAGTCTGGACCAGGGGCAGCTTTCAAAGCTTCCATTGAACTAGTCTAGAACTACAAGAAACAGCAAATCAGGTACTGGTTTCAGATTTAAATTATGGATTATATTGTTAAAACTATGGGATTAATGAAGTGTATCAGGGTAATGTTTTTGTTCAAACCTGAAGCTCATCATTTATGATAAGCATTTGGATTGCACAGTGGTCTGTTGCTGTGAATAAGCTGGTTGTAAAATGGAGAAGCACAGGAGGTGCTGAGGAGGTTCTGCAGAAAAAAACATTCAGCACAGGTAACTATCTAGCAAATCGGATTGTTTGAAGTAAACCAAGGGCAGGAGTCAACATGGGCCAGGCTGTAATTTGTAAAACATGATGTTCTGCTTTTAGTCTGATTTGCAGAGGTAATTCTTGAAACCCTTATCTTAATTCAAAATTAAATGTCTGTTGTTTTTTCAAGGACTGTTACATTTAAATGGAAAAAGTCCAAAACTTTAAAAATATTTTTGTATCCATCCTACAGGAAAGGGCTTTGAAGGAGTGCAGGAATGTAGGGTGCCACATTCCCTTATCTACCAGAGAAATGTAGCTTTCGTTGTCACTGATTACTATTCTGTAGCTATTGTGCTCCAATGCTTTGTACAACTTTCAGGGTTAGAGGCAGTTTGGGAGCTAGTAATCTCTCCAGGTATAGCTTGGAGCACGTTGAGCTGCCTGTACCACATTTGCAGTGAAAAAAGTTGAAAAAGACAAAATAAACACAAAAGAATATAAATGTGTTAAAACTGAATGATTCAAAGTTATTTTCTACCATGAAAAAAATAATTCTTGAGACAAGAGGCATAATATCATGCAGTACATTGTAAAAGAACATTCCATTTACTTTTAAACTATTGCAACTTTCAATCACCAAAAAGTCCAGTTTCTGAACAACATGAGATACTTACAGAATGCATATATCTGTAAACCAATCCAGCAGATCACAAAGAGGGATTCAAATGGCAAGACTACCAAGCGAATGTCCTTCACCAAGCTGGAGTCATTTTCTGAAACTATTTTTAAATAATTATTTAAAAACACCAATGGTAGCAGACCTTCCTTATCAAAATATTTGAATTCCAATTCTATTATTCTAAGAACAGCTAAATGATTTTTTTTACATTCTAAACAACTCGTTTATATTTGGTTCTTGCATCTCTTTACTTACTGAATTGAAGTGCTGTAGGAGTTTGAATGACAGTGACACCACTGCAAATTTCAGAATCCAACATGAGGAAAAGCGATATTCTGGTATCTCCATCTACCCCACAGGTACCACAGATAAAACACTCCAATTTTTTTTCAATCACTTTTACTGTGTTAATAGAGTTAAACCTAATTTACAGTAGATAACATTACTTATACAAGTACAAATCTATCTGATAAGAGATTATATTTTGGTTATCACTTATCAGATATATATGTCAACCACAGTGTAACATCTTTCTTCAAGCGTACATTAATATCCAAAATTAGATTTACTTTCTCTCATTTTCAATAAAAGTGATAAAATCACAGTTGCAATTCTGCTTACAATTTCAAAGTACTTAAGATTGCCCCTCGAAACTTAAATGAGCTACGTAGGCTGGATGTTCTTGTTTGCCAACTTTACATTCTAAAACTGTCACCTCTGTTTCAAATAGTAATTGAGTGAACTTCCAAATTATTTGAACTACAGGCAGCTCTACAGTGTTCAAGATCCAAAAATGGAGCCTAAATTCACTGTGTTCGTCAAACCACTGGCACAGAGCACAAAACTTGAAAAAAGTCACTTATTTACTTAATTGGGTTACTCAAAAAGCAGTTGTAATGAAAATGATGGATGTACTGTAGCACACAATGTTACAAAGGACTTAAATACCAACACCATCCTGTGTTTTGTATTTTATGTACTATCTCGTGAAAATGTATTATTACACAGTGAATACAATTTTTATATTTTATTACTTACCTGCTGATATGAGTGCAATGGAATTCACTATAGCTAAACATGAAGTCCCAAACATGTATAAGATGATCTGAAGATGTCCTGAAATGTAAAAAGAACATCTATTATCCTAACACTGGCTACATTATTTTTTTACATTCTAAACAACTCGTTTATATTTGGTTCTTGTATTTCTTTACTTACTGAATTGAAGTGCTGTAGGAGTTCGAATGACAGTGACACCATTGCCAATTTCAGAATCCAACATGAGGAAAAGCAATATTCTGGTATCTCCATCTACCCCACAGGTACCACAGATAAAACACTGCTAATGTTTTTCAATCACTTTTACTGTTAAACCTAACTCAGATAACATTACTTATACAAGTACTTTAGTGTTACTGACAATAAACAAAAGAAAGAAAATTATTATTAGTTATATTTATCATCAGTCCTCACCAGGACAGTGCACTGAAAATGGAAATATACCGATAATAATATTCTGCCCATCATCTGTCATTTTCTTCATTCATATTCAGAGGCAAAAATGCACCATGGCATTTCACATAAAGACATCGCATCTCTTGATATCTAACAAGAGGTGTATAAATACAAAGGAAAGCATACTGTACCAGGGATATTTCTGTCATGTGTGAAAACTTCAGCAACAGACAGAGTCCAGAGAAATATAACTTCACATATAAATCCTGACACACCTGTCAAATATTTCAAGATTAATATATTAGTTTGTTGAACAACATTAAAAAGTGAACACAACTGATTTAAATTCTGAGCAAGTGTACTATAGCTGTTTTAACTTTGAAAGCTTTCATATTTTTCAGAGACATGGTCGTTTCAGGCATCCGGGGTTCCTGTCCATAGGTGAGAATAGGGACACATGTATACCTTTAAAACACACTTTGTTTAAGGACTCACATCCTTCTTCACCAGCACAGTACCCATTGACATTTCACCAACAGGCCTCATCCTCGTGCTGGCCATCACATCATTCATGAACAAAACCCCAAGGTACCTGAACTAACCCCTAACAGCAGCTGCATCTCCCTCACCTACAGAGAGCAGTCTGCTTTTCTGCAAGGAAACCATGGCCTGAGATTTGGAGGTGCTGACTCCTAGCAGAATTATATTTGACAGCAAAATGTAAAGGTTTTGCTTTGGAGATAATCGGAAAAGACAAGAAAGACAACATCTACAAACAGCAAGGATTCCAGGATGTTTGGTGAAAATCAAACACTTGTCAAAGACATTGTTTGGAAAGAGAAAAATAACATTCACAAAGTCATTTACTCATATGCAAATCATACTGTACATACCTTCCTCATTGCGGAGGATCTTGTTCAACAAAAGGATGCTCATTATAAACAGAAGTATGTAGAGAATCACAGAAACGACTTTCAAAAATGTATCTGAAAGAAGAAATTGTACAAGTTTATTTACAATGAATTTGATGTGAATGTGGTAGTCTGAATCTGTAACAATGTCAGATTGTTGAGAACCCTTTAAGGGAAAATAAATCATACAATTCGGCAAATAATATGATTAATATTAAATTACGAACACCAAATAAACAGTGAAAGCCAACCCTCCATCTCACATAAAAGTGTAACCTCTCAAAGGGAATGTTTTCTGGAACTATTAGTGTTCTTTGGTTTATATCGTGCTTAAATGTGCAATTTAAATGTATTGAGACGCATAAATAGAACAGGATAATTGTTAAGTGTATTATTATTACTATTACATTAATGGTTATACAGCAAGCTACCCAAATGTATGTTTCACAAATGTTGCAATAGAAATACGCCCATTTACAAGCAACAAACAGCTCACCAATTCCCAATTTGTTTATGCCTGCCTCCATTAGTCTTTCAATTTGCCTGCATCTATTTCTCCAATACCCATTGTTTAAGCTTCGATCCTTTCAAAGATCACAGAAGTTGCTCCAAGAACCTGCGCTTGGAGCTTGGCTTGCAATCCACTATGGCCCTGAACTTCAGGGACTGCTGCATAACAGTATGTCTTTGGACTGTTGGAGGAAACTGGAGGGAACCCATACGAACACAGGGATAACATACAAACTCCACACAGACGGCACCCCAGGTCCAGAATTAAATCCAGGGCTCCAGCACTGCAGGAGGGCAATACTAACCACTGAGTCACAGTGCAGCCTGTAATCATTACTTGGGTTGGTTTTGTCACCCTTCTTATGGACGGGCACTTCAGTTACTGTTTGGCAATCCATGGGTATTCACCCTGACTTGAGTGACTCTTGGAAGAGTTGAGTCAATAGCTTCTAAGAACATCACTCATTTCCTTGAATATAACTGGTAAGATACTATCAGGACCTAAAGACTTATCTTGAACACTTATTATACATCACTAAACCTTCCCTTCTTCTATCTTTCCTGGGTCTCCAGAACAGTAAAATGACGAAGAAACCAGGAATCTTCTGATGTTATCCACTCAGCTAAAGCCACAGCTTTCTTGTGTTCACTGAATGCCAAAAGGCTTTTGACCAAAGAGCAAGTGTTGTTCTCAGATTGCTATTTCTAGAGTTCTACTTACATTTCTGCCAACAAATATTCACATTCAGGAAAAAAATAGCTACACATGCTCCAGATGCACAACCTGCAAAACAAATATGCTATTTGTAATTGCACATAAAGCAAATATTATTTTTATACTTTACATTTTTCAAATTGGGTGAAATACTCTTCACTATGTATGTTAAATCTTTGCTAACACTGCTCTCCAATACCTTTCCAGTAGACGTCTGCACATACTGGCCCACAGTATAACCTGGAACATTTGGTGTTAACCCTTGTAATTTTTTTTCTTTCTAAATTTAAGAAGTTAGAATTTACAAGTTACATTACTTTAACAATGTTTGGAATCACTTTTATCGTATTTTTTCCTGTAAAAATCCAAATTGTAACTATTTTTTCCTCTGGCAGTAGTATGGATTTGAGTTCACATTGTCACATGAGGAAAATTGTGGTTGAGCTACGATGCAACATTGGAGTTTGTTGCAGTTTAGAAGCAGTAAAGGTGGGGCTTCCTTGAGAGTGTTTAGTGTGTAAAGCTAATACTCTGTAATAAAGCCTCTTCTACCTCACTGAGTGTTCAGATGCTCAGAACCCCAGAACCACCTTAGTGTAACCTCTCATGGGGACTTAACACTGTCCTGTCACACATTTAAAGTCTAATAGAGGCTATAGGTACAAATCCATCCATCCATCCAATTTCTAACCGCTTTACCCAATTAAGAGTTTTGGGAGAGCTGGAGCCTATCCCAGCAAGCAACAGGTACAAGACAGGGTACACCCTGGATGGGATGCCAGTTTATCACAGGGCAGAAAAACACAGATGCACACACTCTCACAACAGGGCCAAATTTCCCAGAAGCCAATTAACCTTCCAGTATGTCTTTGGATTGTAGAAGCAAACCCATGGGAAAAAAGGGAGAACATATAAACCACCCTGGGTACAATATTATACAGTACTGTATTGTGATCAGGAGCTGTATTTGGGGGTCTACTTTTCTAAAAGTAGATCTAATCTACTTTTATAAATCTGACTTCATCAGAGAGGCTTAAAATTCATTCAGAATAGTGCTAGTTCGGCTTTAACCAATGATATCCTTCTATAATTTAGAAATTGTTTCTGTGATTGTCCAGATTTACCCCTAAAAGATCCCTTTTAAAAATGAATGAATTTGGACTTGCAGCTGACTCTTAAAGGTTTATTTGATAACTTACCAATTATGAATTTTTCTGTGAAACTCATAAAAAGGATTAAAAAATATAGAAATACTGCTAAATCAATAAAACCACCTGTGGAGAAAAACAAATGTACATTATGTATAACGGTTATTAATTTTCGATGGTTGCTTATCTAGCATTTCAGAGGGATTACAACATTCAATGATATTAATATCAGCATAAAGTGAGTCAGAACAACTCACCTCAGCTACATCTAGAAACACTTTACAGAACAATTGTTAACTATAAAATGAGTAAAATGAACACTGCATTGTTTACATGTATGATAAATTGATAGTGAAATGAATTATTAGCAATTTCACACCCTAAATTATAAAAGCACATAGATTTATGACACACTATCACAACCCTGTCAGATTATTTACAGTATGTCTGGTTTAATGTGTGCCTGTGCCAATTAAAATGCATTGTAAAATTCCAATGTTCAAAGAGATGCTTTCTTAAAAATTGCATTCTCTGCAGTCTTTATATGTATCTTCTTCTTCATAATAAGAAAAATGTTTTAGTGCTTACAAAACACTTTTTCCAGAACATTTGATGCTGTTCCTGCAAAGAGAAAACACAAGAGTAAATTAAGGTGCAACTTACTGAATACTAAAAGTAGAGTGCTCAACGGTTTACTTGAAATTCTAAAAATCGCATTTTACCCACCAATGTAACAGAGATGTACAGTAATGCAGCACACACAGATCACAGTACCAAAAGGAAATAAAGGTGCATCTAACATAGGATATATAGATAAAAGCACAAATTTGAAATCAGGGAATTTTGTGTTAAAATTGTACAGTGCACAAGGAATGCCTCATTGAACAGTTTGGAAAAAGAATGGCAAGTGTGCACAAACAGGCAGGAAGACTGGTGTCTGCTATCAGGACAGTGGGTTAGGAGTGATTCACAAAGATAGGCATGTATGATTAGACAACAAAACTGACTTGTAGGTGTGTCTCATGGCATATTATAATCCAGAAACATCTGGTCTTCTGCAGTGGTTGATGCCAAAATCGCACACTGTTGAATTGTTAAGATATGTTCATAATGATCACTTTGCATCACAACAATGTGCACCCGCCCTAAGGTGAGGGCGGCAGTGCAGCACATTGAATAACTTGGATTTGAGCTACTTTACTTCCCAGATCTCACACTGTGGTATCTCTTAGTATGGAGAAGGGACTAAGGATAAAGACAGAGCTTCAACAGGCAACCAAAGGTAGTCCAGGAGAATTTCATGGTGTTGGGAATTTCAGGTTTGTTTGTGGGTGTCTGTGAGTATAATGTAATTGAAAATTTGTAATGCATGATTTTTATTTACGTTAAAAAAATAGTAATATACAGTATACAAATAAAATTATATTCCTACCTTTTACAAAAAACCCATAGAGAGAAAACATCACTGAGCCTGTATATGCCAATACAGTGAGCCGTTGCTCAGCTGAGCTCTGTGCATGAGTTGTACCAAACTCCACAGCCATAACTGGACAATAAAACAAACAGCAATGTAAGACATACAATTCATACAAGTTCCTAAATTCTATGGCAAATCCTACAGGTGCCACAGAGCATCAAAAGGACTCTAATTGCTACTACAGATAATAATAATAAACTATTATTATTACAGATAAACAGATGCACAAATCACGTTCGCTAGAACAAAAAGAAGAAAAGTTATGGTCTGTATCTGGTTAAAAATAACATTTCCATACATCCCAAACATACTATGATAAGAAATAAAAATACAAATAATGTAATGAATGAAGTAATGGATACAGAGCATATTATTCTCGATATGAAGCCATTTTCAGGAAACTGCACTTCCCTCCCTACTACTTGATAATTTACAGAATACAATCTCTCCATTTCCTCAATATTCGGCTTGTTTTCATACCATCATAAATAAAATGTTTAAACATTGTAAATATATGTTGTTGACTACTGTACTAGTTTAAATGGGCTTAACTATCAGCAACATGCAGTAGTTTTCTTATTCTGTCATTTCAGTACTCTTAAGAGTAAATGAGACCTTGGGTTTGTGTTGTAAGCTTCTTCACAAAGTAATGAGAATTTAATTTTCTTTATGCACATTTTTTTTCATTACGTAAACCCGAAGATGGGTGTACTTGGTTAATGGACAGAAACCGGAGTACAGATCAGGGGTGAAAACGCACATTGGGGTGATGTAATCAATCAACCACAGGGATCTGTACCTGGACCACTGCTCGTCCTAACTTATATAGATTCTAGTATACTAAATGAGTCAAGTTTGCAGACTGAAAATTATACCTAGATCGTTATAAGGGGAAAATGATTTAGATGTAATTCAATACTCATCAGGCACTCCACAGACTGCAAGCGCAGGAAATATAAACTACAGTTGACAAATGGGAAACAATGGGACAGGAGAGAAAGCCCTGGCAACATATGTCACTGCTGGGGATAATAAAGCAGCAACACATTTTTGTGAAATAAATCCAAGAGCAGGCAGAGAAATATCAGCAAACACGTGTGGTACAGACAAATGAAGTCTGAAGTGTAGGCAAGGTTCAAAGCAAGGTAAACACAGAAAAAGCATGAGGGGAACTCCGAACTCAGAGACCAGGGAAACAAGCAGAGTCTGTAAGCAAAGTGCCAGGGGGAATCCAATGAATAAAGTCACGGTAAAGCATGGGTCCAGAAAGCAGGAAATAACACAGCAAGAGCTCACGTACATGGGGAGAAGCTCAAGACGTAGCGAACTCTGTGACAGAGCCCCTGAGCGCTGCCAGATCACAACTTGTGTAGTACTGAGCCACCTAAGGCAGGTGCAATGGATAATTGCCTCCGGGGGTTACACCTGTCCTAGGGAATTAGTCACCTTGGTAAACAAAGCAGGAATAAAAAGCAATTGAGGGGTGGCTGGCTACTGTTTCCTACCTCACGCTGCCACTCATCCACAGCAACAAGCTGTTCACACATCATTTACTTCTTCTAAAAAGAGTCTCTTTAGTCTGAAGGGAGTGCCCCTCACTGAGGGAACTGAGTCTCTTTAGTCTGAAGGGAGTGTCCCACACTGACAAGCTGGAGGAACTGAGTCTCTTTAGTCTGAAGGGAGTGTCCCACACTGACAGGCTGGAGGAACTGAGTCTCTTTAGTCTAAAGGGAGTGTCCCACACTGACAGGCTGGAGGAAATGAGTCAGAGAAAAATAGAATAGACAATTTTGCCCCTGAAATCCAGCTGATAATGATGTGAAGTAAAAAAAAGCAATAGCAGCTTATTAACAATCACTTATTCCTTACTTACCAATGCAGAAGGTGATATTCACAACTAAGATAACAGGAAAACGTTTTGATAATTTGTAGAGGCAATCTTAAACAAGAAAACACAAATAAAATAATATAATAAGTAATAAATAAGTAAGCACAGAGAAACTCAAACCTCAGCATTTATAAGCAGATCAGCAGCAATCTGCCACAAGTTTTATATTCACAACATTGTCTCACAGGCTTGTTTACATTTTTCCAGTTTTTTTCTTCAGCGGGTGACTATCTCTTCAGGCCAACTCGCAAAGCCTCACAGATAGTGGCTGTCACTGGGCAAGCCAATGCTTAAAAAGATAGGCCAATTAGGCTTGAGACAAAAAAGTGATCAGATAATCTGACGGACACAGTACTGTTACAAATGGTCAATCATTAAATTGGGTCTTTTCTGATGATTTCAAACAAGGAGCTCTTGCCTGGCAGAAGCTTCCAGTTCTGTCTCCTCTCTCTTGTGGTGACTTCTTCTCTCCCCTTTCCTGTTCTGTCCTATGCCCTACACTTTTGACACTCTTAATCATTTATCCAGAACTTAATCAACTAAGGTTAACCAAGATAAACTTTATAATTGCTTTGATTACAGTATCTGGACCCCACCCCTTTTTTCATTCAAGCTGGAAATGTTTACACTGCAAGGTGTTACACACTTTATCGGGAGTTAGGGACACTTCTTAATCAACGGTAAACTGCTCTCAAAGACTGTGCCAGGAGCCCCTGGAAAAAAGCATCATAAGGAACTGCTGTAGTAAAGCTAAAGCAGTGACAATATAGATCTTGTCTTTGAGATCACTAAAGGCAGGGTGTCATTCTCTGGTGAAAGGTTTAAGCTTCACTCATGTTGAGTAGCCCATCAGTATGAGATGTGACAGTATCGTCCCTTTGGCCTTCACGACCTGGCTGGTCTGTACGCCATGCAAAGGAGGACATTGGAATACTACAGCACCTAAGTGCCAGAGGCCATGGATCCAAATGTATGGAGGGTGTCAGAGATCTAACCCAGTACTGCTTCAATGTTCCTGGTGAGAAAAGACTGTGTGCTAAGAGGGTTCATGATCGATAGGGAGAAATGAAGCATCATCTAACCACCTTTTGGTCTTAAACCAACAGGCTTTCTTCAATCAACAGGTGACGTTCTCTCCAAACCACCTCTCACCGACTCAAAAATGATTAATTATTTTCTTTTTTTCCTTAAAAGAAACTCAGCTATCCTGAGGATATCATTCACCTGGAAACCCCTTTGAAGACGGGGCCATCATTAACACCAGCAGGATCCTCAGGACATTGACAGTGGCACATATGATTGACTCCCAGAGAAAACCTACGAAACACACGTATGACATTCAGAAACAAAACAAATAACATTCATTAAGCTCACAGTTAGCAATTAAGACCCTGCTTATAATTGCTGACGAGCCAAATTCTGATTCATGTTGCAATATTTCTCAACTTGAAGGCTGCAAGTATCCAAAGTAATTTCTAGGATTCAGATCGAAATGATGAATTAAAAACGAAGAGTGATGAGAAGGGTAGATATTTCAAACTGGGGCCGTGAAGAAAGTGGGGCAGCACAAGCACAAGACTGAGAATAAGATACAGTACTTTACACAAAAGGTTATGGGTGTTGGAAACAAGCCGTGTTGTTGAATAGGATTCTCTGGGATCCTTCATCAAAGGACTGAATGATGTTACCAGTCAAATGAGCCCTGGTAGGGTGAATGGCCTCCTCTCCTCTCCTCTATGTTCTCATCAATGCAGTTGTTCACAGTCACAATTCAATTACTTAAGGTGCAGTTGTGTTGACTGTATTTTGTCACTTAGATATGCAGAAGAATACCCTCATTCTTTCTTTCCAAAGTTAAATCATGACTGCAAGGCTACAGTTTCACAGGGCTCTCAGACTAACTGGACTCACCCACCTTCAGTTATGGCCCACAGAATAAAGGCTGTGATCAAGAACAGTCCTGGGACATAGCAGTTCACCAGATAGCAGTGGCACCATCTTCTGGTCTCACCTGGGACAAGAGACATGTTCATAGTGTGCTATTTTAATTTTGATTAATTTTATTAAAAATAATCTTAACAACATAATTTTAGAGGAATATAAACGGAAATGCCAGCAAAAATTAATCATTTTTGCTATTAAGTATAAAATATGAAATCTTATGATTTAAATGATTTATAACAGGCAATAAAGGATGTTGGGAGATTTTGAATTACAGCATGACATGAGGTAAAAGCTGAACTCACGTTTCTGGAGCAAGAACAGGCATGTTGGCACACTGGTCAGGAGCACGACTCCCAGTGCAGAAAGAGCCAGAACCAGGATCCAGACGTGAGCTGTGGAAAACCCTGGGAAGAGCAGAGGAGAGCAGTCAGCAGGAGTGAGGCCGCACTGGGCCAGTTCACCCAGTAACCACAGGAGGTAAAAACCAGAGGCTCTTTGATCTCGTGACATGAACAGGGCAGTCAGTGTGAAGCCTTGAGTGGGTCAGAACAAGAGTCACTGACATGACTGGGATGGTGTAAATGACAGATGTTTAGAGGAAAGCAGACACTGAACGAATGAGACAGAGCAGTACAGGACAGGTAAGGATCACTGGAGAACGGATGGGAGCAGTTTAAAACATTCCACCTGAAGCAGAAAACAGATTAACCGAAGAGTGATAAGATTAAAAGCTAAAAGCAGTATGCCAAATAGTTCAACAAAGCAATTAGGAGAATATAAATGGAAAATAAAGGACAAAAAGAATAAAAAACAACATAAACGAGTTCAAGAAAAGGAGCACAGTGAATGAAGAACACGGGTAAAATATGATATTAGAGGACCCAAGAGAGAAATTGAAAGTAATATTACAATGGAGGCTAAAATGAATTAGGTTATTTCAGCCCTGCAACAGCAAAAGAGCTGTTAATGATGAAGTAAAATACATCCAGGATAGCAATGGGAAACCTCTAAACAATGAAAAGGAAATGGCGATGCATTAAATGAGTGTTTCACTCACTCAGGTGGCTGAAGAGGCAAAGGTGTTTCAGGTACTATAGGGGACTCAAGGTAAATCAATCTCTAGGTCCCAGTGGTATCTTACCAGTTAGCAAAGGAAATGAGTGATGTTCTTCAGAACGTACTGTATCAATTCAACTCTTCCAACAGTCACTCAAGTCAGGGTGAATACCCATGGATTGCCAAACGGTAACTGAAGTGCCCGTCCATAAGAAGGGTGACAAAACCAACCCAAGTAATTATAGACCAATAAGTCTAATTTCTGTTTATGTGTAAGGGTAGAGAAACAATTAAGTTAATACAAACTAAACTAGAGGATCACCTACTCTATGTTGAAATATGTATCAAAACTCAGTTAATCTCAGTGAGCCTTTTAAATACCAATCATTTCAGTCTCAGAATTACGTTACACACCAGCCATGCATCTTCGAATCGCTTTATCCAGTAAAGGGTCGTGGGTCACAGTGGAGCCAGAGCCTATCCCAGCAAGCAACGGGCACAAGGCAGGGTACACCCTGGACAGGACAGGATACTTTTGCACTAATTTAGGTTTTATACAAAATAGGCTCTTATTTAATCATTTTATTTATTGAATATGAAAGTTGTAGCTGTCAATTTATACAATGTTTTCACACAGTAGATAACTTTATTTTAGAGTCTCGCTGACTTTATTTCAGTTTTTATACACAATAAACATGAGGTTCGAGTAAGACAATTAAGAGCTGGTAAAGATTAATTTAGTAAGCCCGAGATAACGAGACGGGACAGTGGCTGGAAGACAGGGACAGCGTATTGAAACGCCCACGGCCTCCATTGCTCGCGAGAGCTGAGCCGTCTTACCAGCGCGGTGACGTCACCGCCCTTCCCTGTGAATAGCAGGGACCACAGCCGCTGGGCTGAGGGGAGATTTCCCTTTAGCTCAAGTGGCTGGGTCCCTGTTGAGTGACGCCGGAGGCCCAGGTTCGAGTCCCCGACGGTGGGGGGCCGACCTGATGCGGCAGCCCAAGTGAACCCCGAAGTGTTACAGTATCATCCAAGCTCTGCTATTCTTCCACACTCCGACAAGCAGCAGATAAAATTCAAAATGATTTAAATGAAAAACGTGGTTGGACAAACGCCTGCAAGATGAATTACTCTAATCGATTAATTTCACGATAAATCATCAGAGACTTCAACAGAAACAGAACACAGCACAAAAACCAAAAACAGCCTGTTCAGTTCTGATCAGTCTCGGATTGTGGATTTATTAACATAACTTTAGACAGCTTGCCATCCAATGTATTTTAGGGAGCTCTGACTTCCTGTACTATGGAATCCACAGATATTTATTTTCTCTTAATTGATGATGCATTTTTTAAAATAGGGAGACAGATTTCTTTTCAGGCATCAATTTTGTAGGAAGAGAGATTAATTTCTGAGTTGTATCCATTTCTTAGGACACACATTAATCTCTGTGTGGCCTGTTAAGGTGTTGCATAGTGATTTCAGCTTATAGGGTTAGCTTTTAGCGTTTCTGGGTCTGTAGGACATAGGCCTCTGAAACAAAATGACATATATGTTACTGTCTAACATTACCTGTTGTGTAGTTGTGTTATTGTTTTGTTAATGAATATTTGTCTTGTTCAGGATTGTCTCTGATTTGTATTCATCCAAGATATGCCAGAAATATAAAGAACTCAAGCTTCTTGCATGCCTCAACTTTTAACCAACCTCTTGGATACATTTTATTTAACCACTTCCTCTAGTTTGGAACAATAACATTTGTTTTTACTTCTGAGTTTTACTTGAGGTGTTCTCTTCTCAGTTTGAATGAGCCTTTTTATGAATCTTGCTCCAAGTCTTTTCAGTGGGACTCCTCCAGGACTGGGGAGATGAGCTGAGCTGCAGGAGCTCCAGTGTGTGTGAGGCAGTTATACTCCTCTATTTGCACAGCTAGGACATACAGCAGGAGCACTTCCAACATTCAGCTTTCTTTATGGACATAAATAACTATGTCTTACCCAGCTGTTTCAGCTCTGCTGTCGTGTTTGCGGAACCCGAGTCTGTGTGGACTCTGCACATGTACTTTCCCTTGTCTTCAGTCCTGATGTCCTTCAGCCGCAGAGAGAAGTTTCCTCTGGGAATCTCCTGAGGGAAGAGCTCCGCTCGGCCCCGGTAGCGCTGGTGCTGGGACTCTGGCCTGCTCTCCCCCTCAGAGAACAGGAGCACCAGGACTTCAGAGTCTGTCCTCATCCACTGCACCTCCAGCTCCTGCAGGGGGACATTCGTGTCCACAGAGCAGTTCAGCACCACCTCCCCTCCAGCATAGGCAGCCACAGGCTCGCTGGCTCCGCTCACAGCCAGTCGCTCTGAAACATGGAGCAGGGAGGTCGAGTCAGGTTAGTAACAGCAGCAGTGTTGCTCAAGAGCTGAAAGCCACCCTGTTGTTCACACGTCCCCCAGCAGTGAGCACCCCAGGCCCTGAGAGCCACAGGCCAGCAGCTGTTACAGGTCATCAGGCTGTAAAGACCCAGAACACCTGAGTTCTGACCAGTTCAGCACCTGGGTAGGGTGGAGCAGTGGCACTGTGGCTAAGGATCTGTGCCTGTGGCTGGAAGGTTGCTGGTTCAAATCCCACAGCTGGCAGAAATCCTACTCCATTGGGCCCCTGAACAAGGCCCTTAGATCAATGACACATACTCTGGTCCCCCCAAGAATACAAAGATACAATACTGGCAATCTAGACACACAGCCCTTAATAAGACAGTAAGTGTAACTACTATATACCTGTTGAGTTCTCAGTTAGGTATTTGGGAAACTTTCCTGTTAATCACATTAAGACCAATAGACTGACTTTGTCAGTAATTCTGAAAATTTTAATAATAATAATAATAATATCCCTACACTTATGTAGCACTTTTTGGACACTCCACTCACAGTGCTTCACAGGTCATGGGGATCCCCTCCACCCCCACCAGTGTGCAGCCCCCCCTGGATGATGCTCCAATCCCCTCACACACACCAGCTCTCAGTGGGGAGGAGAGCAGAGTGATGAACCAGTTCAGAGAGGGGGGTTATTAGGAGGCCATGACTGGTAAAGACCAGGGGAATGTGACCAGGACACTGGGGTAACACCCCTACTCTTCTCGAGAAACACCCTGGGATTTTTAATGACCACAGAGAGTCAGGACCTCACTATACTGAGGCATTAGGACCCACACAGACCGCAGGGTGAGCGCCCCCTGCTGGCCCCACTAACACCTCTTCCAGCAGCAGCCTCAGCTTTCCCAGGAGTCTCCCCTCCAGGTACTGACCAGGCTCACACTGCTGCCAGCTGACCAGTGGGCTGCCAGCTGGGAGCTGCAGGGAGATATGGCTGCTGGCTATGAATGTAGTTAAAACAATTAAAATACAGATGCAGAAGAACAGATGTTGCTGTGAATAACTTAACTTCCTGTTTCCCAGAGAGGATGATGTCTCTGTGTTCCCAGCTCACCCTGTTCCTTCAGCTCCACTGTGGTCTCACCGGAGCCCTGCGCCGTGTGGACGGCACACCTGTACACTCCTGTGTCTTCAGCCGTGACGTTGGCCAGCCGCAGAGAGAAGTTTCCTCTGGGAATCTCCTGAGGGAAGAGCTCCGCTCGGCCCCGGTAGCGCTGGTGCTGGGACTCTGGCCTGCTCTCCCCCTCGGAGAACAGGTGCACCAGGGTGTCTGGATCTCTCCTCATCCACTCCACCTCCAGCTCCTGCAGGGGGACAGCGCTGTCCACAGAGCACGGCAGCAGCACCTCGTCCCCAGGCCTGGCCACTAGAGGGTCCCTGGGGCCCTGCACAGAGAAACCTGGGGCCACAGAAGAGTGGATCATCAGGCCCAGACCCAATGAGCCCAGTGCTTACTGCATCAAGTATAAAAGAATACATATACTGTGCATAAAGGTCACATTTCACAAACCCTTAGATAAAATTAATTTTCCATAAGTCGGAATGCTTTCTTATACAATACATACACACTAAACACTGTTATCTGTAATTCAGTACATTGCCCTTCCAGACTCTGTTACTAACAGTGTGATTGCCTGTAGTCACCTGATTACACCAATAATGAAGTGCTGTATCACTGGAATGAAAGTAGTGTATGACATACTATTTAACATCTGGGAATGTGTGCTTATTTCTTGTCAACAAGTAAGTTGTGAACAAAGTAGGCCTGGTAACTCTCAAGTCAAGAGAAGAGACTCTTGAGACACGATCATAAATGTGGGGTCATTACAAGGAATGCAAGAAAGGACCTTTGTTCATTTTCAGTTTGAAGAAACTGGGCAAACATACCTTAAAAAACATACCTTAAAATCATCCACATTTATACTCTATATATGACAAACAGCATGTTTATCATTCCTTTGATGTTACATGAAGAAATTACACAGTAATACTCAAAAGAAACAGAACCAACTACTTCAAACCTCAAAGAACATTGGATATCGAGCAACTGCCCATAGATATCACAGTTGATCTTGAATTCGAGTTTTTTGTAAAAAAATAGATGAAATGGACAGAATTATGATTGCAAAAAAGGTTTTAGAATTGAGAGAACAGATTATCCTGATCCATCCACATCAATTAAGGGTCCCAGTTTGGGAAACCGAGTCACCCCTCTACTGGTGAAATGAGGACTAACCCATTGCTCTCCCATTGCTTGTATAGTAAATCAGAATTTTGACCCAATAAAATAGATAGATACTTTATTGATCCCGTGAGGGAAATTGCAGTGCAACAGCAGCTTAACACACACAACACAGCCACAGTGTGACGAATGATACAATAATAATAATAATAGTACAATACATACAATACAATCAGTACAGTGAGGGGAGCACTAAAAGAGTGACTCACAGTCCGGACACACAAAGAACAAACTAGAACAGAACAGAACACAGAAAAATCATATCACACATATGAATATAAATATAGATGTAAATATAAACATAAATGTATTGCACGGGTCCCTGGCATATATTGCACAAAAAACGGTTGTAAATGGGAAAATAGCATCCTTCGTTCCTTACTGATAAATGATAAATGACAGTATGAAGTACACAGTACATACTTCATTCCCTTCCCTTTCGAAAGTATAAATCCAAAATATTTAATTCAAATACAATTAATGACATCATAATTACTTCAGAAAGAAGTGGGCAGAACATGGGCAGTTCAGAAATGTTAATATCAACCCTGTGTGTATAACTCAGAAGAAGTTCTGAGTTTTCTCAAATACTGGATATTTTATCCTGTCCCTCCTGATGGAAGCAGTAAAAAGTCCTGAAGGACAGATGTGCAAATCTCAGATTAGAATTGGCTGATCTGAACCCCGGCAGACAGGTCTTTGGAATGTATTGGTCTGAGGCTGATAAGTGAGCCAAGCCAAGAGCCACACTGTGGACGTTAGTCCCACGAGGACTGGAAGAAAATTGGAAGTTAAGTCTGAGAAGACTAGAAGTCAGGCCTGAGAGGACTCGACTTGAGTTTGGGTTGTTAGCCTTGAGTTAATTAAGGCATCCCTCCAAAACATCTGACCCACAGAAGCACAGCCTGCACTTTCAACGGCACAAATAACCACAACTGGAAGCACTAACAAATATGGCCGGTTTCAATTTCATCTGCTGTTTATAGGGGGGGCACCTTCAGGAAGTTGTCCGTTAGTCTTCTCCAAAAATACACACAAGACAAGGAAGAAAACTTGTGCAAGAGAACTTGCAAGACACCCTTTGATCTGAATTCAAATGTATCGACCGTTCATTTCCCGGGATTAAATGTAGCTGAAGTTTCCCTTTTCCAGTCCTGAGCTGAGGAGAGGCAGGAGGAAGAAGAGGGAACTACTGTACCTTCAGTCCTCAAAGCTCCCCACACAGCAGCCAGGAGCCCCAGCACAGTCAGTGTCCTCATCTCTCCTGAGGGCCCTGGGCTCTACAGAGCTGTCAGAGTGAAGAGATCGCTGCAGAGCTGGGCGTACAGCACACAGGAAAGGAGATGTTAACACAAAGAAACTTAATCCTATTACTGTGAGATCAGTTTATAAAGCAAACAACTTTCCTTCCCTTTTAGCCCAAAGATACACTGTTACAGTATCTAAGACCTAACTTCTCACAAGTGATAAATTACTTACGAAAACACACTCACCTTCACTTAAATGCCGAGTGGTCTTTCTACATTATTATCTTGAAACTGCGCAAGAGAGCAAGAGATTTAATTTTCACTTTCGCTTTCTCTGCTGGCCACGCCCTGGAAAAACCAGTTGTGAGCTTCGGGTCAATAAATACCCTGGGTCTTAAAGCCTGCAAAGCAATATGAATCCTTACACTGCACAGTGTTCCAGAGAGCTGTTACAGCAGTAAAGAGAGAGTAGAGATACAGGAGTAAAGAGAGGGTAGAGATACAGCAGTAAAGAGAGGGTAGAGATACAGCAGTAAAGAGAGGGTAGAGATACAACAGTAAAGAGAGAGTAGAGATACAGGAGTAAAGAGAGGGTAGAGATACAGGAGTAAAGAGAGGGTAGAGATACAGGAGTAAAGAGAGGGTAGAGATACAGCAGTAAAGAGAGGGTAGAGATACAGGAGTAAAGAGAGGGTAGAGATACAGCAGTAAAGAGAGAGTAGAGATACAGGAGTAAAGAGAGGGTAGAGATACAGCAGTAAAGAGAGAGTAGAGATACAGGAGTAAAGAGAGGGTAGAGATACAGGAGTAAAGAGAGGGTACAGATACAGGAGTAAAGAGAGGGTAGAGATACAGCAGTAAAGAGAGGGTAGATAAACAGCAGTATAGAGAGGGTAGAGATACAGCAGTATAGAGAGGGTAGAGATACAGGAGTAAAGAGAGGGTAGAGATACAGCAGTAAAGAGAGGGTAGAGATACAGCAGTAAAGAGAGGGTAGAGATACAGGAGTAAAGAGAGGGTAGAGATACAGGAGTATAGAGAGGGTAGAGATACAGCAGTAAAGAGAGGGTAGAGATACAGCAGTAAAGAGAGGGTAGAGATACAGGAGTATAGAGAGGGTAGAGATACAGCAGTAAAGAGAGGGTAGAGATACAGCAGTAAAGAGAGGGTAGAGATACAGCAGTAAAGAGAGGGTAGAGATACAGGAGTAAAGAGAGGGTAGAGATACAGGAGTAAAGAGAGGGTAGAGATACAGCAGTAAAGAGAGGGTAGAGATACAGGTGTAAAGAGAGGGTAGAGATACAGCAGTAAAGAGAGAGTAGATAAACAGCAGTAAAGAGAGGGTAGAGATACAGCAGTAAAGAGAGGGTAGAGATACAGGAGTACAGAGGGGGTAGAGATACAGCAGTAAAGAGAGGGTAGAGATACAGGAGTAAAGAGAGAGTAGAGATACAGCAGTAAAGAGAGGGTAGAGATACAGCAGTAAAGAGAGGGTAGAGATACAGCAGTAAAGAGAGGGTAGAGATACAGCAGTAAAGAGAGGGTAGAGATACAGCAGTAAAGAGAGGGTAGAGATACAGGAGTAAAGAGAGGGTAGAGATACAGGAGTAAAGAGAGGGTAGAGATACAGGTGTAAAGAGAGGGTAGAGATACAGCAGTAAAGAGAGAGTAGATAAACAGCAGTAAAGAGAGGGTAGAGATACAGCAGTAAAGAGAGGGTAGAGATACAGCAGTAAAGAGAGAGTAGAGATACAGCAGTAAAGAGAGGGTAGAGATACAGGAGTAAAGAGAGGGTAGAGATACAGGAGTAAAGAGAGGGTAGAGATACAGCAGTAAAGAGAGGGTAGAGATACAGCAGTAAAGAGAGGGTAGAGATACAGGTGTAAAGAGAGGGTAGAGATACAGCAGTAAAGAGAGGGTAGAGATACAGCAGTAAAGAGAGGGTAGAGATACAGCAGTAAAGAGAGGGTAGAGATACAGGAGTAAAGAGAGGGTAGAGATACAGCAGTAAAGAGAGAGTATAGATACAGCAGTAAAGAGAGGGTAGAGATACAGGAGTAAAGAGAGGGTAGAGATGCAGCAGTAAAGAGAGGGTAGAGATACAGCAGTAAAGAGAGGGTAGAGATACAGGAGTAAAGAGAGGGTAGAGATACAGGAGTAAAGAGAGGGTAGAGATACAGCAGTAAAGAGAGAGTATAGATACAGGAGTAAAGAGAGGGTAGAGATACAGCAGTAAAGAGAGGGTAGAGATACAGCAGTAAAGAGAGGGTAGAGATACAGCAGTAAAGAGAGGGTAGAGATACAGCAGTAAAGAGAGAGTAGAGATACAGGAGTAAAGAGAGGGTAGAGATACAGCAGTAAAGAGAGGGTAGAGATACAGGAGTAAAGAGAGGGTAGAGATACAGGAGTAAAGAGAGAGTAGAGATACAGGAGTAAAGAGAGGGTAGAGATACAGGAGTAAAGAGAGGGTAGAGATACAGCAGTAAAGAGAGGGTAGAGATACAGCAGTAAAGAGAGGGTAGAGATACAGCAGTAAAGAGAGGGTAGAGATACAGGAGTAAAGAGAGAGTAGAGATACAGGAGTAAAGAGAGGGTAGAGATACAGGAGTAAAGAGAGGGTAGAGATACAGCAGTAAAGAGAGGGTAGAGATACAGCAGTAAAGAGAGGGTAGATAAACAGCAGTAAAGAGAGGGTAGAGATACAGGAGTAAAGAGAGGGTAGAGATACAGGAGTAAAGAGAGGGTAGAGATACAGGAGTAAAGAGAGGGTAGAGATACAGGAGTAAAGAGAGAGTAGAGATACAGGAGTAAAGAGAGGGTAGAGATACAGCAGTAAAGAGAGGGTAGAGATACAGCAGTAAAGAGAGGGTAGAGATACAGCAGTAAAGAGAGGGTAGAGATACAGGAGTAAAGAGAGAGTAGAGATACAGGAGTAAAGAGAGGGTAGAAATACAGGAGTAAAGAGAGGGTAGAGATACAGCAGTAAAGAGAGGGTAGAGATACAGCAGTAAAGAGAGGGTAGAGATACAGCAGTAAAGAGAGGGTAGAGATACAGCAGTAAAGAGAGGGTAGAGATACAGGAGTAAAGAGAGGGTAGAGATACAGGAGTAAAGAGAGGGTAGAGATACAGGAGTAAAGAGAGGGTAGAGATACAGCAGTAAAGAGAGGGTAGAGATACAGCAGTAAAGAGAGGGTAGAGATACAGCAGTAAAGAGAGGGTAGAGATACAGGAGTAAAGAGAGAGTAGAGATACAGGAGTAAAGAGAGGGTAGAGATACAGGAGTAAAGAGAGGGTAGAGATACAGCAGTAAAGAGAGGGTAGATAAACAGCAGTAAAGAGAGGGTAGAGATACAGGAGTAAAGAGAGGGTAGAGATACAGGAGTAAAGAGAGGGTAGAGATACAGGAGTAAAGAGAGGGTAGAGATACAGGAGTAAAGAGAGAGTAGAGATACAGGAGTAAAGAGAGGGTAGAGATACAGCAGTAAAGAGAGGGTAGAGATACAGCAGTAAAGAGAGGGTAGAGATACAGCAGTAAAGAGAGGGTAGAGATACAGGAGTAAAGAGAGGGTAGAGATACAGGAGTAAAGAGAGAGTAGAGATACAGGAGTAAAGAGAGGGTAGAAATACAGGAGTAAAGAGAGGGTAGAGATACAGCAGTAAAGAGAGGGTAGAGATACAGGAGTAAAGAGAGGGTAGAGATACAGCAGTAAAGAGAGAGTAGAGATACAGGTGTAAAGAGAGAGTAGAAATACAGCAGTATAGAGAAGGTAGAGATACAGGAGTAAAGAGAGGGTAGAGATACAGCAGTAAAGAGAGGGTAGAGATACAGGAGTAAAGAGAGGGTAGAGATACAGGTGTAAAGAGAGGGTAGAGATACAGGAGTAAAGAGAGGGTAGAGATACAGGTGTAAAGAGAGGGTAGTGATACAGGAGAAAAGAGAGGGTAGAGATACAGCAGTATAGAGAGGGTAGAGATACAGGAGTAAAGAGAGGGTAGAGATACAGGAGTAAAGAGAGGGTAGAGATACAGCAGTAAAGAGAGGGTAGAGATACAGGAGTAAAGAGAGGGTAGAGATACAGCAGTAAAGAGAGGGTAGAGATACAGGAGTAAAGAGAGGGTAGAGATACAGCAGTAAAGAGAGGGTAGAGATACAGGAGAAAAGAGAGGGTAGAGATACAGGAGTAAAGAGAGGGTAGAGATACAGGAGAAAAGAGAGGGTAGAGATACAGGAGTAAAGAGAGGGTAGAGATACAGGAGAAAAGAGAGGGTAGAGATACAGGAGTAAAGAGAGGGTAGAGATACAGCAGTAAAGAGAGGGTAGAGATACAGCAGTAAAGAGAGAGTAGAGATACAGGAGTAAAGAGAGAGTAGAGATACGGGAGTAAAGAGAGGGTAGAGATACAGCAGTAATTAAAGGTTAGATATACAGCAGTAAAGAGAGGGTAGAGATACAGGAGTAAAGAGAGGGTAGAGATACAGGAGTAAAGAGAGAGTAGAGATACAGGAGTAAAGAGAGGGTAGAGATACAGCAGTAAAGAGAGGGTAGAGATACAGGAGTAAAGAGAGGGTAGGTAAACAGCAGTAAAGAGAGGGTAGAGATACAGGAGTAAAGAGAGGGTAGGTAAACAGCAGTAAAGAGAGAGTAGAGATACAGGAGTAAAGAGAGGGTAGAGATACAGCAGTAAAGAGAGGGTAGAGATACAGGTGTAAAGAGAGGGTAGAGATACAGCAGTAAAGAGAGGGTAGATAAACAGCAGTAAAGAGAGAGTAGAGATACAGGAGTAAAGAGAGGGTAGAGATACAGGAGTAAAGAGAGGGTAGAGATACAGCAGTAAAGAGAGGGTAGAGATACAGGTGTAAAGAGAGGGTAGAGATACAGCAGTAAAGAGAGGGTAGATAAACAGCAGTAAAGAGAGGGTAGAGATACAGGAGTAAAGAGAGAGTAGAGATACAGGAGTAAAGAGAGGGTAGAGATACAGGAGTAAAGAGAGGGTAGAGATACAGGAGTAAAGAGAGGGTAGAGATACAGGAGTAAAGAGAGGGTAGAGATACAGGAGTAAAGAGAGGGTAGAGATACAGCAGTAAAGAGAGGGTAGAGATACAGGAGTAAAGAGAGGGTAGAGATACAGGAGTAAAGAGAGGGTAGAGATACAGCAGTAAAGAGAGGGTAGAGATACAGGTGTAAAGAGAGGGTAGAGATACAGCAGTAAAGAGAGGGTAGATAAACAGCAGTAAAGAGAGGGTAGAGATACAGGAGTAAAGAGAGGGTAGAGATACAGGAGTAAAGAGAGAGTAGAGATACAGGAGTAAAGAGAGGGTAGAGATACAGGAGTAAAGAGAGGGTAGATAAACAGCAGTAAAGAGAGGGTAGAGATACAGCAGTAAAGAGAGGGTAGAGATACAGGAGTAAAGAGAGGGTAGAGATACAGCAGTAAAGAGAGAGTAGAGATACAGGTGTAAAGAGAGAGTAGAAATACAGCAGTAAAGAGAGGGTAGAGATACAGCAGTATAGAGAGGGTAGAGATACAGCAGTAAAGAGAGAGTAGAGATACAGCAGTAAAGAGAGAGTATAGATACAGGAGTAAAGAGAGGGTAGATAAACAGCAGTAAAGAGAGGGTAGAGATACAGCAGTAAAGAGAGAGTAGAGATACAGCAGTAAAGAGAGAGTAGTGATACAGGAGTAAAGAGAGGGTAGAGATACAGGAGTAAAGAGAGGGTAGAGATACAGCAGTAAAGAGAGGGTAGAGATACAGGAGTAAAGAGAGGGTAGAGATACAGGTGTAAAGAGAGGGTAGAGATACAGCAGTAAAGAGAGGGTAGATAAACAGCAGTAAAGAGAGGGTAGAGATACAGCAGTAAAGAGAGGGTAGAGATACAGCAGTAAAGAGAGGGTAGAGATACAGCAGTAAAGAGAGAGTATAGATACAGGAGTAAAGAGAGGGTAGAGATACAGCAGTAAAGAGAGGGTAGAGATACAGGAGTAAAGAGAGGGTAGAGATACAGGAGTAAAGAGAGGGTAGAGATACAGGAGTAAAGAGAGGGTAGAGATACAGGTGTAAAGAGAGGGTAGAGATACAGGAGTAAAGAGATGGTAGAGATACAGCAGTAAAGAGAGGGTAGAGATACAGGAGTAAAGAGAGGGTAGAGATACAGGTGTAAAGAGAGGGTAGAGATACAGCAGTAAAGAGAGGGTAGATAAACAGCAGTAAAGAGAGGGTAGAGATACAGCAGTAAAGAGAGGGTAGATTAACAGCAGTAAAGAGAGGGTAGAGATAAAGGAGTAAAGAGAGGGTAGAGATACAGCAGTAAAGAGAGGGTAGAGATACAGCAGTAAAGAGAGGGTAGAGATACAGGAGTACAGAGAGGGTAGAGATACAGCAGTAAAGAGAGGGTAGAGATACAGGAGTACAGAGAGGGTAGAGATACAGCAGTAAAGAGAGGGTAGAGATACAGCAGTAAAGAGAGAGTAGAGATACAGGAGTAAAGAGAGGGTAGAGATACAGCAGTAAAGAGAGAGTAGAGATACAGGAGTAAAGAGAGGGTAGAGATACAGCAGTAAAGAGAGAGTAGAGATACAGGAGTAAAGAGAGGGTAGAGATACAGCAGTAAAGAGAGGGTAGAGATACAGGAGTAAAGAGAGAGTAGAGATACAGCAGTAAAGAGAGGGTAGAGATACAGCAGTAAAGAGAGGGTAGAGATACAGCAGTAAAGAGAGGGTAGAGATACAGCAGTAAAGAGAGGGTAGAGATACAGCAGTAAAGAGAGGGTAGAGATACAGGAGTAAAGAGAGGGTAGAGATACAGGAGTAAAGAGAGGGTAGAGATACAGGTGTAAAGAGAGGGTAGAGATACAGCAGTAAAGAGAGAGTAGATAAACAGCAGTAAAGAGAGGGTAGAGATACAGCAGTAAAGAGAGGGTAGAGATACAGCAGTAAAGAGAGAGTAGAGATACAGCAGTAAAGAGAGGGTAGAGATACAGGAGTAAAGAGAGGGTAGAGATACAGGAGTAAAGAGAGGGTAGAGATACAGCAGTAAAGAGAGGGTAGAGATACAGCAGTAAAGAGAGGGTAGAGATACAGCAGTAAAGAGAGGGTAGAGATACAGCAGTAAAGAGAGGGTAGAGATACAGCAGTAAAGAGAGGGTAGAGATACAGGAGTAAAGAGAGGGTAGAGATGCAGCAGTAAAGAGAGGGTAGAGATACAGCAGTAAAGAGAGGGTAGAGATACAGGAGTAAAGAGAGGGTAGAGATACAGGAGTAAAGAGAGGGTAGAGATACAGCAGTAAAGAGAGAGTATAGATACAGGAGTAAAGAGAGGGTAGAGATACAGCAGTAAAGAGAGGGTAGAGATACAGCAGTAAAGAGAGGGTAGAGATACAGCAGTAAAGAGAGGGTAGAGATACAGGAGTAAAGAGAGGGTAGAGATACAGGAGTAAAGAGAGGGTAGAGATACAGCAGTAAAGAGAGGGTAGAGATACAGCAGTAAAGAGAGGGTAGAGATACAGCAGTAAAGAGAGAGTAGAGATACAGGAGTAAAGAGAGGGTAGAGATACAGCAGTAAAGAGAGGGTAGAGATACAGGAGTAAAGAGAGGGTAGAGATACAGGAGTAAAGAGAGGGTAGAGATACAGCAGTAAAGAGAGGGTAGAGATACAGCAGTAAAGAGAGGGTAGAGATACAGCAGTAAAGAGAGGGTAGATAAACAGCAGTAAAGAGAGGGTAGAGATACAGGAGTAAAGAGAGGGTAGAGATACAGGAGTAAAGAGAGGGTAGAGATACAGGAGTAAAGAGAGGGTAGAGATACAGGAGTAAAGAGAGAGTAGAGATACAGGAGTAAAGAGAGGGTAGAGATACAGCAGTAAAGAGAGGGTAGAGATACAGCAGTAAAGAGAGGGTAGAGATACAGGTGTAAAGAGAGGGTAGAGATACAGCAGTAAAGAGAGGGTAGAGATACAGCAGTAAAGAGAGGGTAGAGATACAGGAGTAAAGAGAGAGTAGAGATACAGGAGTAAAGAGAGGGTAGAAATACAGGAGTAAAGAGAGGGTAGAGATACAGCAGTAAAGAGAGGGTAGAGATACAGGAGAAAAGAGAGGGTAGAGATACAGGAGTAAAGAGAGGGTAGAGATACAGCAGTAAAGAGAGGGTAGAGATACAGCAGTAAAGAGAGGGTAGAGATACAGCAGTAAAGAGAGGGTAGAGATACAGGAGTAAAGAGAGGGTAGAGATACAGGAGTAAAGAGAGGGTAGAGATACAGGAGTAAAGAGAGGGTAGAGATACAGCAGTAAAGAGAGGGTAGAGATACAGCAGTAAAGAGAGGGTAGAGATACAGCAGTAAAGAGAGGGTAGAGATACAGGAGTAAAGAGAGAGTAGAGATACAGGAGTAAAGAGAGGGTAGAGATACAGGAGTAAAGAGAGGGTAGAGATACAGCAGTAAAGAGAGGGTAGATAAACAGCAGTAAAGAGAGGGTAGAGATACAGGAGTAAAGAGAGGGTAGAGATACAGGAGTAAAGAGAGGGTAGAGATACAGGAGTAAAGAGAGGGTAGAGATACAGGAGTAAAGAGAGAGTAGAGATACAGGAGTAAAGAGAGGGTAGAGATACAGCAGTAAAGAGAGGGTAGAGATACAGCAGTAAAGAGAGGGTAGAGATACAGCAGTAAAGAGAGGGTAGAGATACAGGAGTAAAGAGAGGGTAGAGATACAGGAGTAAAGAGAGAGTAGAGATACAGGAGTAAAGAGAGGGTAGAAATACAGGAGTAAAGAGAGGGTAGAGATACAGCAGTAAAGAGAGGGTAGAGATACAGGAGTAAAGAGAGGGTAGAGATACAGCAGTAAAGAGAGAGTAGAGATACAGGTGTAAAGAGAGAGTAGAAATACAGCAGTATAGAGAAGGTAGAGATACAGGAGTAAAGAGAGGGTAGAGATACAGCAGTAAAGAGAGGGTAGAGATACAGGAGTAAAGAGAGGGTAGAGATACAGGTGTAAAGAGAGGGTAGAGATACAGGAGTAAAGAGAGGGTAGAGATACAGGTGTAAAGAGAGGGTAGTGATACAGGAGAAAAGAGAGGGTAGAGATACAGCAGTATAGAGAGGGTAGAGATACAGGAGTAAAGAGAGGGTAGAGATACAGGAGTAAAGAGAGGGTAGAGATACAGCAGTAAAGAGAGGGTAGAGATACAGGAGTAAAGAGAGGGTAGAGATACAGCAGTAAAGAGAGGGTAGAGATACAGGAGTAAAGAGAGGGTAGAGATACAGCAGTAAAGAGAGGGTAGAGATACAGGAGAAAAGAGAGGGTAGAGATACAGGAGTAAAGAGAGGGTAGAGATACAGGAGAAAAGAGAGGGTAGAGATACAGGAGTAAAGAGAGGGTAGAGATACAGGAGAAAAGAGAGGGTAGAGATACAGGAGTAAAGAGAGGGTAGAGATACAGCAGTAAAGAGAGGGTAGAGATACAGCAGTAAAGAGAGAGTAGAGATACAGGAGTAAAGAGAGAGTAGAGATACGGGAGTAAAGAGAGGGTAGAGATACAGCAGTAATTAAAGGTTAGATATACAGCAGTAAAGAGAGGGTAGAGATACAGGAGTAAAGAGAGGGTAGAGATACAGGAGTAAAGAGAGAGTAGAGATACAGGAGTAAAGAGAGGGTAGAGATACAGCAGTAAAGAGAGGGTAGAGATACAGCAGTAAAGAGAGGGTAGAGATACAGCAGTAAAGAGAGGGTAGAGATACAGGTGTAAAGAGAGGGTAGAGATACAGCAGTAAAGAGAGGGTAGATAAACAGCAGTAAAGAGAGAGTAGAGATACAGGAGTAAAGAGAGGGTAGAGATACAGGAGTAAAGAGAGGGTAGAGATACAGCAGTAAAGAGAGGGTAGAGATACAGGTGTAAAGAGAGGGTAGAGATACAGCAGTAAAGAGAGGGTAGATAAACAGCAGTAAAGAGAGGGTAGAGATACAGGAGTAAAGAGAGAGTAGAGATACAGGAGTAAAGAGAGGGTAGAGATACAGGAGTAAAGAGAGGGTAGAGATACAGGAGTAAAGAGAGGGTAGAGATACAGGAGTAAAGAGAGGGTAGAGATACAGGAGTAAAGAGAGGGTAGAGATACAGCAGTAAAGAGAGGGTAGAGATACAGGAGTAAAGAGAGGGTAGAGATACAGGAGTAAAGAGAGGGTAGAGATACAGCAGTAAAGAGAGGGTAGAGATACAGGTGTAAAGAGAGGGTAGAGATACAGCAGTAAAGAGAGGGTAGATAAACAGCAGTAAAGAGAGGGTAGAGATACAGGAGTAAAGAGAGGGTAGAGATACAGGAGTAAAGAGAGAGTAGAGATACAGGAGTAAAGAGAGGGTAGAGATACAGGAGTAAAGAGAGGGTAGATAAACAGCAGTAAAGAGAGGGTAGAGATACAGCAGTAAAGAGAGGGTAGAGATACAGGAGTAAAGAGAGGGTAGAGATACAGCAGTAAAGAGAGAGTAGAGATACAGGTGTAAAGAGAGAGTAGAAATACAGCAGTAAAGAGAGGGTAGAGATACAGCAGTATAGAGAGGGTAGAGATACAGCAGTAAAGAGAGAGTAGAGATACAGCAGTAAAGAGAGAGTATAGATACAGGAGTAAAGAGAGGGTAGATAAACAGCAGTAAAGAGAGGGTAGAGATACAGCAGTAAAGAGAGAGTAGAGATACAGCAGTAAAGAGAGAGTAGTGATACAGGAGTAAAGAGAGGGTAGAGATACAGGAGTAAAGAGAGGGTAGAGATACAGCAGTAAAGAGAGGGTAGAGATACAGGAGTAAAGAGAGGGTAGAGATACAGGTGTAAAGAGAGGGTAGAGATACAGCAGTAAAGAGAGGGTAGATAAACAGCAGTAAAGAGAGGGTAGAGATACAGCAGTAAAGAGAGGGTAGAGATACAGCAGTAAAGAGAGGGTAGAGATACAGCAGTAAAGAGAGAGTATAGATACAGGAGTAAAGAGAGGGTAGAGATACAGCAGTAAAGAGAGGGTAGAGATACAGGAGTAAAGAGAGGGTAGAGATACAGGAGTAAAGAGAGGGTAGAGATACAGGAGTAAAGAGAGGGTAGAGATACAGGTGTAAAGAGAGGGTAGAGATACAGGAGTAAAGAGATGGTAGAGATACAGCAGTAAAGAGAGGGTAGAGATACAGGAGTAAAGAGAGGGTAGAGATACAGGTGTAAAGAGAGGGTAGAGATACAGCAGTAAAGAGAGGGTAGATAAACAGCAGTAAAGAGAGGGTAGAGATACAGCAGTAAAGAGAGGGTAGATTAACAGCAGTAAAGAGAGGGTAGAGATAAAGGAGTAAAGAGAGGGTAGAGATACAGCAGTAAAGAGAGGGTAGAGATACAGCAGTAAAGAGAGGGTAGAGATACAGGAGTACAGAGAGGGTAGAGATACAGCAGTAAAGAGAGGGTAGAGATACAGGAGTACAGAGAGGGTAGAGATACAGCAGTAAAGAGAGGGTAGAGATACAGCAGTAAAGAGAGGGTAGAGATACAGGAGTAAAGAGAGGGTAGAGATACAGGAGTAAAGAGAGGGTAGAGATACAGGAGTAAAGAGAGGGTAGATAAACAGTAGTAAAGAGAGGGTAGAGATACAGCAGTAAAGAGAGAGTAGAGATACAGGTGTAAAGAGAGAGTAGAAATACAGCAGTAAAGAGAGGGTAGAGATACAGGTGTAAAGAGAGGGTAGAGATAGGGTATAGGTACAGAGAGGGTAGAGATACAGCAGTATAGAGAGGGTAGAGATAGGGTATAGGTACAGAGAGGGTATTGGCCCCTTTACTGCACGGGATGTTTTATGTTTTAAGTCTGGAGCGTTTTTTTTTCCTCTAAATTGACACTAAGGGCGAATGTTAAGATTTTAATCCTGAAATATTGACAATTATGCCCAAACTGCGCGCTTCTCGTCGTGCACATGAGGGTCAGAGTGCAAGACGCAAAGGAACAAGGAGTCACCCGTGTTGTATCATCGGTCCGTGATGCATGTATATAAAACACGACCGAGTTCTATTGTTTTGACTTCTTTATTGAACTTACTTTGTTATTGAGAGTCCTCCCAGGCGCCTCTCGACCGTCTCTCACGTGCTTCCCGCACTTTCTGACAGGTCACGTGGTACAGCGCCGCTACGCAGGGAGCCGCGCTGCTCGCCTCTGGCGGAACGTTCAGAGCGCTGCCGCTGGCCCGGACGGACCGGTCATAGTGCGACACTCCGGCGGATCACAACACTGCTGCTCAAGATGGCGGCCGCGAGAGGAGGTGGGTGGATGCGTTGCTATAGAGATACCTTACCGCAGAACGCAAGCTACATAAACAGTAATGAAAACATCAAAACGCAAAACATTATCTAACTACAAGAGATGATGTACATACGACTGTCCATGACAGCAGTCCGTTGTTGAATACGGCGTTCAAATATTTTATTATAAAACACAAATCCACATCTGCAAATCGATTTATTGTACCTATGGGGAAACAGGTTTCTCGATTTAATAATAATAATAATAATAATTGCTTACACTTATATAGCGCTTTTTCTGGACACTCCACTCAAAGCGCTTTACAGGTAATGGGGACTCCCCTCCACCACCACCAGTGTGCAGCCCCACCTGGATGATGCGACGGCAGCCATAGTGCGCCAGAACGCTCCCCACACACCAGCGATCAGTGGGGAGGAGAGCAGAGTAATGAAGCCAGTTCACAGAGGGGGATTGTTAGGAGGCCATGATTGATAACAGCCGATGGGGAAATTTGGCCAGGATGCCGGGGTTACACCCCTACTCTTTTCGAGAAACACCCTGGGATTTTTAATGACCACAGAGAGTCAGGACCTCGGTTTTACGTCTCATCCGAAGGACGGCGCCTGTTTACAGTATAGTGTCCCCGTCACCATACTGGGGCATTAGGACCCACATGAGCCGCAGAGTTAGCGCCCCCTGCTGGCCCCACTAACACCTCTTCCAGCAGCAGCCTTAGTTTTTCCCAGGAGGTCTCCCTTCCAGGTACTGACCAGGCTGCTGAGCTTCAGTGGGTTGCCAGTTGTGAGTTGCAGGGTGATATGGCTGCTGAATTTAAATTTAAGTTTACTTTGTGATTCCAGTTCTTGTCAATTTCTCCTGTTATTGGATTGAGAGCTAAGCAAGTGTCTTCGTTTTTAAAACAGATGTTGAGAAACGACTTAAATAGCTGTTTCAGTAATATAATAAAATGTTTGTGATAAAAATGGATCTTTCAGGTGGTGAGATAAATCACTGTTCTTCTTTCACAGGGAGATCGGCTGTTGTTGTATCCTTTCCTGTGTGTCTTTGTTACTGCACCTGGAGAGTTTGATACCGGGGGCTGGGAGCAGGGAGTCTCCTGTCAGGACCAGAGTCCAGCAGGGGGCGCTGTCTGCCCTGGCCCCTGGGAGGAGCAGGACTTTACCTGCCAGGGAGATTCTGGCTGAGAGGCGCTCGGTCACAAGCCCACAGTGAGTGGGGCGGCAGTGAGGCCCCACTTTCACAGTGTGTATTCACCAGTGGATGTTCTGAAGCACTATTTACCTGTTTCAACTGAGATACAAGAGCGTTGTGCTGTGATGGAGTCTGTGTCCTGTCTTGAGCTGTGGTCAGTTTCCTTAGTGCTGGCCAGCTGTCCTCAGTGCCCCTGCAGGTACTGTTCTACCTGACTGGCCTCTGCTTCGCCTTCTACTGCCTCTGCACAGTGCTCATGGTCATCTACAAGAGTGAGTATCTGTCTGACCACCACACTGCTCATGGTCATCTACAAGAGTGAGTGTCTGTCTGACCACCACACTGCTCATGGTCATCTACAAGAGTGAGTGTCTGTCTGACCACCACACTGCTCATGGTCATCTACAATAGTGAGTGTCTGTCTGACCACCACACTGCTCATGGTCATCTACAAGAGTGAGTATCTGTCTGACCACCACACTGCTCATGGTCATCTACAAGAGTGAGTGTCTGTCTGACCACCACACTGCTCATGGTCATCTACAAGAGTGAGTGTCTGTCTGACCACCACAGTGCTCATGGTCATCTACAAGAGTGAGTATGCAGGTGTGCTTAGTGACCTGTGCTCTGTGTGTCCAGGTGTGCCGAGTGACCTGTGCTCTATGTGTCCAGGTGTGCTGAGTGACCGGAGTGACCTGTGGTCTGTGTGTCGAGGTGTGTTGAGTGACCTGTGCTCTCTGTGTCAGTGACCTGAGTAACCCTGGTCTGTGTCTCCAGGTGTGTTGAGTGACCTGTGCTCTGTGTGTCCAGGTGTGCTGAGTGACCTGAGTAACCCTGGTCTGTGTGTCCAGGTGTGTTGAGTGACCTGTGCTCTGTGTGTTCAGGTGTGCTGAGTGACCCGAGTGACCTGAGTGACCTGTGCTCTGTGTCCTGTGTCCAGGCCAGGTGCTCAGCTATCCTGACAGGGACCTGGCGCTTGACCTGGCTCTGCTGTTCCTCATGGCAGTGCTGGAGGCTGTCAGGCTGTACTGGGGTGAGAACCTGATACTGGACAACACCTCCCCTCCTCTCTAACCCTCACCCAACACTCCTTCTTCTCTAACTAACCCCAACCCACCACTCCCCCCTTCTCTAACCCTCACCCAACACTCCTTCTTCTCTAACTAACCCCAACCCACCACTCCCCCCTTCTCTAACCCTCACCCAACACTCCTTCTTCTCTCACTAACCCCAACCCACCACTCCCCCTTCTCTAACCCTCACCCAACACTCCTTCTTCTCTCACTAACCCCAACCCACCACTCCCCCCTTCTCTAACCCTCACCCAACACTCCTTCTTCTCTAACTAACCCCAACCCACCACTCCCCCCTTCTCTAACCCTCACCCAACACTCCTTCTTCTCTAACTAACCCCAACCCACCACTCCCCCCTCTCTAACCCTCACCCAACACTCCCTCTTCTCTAACTAACCCCAACCCAACACACTAACCCTCACCCACCACTCCCCCCTTCTCTAACCCTCACCCAACACTCCTTCTTCTCTAACTAACCCCAACCCACCACTCCCCCCTTCTCTAACCCTCACTCAACACTCCTTCTTCTCTAACTAACCCCAACCCACCACTCCCCCCTTCTCTAACCCTCACCCAACACTCCTTCTTCTCTAACTAACCCCAACCCACCACTCCCCCCTTCTCTAACCCTCACCCAACACTCCTTCTTCTCTCACTAACCCCAACCCACCACTCCCCCCTTCTCTAACCCTCACCCAACACTCCTTCTTCTCTCACTAACCCCAACCCACCACTCCCCCCTTCTCTAACCCTCACCCAACACTCCTTCTTCTCTAACTAACCCCAACCCAACACTCCCCCCTTCTCTAACCCTCACCCAACACTCCTTCTCTCACTAACCCCAACCCACCACTCCCCCCTTCTCTAACCCTCACCCAACACTCCCTCTTCTCTAACTAACCCCAACCCACCACTCCCCCCTCTCTAACCCTCACCCAACACTCCCTCTTCTCTAACTAACCCCAACCCACCACTCCCCCCTTCTCTAACCCTCACCCAACACTCCTTCTTCTCTAACTAACCCCAACCCACCACTCCCCCTTCTCTAACCCTCACCCAACACTCCTTCTTCTCTAACTAACCCCAACCCAACACTCCCTCTTCTCTAACCCTCACCCAACACTCCTTCTTCTCTAACTAACCCCAACCCACCACTCCCCCTTCTCTAACCCTCACCCAACACTCCCTCTTCTCTAACTAACCCCAACCCAACACACTAACCCTCACCCAACACTCCTTCTTCTCTAACTAACCCCAACCCACCACTCCCCCCTCTCTAACCCTCACCCAACACTCCTTCTTCTCTAACTAACCCCAACCCACCACTCCCCCCTTCTCTAACCCTCACCCAACACTCCTTCTTCTCTAACTAACCCCAACCCACCACTCCCCCCTTCTCTAACCCTCACCCAACACTCCTTCTTCTCTCACTAACCCCAACCCACCACTCCCCCCTTCTCTAACCCTCACCCAACACTCCCTCTTCTCTAACTAACCCCAACCCACCACTCCCCCTTCTCTAACCCTCACCCAACACTCCTTCTTCTCTAACTAACCCCAACCCACCACTCCCCCCCTCTCTAACCCTCACCCAACACTCCTTCTTCTCTAACTAACCCCAACCCACCACTCCCCCCTTCTCTAACCCTCACCCAACACTCCTTCTTCTCTCACTAACCCCAACCCACCACTCCCCCCTCTCTAACCCTCACCCAACACTCCTTCTTCTCTAACTAACCCCAACCCACCACTCCCCCCTCTCTAACCCTCACCCAACACTCCTTCTTCTCTAACTAACCCCAACCCACCACTCCCCCCTTCTCTAACCCTCACTCAACACTCCTTCTTCTCTAACTAACCCCAACCCACCACTCCCCCCTTCTCTAACCCTCACCCAACACTCCTTCTTCTCTAACTAACCCCAACCCACCACTCCCCCCCTCTCTAACCCTCACCCAACACTCCTTCTTCTCTAACTAACCCCAACCCACCACTCCCCCCTTCTCTAACCCTCACCCAACACTCCTTCTTCTCTAACTAACCCCAACCCACCACTCCCCCTTCTCTAACCCTCACCCAACACTCCTTCTTCTCTAACTAACCCCAACCCACCACTCCCCCCTTCTCTAACCCTCACCCAACACTCCTTCTTCTCTAACTAACCCCAACCCACCACTCCCGCCTTCTCTAACCCTCACCCAACACTCCCTCTTCTCTAACTAACCCCAACCCACCACTCCCCCCTTCTCTAACCCTCACCCAACACTCCTTCTTCTCTAACTAACCCCAACCCACCACTCCCCCCTTCTCTAACCCTCACCCAACACTCCCTCTTCTCTAACTAACCCCAACCCAACACACTAACCCTCACCCACCACTCCCCCCTTCTCTAACCCTCACCCAACACTCCTTCTTCTCTAACTAACCCCAACCCACCACTCCCCCCTTCTCTAACCCTCACCCAACACTCCTTCTTCTCTCACTAACCCCAACCCACCACTCCCGCCTTCTCTAACCCTCACCCAACACTCCCTCTTCTCTAACTAACCCCAACCCAACACACTAACCCTCACCCACCACTCCCCCCTTCTCTAACCCTCACCCAACACTCCCTCTTCTCTAACTAACCCCAACCCAACACACTAACCCTCACCCACCACTCCCCCCTTCTCTAACCCTCACCCAACACTCCTTCTTCTCTAACTAACCCCAACCCACCACTCCCCCCTCTCTAACCCTCACCCAACACTCCTTCTTCTCTCACTAACCCCAACCCACCACTCCCGCCTTCTCTAACCCTCACCCAACACTCCCTCTTCTCTAACTAACCCCAACCCAACACACTAACCCTCACCCACCACTCCCCCCTTCTCTAACCCTCACCCAACACTCCCTCTTCTCTAACTAACCCCAACCCAACACACTAACCCTCACCCACCACTCCCCCTTCTCTAACCCTCACCCAACACTCCTTCTTCTCTAACTAACCCCAACCCACCACTCCCCCCTTCTCTAACCCTCACCCAACACTCCCTCTTCTCTAACTAACCCCAACCCACCACTCCCCCCTTCTCTAACCCTCACCCAACACTCCCTCTTCTCTAACTAACCCCAACCCAACACCACCCTCCTCTCTTACCATCAATCACTCAAGGTTTATTGATCAATGCACGAACAGTACAGAAGACAGCGGTGTTATTGGCAATGAAATGCTTTGTCCGCGAGCTCGTTGAGAGGGATAGAGGAGAAGAAGGACAGGACTTTATAGGGATTAGGTTAGGATTCCGATACAATAAATTACACAATAGTAATTAACAGTACAATTACAGATTGTGCAAAGGTAACACAAGGAGATATGGTAGGATAGGAGGTATTTAGCTCTGTTCTTTTGTGTCCTGAGAGTGCAAAGTGACAGGAGGGCGCCGGAGCACCCTGCCAGTTCAAGCAGGTCGCCTGTTCGCCAGCGGCTGTTTGGGTAACTGCAGGCGTCTGCTGTGGTTGACTGTTTAGCATCTTACTGCCTGGAGGAAGAAGCTGTTTCGAAACCTGGTGGTCTTGGCCTCGGTATCGTTTTCCAGATGGTAGTAGAGAGAACAAGCTGTGGTTAGGGTGCCTGGGGTCCCTGAGGACAGACCTGGCCTTCTTGAGGCATCTGACACAGTAGATATCCTCCATGATCGGTAGCGCACAGCCAGTGGTGTTCTGAGGCAGTTTCACCCCCCTCTGGAGCACCTTGCGCCCTCGGGCGGAGCAGTTACCACACCAGACAGCGCTGCAGCCGGTAAGGATGCTCTCAGTGGTGCACCTGTAGAAGTCGGTCAGGATGTGAGACGGCATGCCCAACTTCTTTACTCTGTGGAGGAAGAACAGGCGCTGCTGTGCTGTCTTGGCTACGAGGTTGGTGTGGTGGGTCCAGGTTAGATCGTCTGTGATGTTGACACCTAGGAATTTGAAACCGTTGACTCTCTCCTCTGCGGACCCGCTGATGTGAATGGGTGCATGGTCTATTCTTCAATGCTTCCTGTAGTCCACAGTCAACTCCTCAGTCATGCTGGTGTTCAGAGAGAGGTAACTAACCCCAACCCAGCACTCCTCCCTCTCTTACTGGGGCTGCTTGTCTTGTTTGTGGGAGATTCACTCTCCTGTTGCCTCCTGTCTCTTTCTTCAGGTGTCAGAGGGAACCTGAAGGAGAGTCAGCAGTCAGTGGGGATCTGCCTGGCCATCACGCTGGCCTCTGTCCTCCTGTCCATCTACTTCCTGCTGTGGCAGACGTACGTCCTGCGGGCGGACGTGATCCTGAACGCCATCCTGCTGAGCCTCTATGGCCTGCAGAGCATCGTGGGCCTCATCACCATCGCCAGCTTCGCCAGGTCAGCACCCAGACACAGCACTGGCACTGAGACTACCAGTCCAGCGCACCTGTCAGAGTAACACTCCCTCATCAGAGCTGTAGATACTGTAGACACTCAGTCCAGCTCCTCTGTAACTTCACACTAACACTCCCTCATCAGAGCTGTAGATACTGTAGAGACACTCAGTCCAGCTCATCTGTAACGTCACACTAACACTCCCTCATCAGAGCTGTAGATACTGTAGACACTCAGTCCAGCTCCTCTGTAACTTCACACTAACACTCCCTCATCAGAGCTGTAGATACTGTAGAGACACTCAGTCCAGCTCATCTGTAACGTCACACTAACACTCCCTCATCAGAGCTGGAGATACTGTAGACACTCAGTCCAGCTCCTCTGTAACTTCACACTAACACTCCCTCATCAGAGCTGGAGATACTGTAGACACTCAGTCCAGCTCCTCTGTAACTTCACACTAACACTCCCTCATCAGAGCTGTAGATACTGTAGAGACACTCAGTCCAGCTCATCTGTAACTTCACACTAACACTCCCTCATCAGAGCTGTAATACTGTAGACACTCAGTCCAGCTCCTCTGTAACTTCACACTAACACTCCCTCATCAGAGCTGTAGATACTGTAGACACTCAGTCCAGCTCCTCTGTAACTTCACACTAACACTCCCTCATCAGAGCTGTAGATACTGTAGACACTCAGTCCAGCTCCTCTGTAACTTCACACTAACACTCCCTCATCAGAGCTGTAATACTGTAGACACTCAGTCCAGCTCCTCTGTAACTTCACACTAACACTCCCTCATCAGAGCTGTAGATACTGTAGACACTCAGTCCAGCTCCTCTGTAACTTCACACTAACACTCCCTCATCAGAGCTGTAGATACTGTAGACACTCAGTCCAGCTCCTCTGTAACTTCACACTAACACTCCCTCATCAGAGCTGGAGATACTGTAGAGACACTCAGTCCAGCTCCTCTGTAACTTCACACTAACACTCCCTCATCAGAGCTGTAGATACTGTAGACACTCAGTCCAGCTCCTCTGTAACTTCACACTAACACTCCCTCATCAGAGCTGGAGATACTGTAGAGACACTCAGTCCAGCTCATCTGTAACTTCACACTAACACTCCCTCATCAGAGCTGTAGATACTGTAGACACTCAGTCCAGCTCCTCTGTAACTTCACACTAACACTCCCTCATCAGAGCTGTAGATACTGTAGACACTCAGTCCAGCTCCTCTGTAACTTCACACTAACACTCCCTCATCAGAGCTGGAGATACTGTAGAGACACTCAGTCCAGCTCATCTGTAACTTCACACTAACACTCCCTCATCAGAGCTGGAGATACAGTAGACACTCAGTCCAGCTCCTCTGTAACTTCACACTAACACTCCCTCATCAGAGCTGGAGATACTGTAGACACTCAGTCCAGCTCCTCTGTAACTTCACACTAACACTCCCTCATCAGAGCTGTAGATACTGTAGAGACACTCAGTCCAGCTCATCTGTAACTTCACACTAACACTCCCTCATCAGAGCTGGAGATACAGTAGACACTCAGTCCAGCTCCTCTGTAACTTCACACTAACACTCCCTCATCAGAGCTGGAGATACTGTAGACACTCAGTCCAGCTCCTCTGTAACTTCACACTAACACTCCCTCATCAGAGCTGTAGATACTGTAGAGACACTCAGTCCAGCTCCTCTGTAACTTCACACTAACACTCCCTCATCAGAGCTGGAGATACTGTAGAGACACTCAGTCCAGCTCCTCTGTAACTTCACACTAACACCCTCATCAGAGCTGTAGATACTGTAGAGACACTCAGTCCAGCTCCTCTGTAACTTCACACTAACACTCCCTCATCAGAGCTGTAGATACTGTAGAGACACTCAGTCCAGCTCATCTGTAACTTCACACTAACACTCCCTCATCAGAGCTGTAGATACTGTAGAGACACTCAGTCCAGCTCCTCTGTAACTTCACACTAACACTCCCTCATCAGAGCTGGAGATACTGTAGACACTCAGTCCAGCTCCTCTGTAACTTCACACTAACACTCCCTCATCAGAGCTGTAGATACTGTAGACACTCAGTCTGGCTCATTGTGTCTGAAGTGTTGCTCTTATTTCCAGGCCCTGCTGAGCTCTGATGGAGTTGTGTGTCTGTCTTTGTGTTGCAGGGCCTATGCCTGAAGAGCTGGTGACTCTTTGCTGTGTCCAGCCCTCAGCCCTTCACCTCAGGCCTGTCAGCTGAGCCCCGAGACACAGACAGGGACCCCGCCTGCGTGCTGCAGGTTCAGGAAGGCAGTTAGTTCGTCTCTGACTTGTAACAGGACAGAGGGCACTGGAGACTGGATCAGTGTGAAACCTGTGTACTGGGGCACATGGCCCAGGGTTCAGGCAGTGTGCTTTAATCCTTATTGCATCACAAGACCATTCCTTGTTTTTTACTTACAGAATATGCTGTGTATTTATATAGATTTTATACAAGTTTCACGTCCTATTTTTTTATCAGTGCAGGTGCAGATGAGAGCGCTGCGTGGGGCGGTGTTGTTTCCAGTTCCTGCCACTAGAGGGCAGCCGTCGCTCAGAAATGTTGTGTTTTAGCGTCGAAATCTCTGTGCTGGAAGTTTCACGATTAAAGTGTTTTGACAGAAATCAATCTTGTCCACATCATTTAACTCCGGATTTCCCCTGCGGACGTTTATTTCACATCTCCCCGGAGTTTCTGATCCGGGCTGTGTTTACAGTAAGCTGCACAAAGCGAGAGAAGCAGAGCAGTACAGCCTGTCCCGCTGCAGCAGTGAGGATTTCAAGCACTGGGGAAAAGGGCTGAAACACCTGGACCCAGGGCCGCCGGCCTCTGTCTGTCTGTAAAGACAGCAGCTGCGTGTCGGACAGGTGCTGCGGCCGCAGTCATGGACAGATCTGGGCGGGGGAGGAGTTTCCAGACGAAGCTCTCGGTTTCCGGTCGATCTGCGCCCCATCCCCGCCCGTGGTCGACAGCTCGGGTCGCCGGTCCTGCGCCGGGGCGCCTGAGTGCTGTCTGTGTGGAGTTTGCATGTTCTCCTCGTGTTTGCATGGCTTTACTTCGGGTGCTTCGATTTCCCCTCACAGTACAAACACAATTTTTTATTTGTATCAGCCGGCCCTGGTGTGAGTGTGTGTCTGTGTGACTGGCGTCCCGTCCCCGGTGTACCCGCCTTGCGCCCGGTGCTGCTGGGATAGACTCCGACTGTGAGCTGGAAGAAGCGGTTAGACGCTGGGGGGGCTGGCGGCCTCTCGCGGATGTCCCGGGAACAGCAGCTTGAGACACCTGACCCCCCCAGAGCTCCTCCCCTGCTGTCGCGCAGGTAGAGTTACCTGTCGCTCACCTGCCCTGGACCGGACTGGACTGGCCGCCTCTCCCGGGACTCTCTCGACAGCGGGCAACACACGCGTCTGCTTCCCGGCTCGGGCTCTGTTCGGGTGCCGGTTCTCGGAGTGACACGGGCGCGCCGCCCCGAGCAAGGTTCAGCCACGCGTGGCAGCAGACGGGCCGCCCACGGGCTGGAATGGAGCCCTGAGCTCGAGCCTTAGACTTCCACAGCGGGACACGGGACACGGCACACGGAGAGCACCTCGGGGACGTCGAAGAAAGCACTGTGGGTCTCCGGTAAGGCGCTGACTTTGGCGTGCGAGCTTTGAGTGGGAGTGGGAGTGGGTACCGTGAAGCCCAGCAGCCCTGTGTGTTTGTGTGGACAGCGTCGCCCCTGGCTACCTCTTCACCTCCCCGGGACACCCGAGTCTCTCCGGCTCCGCACCCAGCCCACGTCCCGCCGCGCGTCAGATCCACGGGCAGCCCGTTGCCAGGGCGCCGGTTCTAGAACACAGCGCGACCGCGTCATGTATAATAGATGCGCGCTCTGGCCCTGCGTGGAAACACGACCCCGACGCGTCCCGTCCCGACCGCACTACGCTCCGGAGCGGCGAGTTTGTCTGCAGATTAAACATTTTAAATGTTGGAGGAAAAGAGTTCTTTACTCGCGGGGAGTATTTATCTTCCAGCTCTGCTTGAGCGCGTCTGCTGCCGTGTCTGTGTGCTGGCCAGGACGGCCTGCGGTTTGTGCCTCACAGAACTGCTTTTAATAGGATTTTATTAAGCCCGAGTGTGGTCACGCCTGCCTTCAGTGTTATTTTAATATGGTGTCCTTGACTCGTCACCCTGCATTGTGCTTTTACTCTGCTATGTTGTGACACACTGTTGCTGTGCACTGTCACAATGTTATTGTGTCACACTGTTGCTGTGCACTGTCACAGTGTTATTGTGTCACACTGTCACTGTCTCAGTGTCGCTGTGCACTGTGTCAGTGTTATTGTGTCACACTGTCACTGTGCACTGTGTCACAGTGTTATTGTGTCACACTGTCACTGTCTCAGTGTCGCTGTGCACTGTGTCAGTGTTATTGTGTCACACTGTCACTGTGCACTGTGTCACAGTGTTATTGTGTCACACTGTCACTGTCTCAGTGTCGCTGTGCACTGTCAGTGTTATTGTGTCACACTGTCACTGTGCACTGTCACAGTGTTATTGTGTGACACTGTCACTGTGCTGAGTTACTATCTCTGCATCAGAATTCCATGATATCCATCCCCAATCCTGATCCCGAGCAACAGATTCAAAGACATGATTCTGATTTCAGTTTCATTTTTTATTCTGATCCCAGAAGTGTGTCATGAGTCATTCTGATAATGTATCTAATCACAGTGATGGCCATAAAATATTATAAAACCATAATACACAACAATTTACAGTATATATAATATAAAACCAGAAGCACGTCAGCTCTCTGATACTCTCTCTCAGCAAGCTAATACAGAATCAGAGACACAAGAGACAGAGTATCTCAGAGCATAGAGACAGAGGAACTCAGAGCTGAGACAGAGTATCAGAACATGGAGACAGATTAACTCTGAGCTGAGAGACATTGGAGAACAAAGAAAAAGAGCACATCTCTGATCACACTGGCCGTTATTGTACTGTGCTTTAACTGTGATGACCCAGGGTGTTACTGTACTGTTACTGTGATGACACTGGGTGATAGTGTGCTGTGCTGTTACAGTGATGACACTGGTTGTTAGTGTGCTGTGCTGTTACTGTGATGACACTGGGTGTTACTGTGATGATACTGGGTGTTACTGTGCTGCATAGCTGAGTCTTTCCTACTACTTGATGGCTTTTGCCTTCAGAACTTTTGCCTTCACCCCTGATGGCTACTGGCTCTTCACTCTCTGCTGGTCAGTCCTTGGACTTGAGGTCCACTCCAGCCATTGACGTCTCCACTGTACGCCACCGGACCGGGTCTCTCGCTCTCAAGACCAACTCATAGTCTCCAGCGCCTAAGCCTCTCACCCCAGACTCACAGAACCCACAACTCACAACCGCTGGTGCCTCAACCTCATGCACCAGGTTGTACACTCACTGCTGCCAGCGCACATCCCTGTTGCATCACCTCTGCCTTAACTCACACCTCCGATGTTCAGCACACAGCTCCACACCATGCTGTAGTCCCCAGTGCCTCGACCCCGTGCCTCAGACTCACACTTTTCCACATAGACCCTTCCACCCCTCTGTGCTTCCCTTGTAGAGTGAGAGCACTCTGTTGCACTCCTGCTCTCTGGACGGCACTTCTCCCATAGCTCACAGCTCCTGACACACCAGCACAGACCTCCCTGTTCACACTCGTCTCTCACAGCTCCTGACACTCCTCCCTCGTGCCCAGACCTCCCTGTTCACACTCGTCTCTAACTCACAGCTCCTGACGCTCCTCCCTCGTGCCCAGACCTCCCTGTTCACACTCGTCTCTAACTCACAGCTCCTGACGCTCCTCCCTCGTGCCCAGACCTCCCTGTTCACACTCGTCTCTAACTCACAGCTCCTGACGCTCCTCCCTCGTGCCCAGACCTCCCTGTTCACACTCGTCTCTAACTCACAGCTCCTGACGCTCCTCCCTCGTGCCCAGACCTCCCTGTTCACACTCGTCTCTAACTCACAGCTCCTGACGCTCCTCCCTTGTGCCCAGACCTCACAGTTCACACTCGTCTCTAACTCACAGCTCCTGACACTCCTCCCTCGTGCCCAGACCTCACAGTTCACACTCGTCTCTAACTCACAGCTCCTGACAATTCTCCCTCGTGCCCAGACCTCACAGTTCACACTCGTCTCTAACTCACAGCTCCTGACACTCCTCCCTCGTGCCCAGACATCCCTGTTCTCATTGTCTCTAACTCACAGCTCCTGACGCTCCTCCCTCGTGCCCAGACCTCCCTGTTCACACTCGTCTCTAACTCACAGCTCCTGACAATCCTCCCTCGTGCCCAGACCTCCCTGTTCACACTCGTCTCTAACTCACAGCTCCTGACAATCCTCCCTCGTGCCCAGACCTCACAGTTCACATGTCTCTAATCTAGAGATGGTTGTGCCAAACATGTGCTCTCTGGTGTTCACTCACTAGCATAAATCTTACAATTCAACTCTCTGACAGCAGATTTCACAGACAACCCTGCTGTCTCTCACTCTAGAACAGCGTGTGTCTTTAAATAACAACGGATTTCCCACATTCCCAATCCCTCTGGATCAGCTGCTGTTACCTGTCCCCCTCTGTGGCACATGCCGTAAACACACAGTCCGGCCCCCTCCGGAATTACTGTTCCAGTCCTCCTCTTGGACAGCAACACTGCAGCGCTGAGACAGACGCTGCTCGGCCAGCCTGCTGTCTCTGCTGACAGACGCGCGCCCTCTCGCAGCTTCATCCCGATCCCGGCGGGACAGTCAGACACTCTGCTCGCTCTGCTCAGCCTGGGCTTCTGCCTTCCCTGCACACAGACTGCACTGAACACGGGAGCTACCGTTGAGCTCCTTCTCCGGGCTGAGCCCTGCTGCAGTACAGTGGTGCTGTGAGATGCAGTGCAGTAATCCTACAGTGCAGCACTTCCTATCCTACTCTCCTCCCCACATGGCCAGATGGCGCCCGGGCTGGGTACCATCTGAGTTGGATGCTGCATCACCGCCACGGATCCAAGAGGGACATCGTGGACATAGCTATCGTTTAGGAGGAATGTACTGGCCTACAGAGATCTGCACACAGAAGACATGATGACTGGATGGATTAATACCCTCAACGTTTCCTTTTTTTAATTGTATAATGTTAGCATGCCCAAAGGGGTTGGGCAGCCAGTTGACCTTGGACCCCCAGAGGTTTTTTCTCTCCTTACGAAGGAGTTTTTGGTTCCTCTCCTCCGTTGTCTTCTGGTCTGCTGTTCTCTATTGACAACATGTCTGGTTATTTGCTTTGTTAAACGCCTTGGGGCAACCTTGTTGTGAAAGGCACTATATAAAAATAAATTGAATTCAATTGAATTGAATACTTCTATCCTGTAGTAGTATGCTAATGCTGTGGTACAGTAGTGTGGGTCTGCTATAGTACACTAATGTATTAGACCTGCAGTGCAGTAGTTCTACACTATACAGTAAAAGTGCAGTATTGCTGTCATACATTAGTGCATTAGAGCTGTTGTGCAGTAATCCTATAGTATATTAGTCTGCTGTCGCAGAATAGCGCTGTAGTATACAGTAATGGTGCCGTAATGCTGTAGGACAGTAGTGCATTAGAGCTATAGTGCAGTAATCCTATAGTACAGTAGTGTTGCAGTACAGTGATGGTGTAGTGCTATAGTACAGTAGTGTTGCAGTACAGTGATGGTGTAGTACAGTAGTGTTGCAGTACAGTGATGGTGTTGTGCTATAGTACAGTAGTGTTGCAGTACAGTGATGGTGTAGTGCTGTAGTACAGTAGGACAGTATTATTGCAGTACAGTGATGGTGTAGTGCTGTAGTACAATAGTGTTGCAGTACAGTGATGGTGTAGTGCTGTAGAACAGTAGTGTTGCAGAACAGTGATGGTGTAGTGCTGTAGTACAGTAGGACAGTATTATTGCAGTACAGTGATGGTGTAGTGCTGTAGTACAATAGTGTTGCAGAACAGTGATGGTGTAGTGCTGTAGGACAGTAGTGTTGCAGTACAGTGATGGTGTAGTGCTGTAGTACAGTAGGACAGTATTATTGCAGAACAGTGATGGTGTAGTGCTGTAGTACAATAGTGTTGCAGTACAGTGATGGTGTAGTGCTGTAGTACAGTAGGACAGTATTATTGCAGTACAGTGATGGTGTAGTGCTGTAGTACAGTAGTGTTGCAGTACAGTGATGGTGTAGTGCTGTAGAACAGTAGTGTTGCAGTACAGTGATGGTGTAGTGCTGTAGAACAGTAGTGTTGCAGAACAGTGATGGTGTAGTGCTGTAGTACAATAGTGTTGCAGTACAGTGATGGTGTAGTGCTGTAGAACAGTAGTGTTGCAGTACAGTGATGGTGTAGTGCTGTAGTACAGTAGGACAGTATTATTGCAGTACAGTGATGGTGTAGTGCTGTAGAACAGTAGTGTTGCAGTACAGTGATGGTGTAGTGCTGTAGGACAGTAGTGTTGCAGTACATTGATGGTGTAGTGCTGTAGTACAATAGTGTTGCAGTACAGTGATGGTGTAGTGCTGTAGTACAGTAGGACAGTATTATTGCAGTACAGTGATGGTGTAGTGCTGTAGGACAGTAGTGTTGCAGTACAGTGATGGTGTAGTGCTGTAGGACAGTAGTGTTGCAGTACAGTGATGGTGTAGTGCTGTAGTACAGTAGGACAGTATTATTGCAGTACAGTGATGGTGTAGTGCTGTAGTACAGTAGTGTTGCAGTACAGTGATGGTGTAGTGCTGTAGAACAGTAGTGTTGCAGAACAGTGATGGTGTAGTGCTGTAGGACAGTAGGACAGTATTATTGCAGTACAGTGATGGTGTAGTGCTGTAGAACAGTAGTGTTGCAGTACAGTGATGGTGTAGTGCTGTAGGACAGTAGTGTTGCAGTACATTGATGGTGTAGTGCTGTAGTACAATAGTGTTGCAGTACAGTGATGGTGTAGTGCTGTAGTACAGTAGGACAGTATTATCGCAGTACAGTGATGGTGTAGTGCTGTAGGACAGTAGTGTTGCAGTACAGTGATGGTGTAGTGCTGTAGTACAGTAGGACAGTATTATTGCAGTACAGTGATGGTGTAGTGCTGTAGTACAGAAGTGTTGCAGTACAGTGATGGTGTAGTGCTGTAGAACAGTAGTGTTGCAGTACAGTGTTGGTGTAGTGCTGTAGAACAGTAGTGTTGCAGAACAGTGATGGTGTAGTGCTGTAGTACAATAGTGTTGCAGTACAGTGATGGTGTAGTGCTGTAGTACAGTAGGACAGTATTATTGCAGTACAGTGATGGTGTAGTGCTGTAGGACAGTAGTGTTGCAGTACAGTGATGGTGTAGTGCTGTAGTACAGTAGGACAGTATTATTGCAGTACAGTGATGGTGTAGTGCTGTAGTACAGTAGTGTTGCAGTACAGTGATGGTGTAGTGCTGTAGAACAGTAGTGTTGCAGAACAGTGATGGTGTAGTGCTGTAGGACAGTAGGACAGTATTATTGCAGTACAGTGATGGTGTAGTGCTGTAGAACAGTAGTGTTGCAGAACAGTGATGGTGTAGTGCTGTAGGACAGTAGTGTTGCAGTACAGTGATGGTGTAGTGCTGTAGTACAGTAGGACAGTATTATTGCAGTACAGTGATGGTGTAGTGCTGTAGAACAGTAGTGTTGCAGTACAGTGATGGTGTAGTGCTGTAGGACAGTAGTGTTGCAGTACAGTGATGGTGTAGTGCTGTAGTACAATAGTGTTGCAGTACAGTGATGGTGTAGTGCTGTAGTACAGTAGGACAGTATTATTGCAGTACAGTGATGGTGTAGTGCTGTAGTACAGTAGTGTTGCAGTACAGTGATGGTGTAGTGCTGTAGAACAGTAGTGTTGCAGTACAGTGATGGTGTAGTGCTGTAGTACAGTAGGACAGTATTATTGCAGTACAGTGATGGTGTAGTGCTGTAGTACAGTAGTGTTGCAGTACAGTGATGGTGTAGTGCTGTAGTACAGTAGGACAGTATTATTGCAGTACAGTGATGGTGTAGTGCTGTAGAACAGTAGTGTTGCAGTACAGTGTTGGTGTAGTGCTGTAGAACAGTAGTGTTGCAGAACAGTGATGGTGTAGTGCTGTAGGACAGTAGTGTTGCAGTACAGTGATGGTGTAGTGCTGTAGTACAGTAGGACAGTATTATTGCAGTACAGTGATGGTGTAGTGCTGTAGAACAGTAGTGTTGCAGTACAGTGATGGTGTAGTGCTGTAGTACAGTAGTGTTGCAGTACAGTGATGGTGTAGTGCTGTAGTACAGTAGGACAGTATTATTGCAGTACAGTGATGGTGTAGTGCTGTAGAACAGTAGTGTTGCAGAACAGTGATGGTGTAGTGCTGTAGGACAGTAGTGTTGCAGTACAGTGATGGTGTGGTGCTGTAGTACAGTAGGACAGTATTATTGCAGTACAGTGATGGTGTAGTGCTGTAGAACAGTAGTGTTGCAGTACAGTGATGGTGTAGTGCTGTAGAACAGTAGGACAGTATTATTGCAGTACAGTGATGGTCTTGTGCTGTAGTACAGTGGTACAGTAGTGTCAGAGATTGATGACCAGGAAGAGACAGAGGACAGTCTCAGTGATGACCAGGGGGAGACAATGGACAGTCTCAGTGTTGACCAGGGGGAGACAGTGGACAGTCTCAATGCAGTGATGACTGGGGAGACAGAGGACAGTCTCAGTGATGACCAGGGGGAGACAGTGGACAGTCTCAATGCAGTGATGACTGGGGAGACAGTGGACAGTCTCAGTGTTGACCAGGGGGAGACAGTGGACAGTCTCAATGCAGTGATGACTGGGGAGACAGTGGACAGTCTCAGTGTTGACCAGGGGGAGACAGTGGACAGTCTCAGTGATGACCAGGGAGACAGGAGATGGTGTCTGAGGGACTGAAACAGTGTCCAAAGTGAGCAGGCTGAGCTCTGATCTAACCAGAGTGAGGGTGTGTCATTGATACTCACAACTGACCCAACCTGCCTGTCTGCTTTGCGGCTGGCTGACTGAATCCTCGTTTAACACAGAAACACAGACAGCGCTGTGTGTGTTTGTTTGTTTATGCTGCTGTGGACGTCAGTGACGCTGTCTGAGTTTCTGTGTTGTGGTGTGATGTGTGCTGTTGTGTTGGTGTATCACCCTCTCTCCTCTGTCTCTGACAGGTGGATGACTTATACAGACCATGAGCCACGCGGGAATCCCAGTCGGCCACAGCAAGTCAGTGTGCATCACCCGAATTACAGTCCATCCCCACAGAGCAGTGTGTCCACAGCCCAGTGTAATACAGTACAGTCCATCCCCACAGAGCAGTGTGTCTACAGCCCAGTGTAATACAGTACAGAGCAGTGTGTCCACAGCCCAGTGTAATACAGTACAGTCCATCCCCACAGAGCAGTGTGTCCACAGCCCAGTGTAATACAGTACAGAGCAGTGTGTCTACAGCCCAGTGTAATACAGTACAGTCCATCCCCACAGAGCAGTGTGTCCACAGCCCAGTGTAATACAGTACAGAGCAGTGTGTCCACAGCCCAGTGTAATACAGTACAGTCCATCCCCACAGAGCAGTGTGTCCACAGCCCAGTGTAATACAGTACAGTCCATCCCCACAGAGCAGTGTGTCCACAGCCCAGTGTAATACAGTACAGTCCATCCCCACAGAGCAGTGTGTCTACAGCCCAGTGTAATACAGTACAGAGCAGTGTGTCTACAGCCCAGTGTAATACAGTACAGTCCATCCCCACAGAGCAGTGTGTCCACAGCCCAGTGTAATACAGTACAGAGCAGTGTGTCCACAGCCCAGTGTAATACAGTACAGTCCATCCCCACAGAGCAGTGTGTCCACAGCCCAGTGTAATACAGTACAGTCCATCCCCACAGAGCAGTGTGTCCACAGCCCAGTGTAATACAGTACAGTCCATCCCCACAGAGCAGTGTGTCTACAGCCCAGTGTAATACAGTACAGAGCAGTGTGTCCACAGCCCAGTGTAATACAGTACAGTCCATCCCCACAGAGCAGTGTGTCCACAGCCCAGTGTAATACAGTACAGAGCAGTGTGTCTACAGCCCAGTGTAATACAGTACAGTCCATCCCCACAGAGCAGTGTGTCCACAGCCCAGTGTAATACAGTACAGAGCAGTGTGTCCACAGCCCAGTGTAATACAGTACAGTCCATCCCCACAGAGCAGTGTGTCCACAGCCCAGTGTAATACAGTACAGTCCATCCCCACAGAGCAGTGTGTCTACAGCCCAGTGTAATACAGTACAGAGTAGTGTGTCTACAGCCCAGTGTAATACAGTACAGTCCATCCCCACAGAGCAGTGTGTCCACAGCCCAGTGTAATACAGTACAGTCCATCCCCACAGAGCAGTGTGTCTACAGCCCAGTGTAATACAGTACAGAGCAGTGTGTCCACAGCCCAGTGTAATACAGTACAGTCCATCCCCACAGAGCAGTGTGTCCACAGCCCAGTGTAATACAGTACAGTCCATCCCCACAGAGCAGTGTGTCTACAGCCCAGTGTAATACAGTACAGAGCAGTGTGTCCACAGCCCAGTGTAATACAGTACAGTCCATCCCCACAGAGCAGTGTGTCCACAGCCCAGTGTAATACAGTACAGTCCATCCCCACAGAGCAGTGTGTCTACAGCCCAGTGTAATACAGTACAGTCCATCCCCACAGAGCAGTGTGTCCACAGCCCAGTGTAATACAGTACAGTCCATCCCCACAGAGCAGTGTGTCCACAGCCCAGTGTAATACAGTACAGTCCATCCCCACAGAGCAGTGTGTCCACAGCCCAGTGTAATACAGTACAGTCCATCCCCACAGAGCAGTGTGTCCACCGCCCAGTGTAATACAGTACAGTCCATCCCCACAGAGCAGTGTGTCCACAGCCCAGTGTAATACAGTACAGAGCAGTGTGTCCACAGCCCAGTGTAATACAGTACAGTCCATCCCCACAGAGCAGTGCGTCTACAGCCCAGTGTAATACAGTACAGAGCAGTGTGTCTACAGCCCAGTGTAATACAGTACAGTCCATCCCCACAGAGCAGTGTGTCCACAGCCCAGTGTAATACAGTACAGAGCAGTGTGTCTACAGCCCAGTGTAATACAGTACAGTCCATCCCCACAGAGCAGTGCGTCTACAGCCCAGTGTAATACAGTACAGGCCATCCCCACAGAGCAGTGTGTCCACAGCCCAGTGTAATACAGTACAGGCCATCCCCACAGAGCAGTGTGTCCACAGCCCAGTGTAATACAGTACAGTCCATCCCCACAGAGCAGTGTGTCTACAGCCCAGTGTAATACAGTACAGAGCAGTGTGTCCACAGCCCAGTGTAATACAGTACAGTCCATCCCCACAGAGCAGTGTGTCCACAGCCCAGTGTAATACAGTACAGTCCATCCCCACAGAGCAGTGTGTCCACAGCCCAGTGTAATACAGTACAGGCCATCCCCACAGAGCAGTGTGTCTACAGCCCAGTGTAATACAGTACAGTCCATCCCCACAGAGCAGTGTGTCCACAGCCCAGTGTAATACAGTACAGTCCATCCCCACAGAGCAGTGTGTCTACAGCCCAGTGTAATACAGTACAGAGCAGTGTGTGTACAGCCCAGTGTAATACAGTACAGTCCATCCCCACAGAGCAGTGTGTCTACAGCCCAGTGTAATACAGTACAGAGCAGTGTGTCTACAGCCCAGTGTAATACAGTACAGAGCAGTGTGTCTACAGCCCAGTGTAATACAGTACAGTCCATCCCCACAGAGCAGTGTGTCCACAGCCCAGTGTAATACAGTACAGAGCAGTGTGTCTACAGCCCAGTGTAATACAGTACAGTCCATCCCCACAGAGCAGTGTGTCCACAGCCCAGTGTAATACAGTACAGTCCATCCCCACAGAGCAGTGTGTCCGCAGCCCAGTGTAATACAGTACAGTCCATCCCCACAGAGCAGTGTGTCCACAGCCCAGTGTAATACAGTACAGTCCATCCCCACAGAGCAGTGTGTCCACAGCCCAGTGTAATACAGTACAGTCCATCCCCACAGAGCAGTGTATCTACAGCCCAGTGTAATACAGTACAGTCCATCCCCACAGAGCAGTGTGTCCACAGCCCAGTGTAATACAGTACAGTCCATCCCCACAGAGCAGTGTGTCCACAGCCCAGTGTAATACAGTACAGTCCATCCCCACAGAGCAGTGTGTCCACAGCCCAGTGTAATACAGTACAGAGCAGTGTGTCTACAGCCCAGTGTAATACAGTACAGTCCATCCCCACATAATTTTTACAGGACTATATAATTCCTCCAGCACAGTATAACCTGAGAGAAGGTGAATCTTTTATAATCTCTCCAGCGCAGTTAAATGCAGGACAGTTTAATGCTGTTTAATGTTAAGTGCAGTATAGTCCCTGCAATACCTCAGTTTACACTTCAGAATGGCAGTAATAAAATATAAAGACTTCACCTTCTCTCAGGTTAAACTGTCCACTCTCTGTCCCTCCCTCCTTCTCCCTCTCTCTCTCCCTTTCCCTTCTCCTTTTCCTTTCCTTCCTCTCTCTCTCCCCCTCTTCTCCTCCTCTCTCCCTCCCTCCTCCCCACAGGCCTGCTGAGCCCCTCCCTGATCTCTGCTCAGCAGTGTGCTCGTGTCAGTAGGCTCTGGGCAGTGGGGGTGATCTGTCGCTGGGGTCTGGGCAGTGGGGGTGATCTGTCGCTGGGGTCTGGACAGTGGGGGTGATCTGTCGCAGGGTCTGGACAGTGGGGGTGATCTGTCGCTGGGGTCTGGACAGTGGGGGTGTCCTGTCGCTGGGGTCTGGACAGTGGGGGTGATCTGTCGCTGGAGTCTGGGCGGTGGGGGTGTCCTGTCGCAGGGTCTGGACAGTGGGGGTGTCCTGTCGCTGGGGTCTGGACAGTGGGGGTGATCTGTCGCTGGGGTCTGGACAGTGGGGGTGTCCTGTCGCTGGGGTCTGGACAGTGGGGGTGATCTGTCGCTGGAGTCTGGGCGGTGGGGGTGATCTGTCGCTGGAGTCTGGGCGGTGGGGGTGTCCTGTCGCAGGCTCTGGACAGTGGGGGTGTCCTGTCGCTGGGGTCTGGACAGTGGGGGTGTCCTGTCGCTGGGGTCTGGACAGTGGGGGTGTCCTGTCGCTGGGGTCTGGGCAGTGGGGGTGATCAGTCTCTGGGGTCTGGGCAGTGGGGGTGATCAGTCTCTGGGGTCTGGGCAGTGGGGCTGTCCTGTCTCTGGGGTCTGGGCGGTGGGGGTGATCAGTCTCTGGGGTCTGGGCGGTGGGGGTGATCAGTCTCTGGGGTCTGGGCGGTGGGGGTGATCAGTCTCTGGGGTCTGGGCGGTGGGGGTGATCTGGGGGTCCTGTGGGGATGCAGCACGCTGGGAGTAATTGTGCTCGCTCTCCCTGTCTGTGCAGTGGTGTGGCCCGCTCGGACAGCAAGCTCAGCGCCAAGGCACTGTACGGTAAGAACTGCCCGACCGCCTGCCTGTCCACCTGTGTGTCGCTGTGTGTGTAGCAGTGTACAGCTGTGTGTGTAGCAGTGTGTAGCAGTGTACAGCTGTGTAGCTGTGTGTGTAGCAGTGTACAGCTGTGTAGCTGTGTGTGTAGCAGTGTACAGCTGTGTGTGTAGCTGTGTGTGTGTGTAGCAGTGTACAGCTGTGTGTGTAGCTGTGTGTGTGTGTAGCAGTGTACAGCTGTGTGTGTAGCTGTGTGTGTGTAGCAGTGTACAGCTGTGTGTGTAACTGTGTGTGTGTGTAGCAGTGTACAGCTGTGTGTGTAGCTGTGTGTGTAGCAGTGTGTGTGTGTAGCAGTGTACAGCTGTGTGTGTAGCTGTGTGTGTGTGTAGCAGTGTACAGCTGTGTGTCGCTGACTGTGTAGCTGTGTGTAGCAGTGTACAGCTGTGTAGCTGTGTGTGTAGCAGTGTGTAGCTGTGTGTGTAGCAGTGTACAGCTGCGTCTCGCTGCATATATACTGTAGCTGTGTGTGTAGCAGTGTACAGCTGTGTAGCTGTGTGTGTAGCAGTGTGTAGCTGTGTGTGTAGCAGTGTACAGGTGTGTGTAGCAGTGTGTAGCAGTGTGTAGCTGTGTGTGTAGCAGTAGTGTACAGCTGCATCTCGCTGCATATATACTGTAGCTGTGTGTGTAGCAGTGTACAGGTGTGTGTAGCAGTGTGTAGCAGTGTGTAGCTGTGTGTGTAGCAGTAGTGTACAGCTGCGTCTCGCTGCATATATACTGTAGCTGTGTGTGTAGCAGTGTACAGCTGTGTAGCTGTGTGTGTAGCAGTGTACAGCTGTGTACAGCTGTGTGTAGCAGTGTACAGCTGTGTAGCTGTGTGTGTAGCAGTGTACAGCTGTGTATAGCTGTGTGTAGCAGTGTACAGCTGTGTGTCACTGAGTGTGTAGCAGTGTGTAGCTGCGAGCAGCTGTGTGCTGTGCCTGCCCTGTACAGTACATGTCTGGGTCTCAGTACATGAATTGGCCCATTGAGATAGAGTGGGGTTGGGCAGTCTGCCTCACTGTACAGCTCTGAGCTGACATTGTGTGAGATCTGGCCTCACTTCACACATGAGCTCAGGGGACGTTATTACAACACCCCACCCTTGAGGCACAGAGCTATATTGTCCACAGATCCTGCAGGGTTAAAATATAGAGGTCTCAACACCAGGCCCAGAAGAGGGCAGACTCTGACTACGTGACCTAATTTGATCCTTGTGTGTGTGGTGCATGAACTTACACACAGTGTCACAAAGAAATCAATGTTAATAATGTGGATCTGATCTATTTTTAATGGGTGTTGTGTTTTGTGGTTACATGTACAGTACACATTCAGGGTCTGTTCCAAGTGTCTGATCTCCCCTGTCTTTCCTCTGTCTCTGTGTCTCACTCGCTGTCTGATTTCCCCCAGTGTCAGATTCAATATGAATTTCTGCTGTGACTCTAGCAATCAAAGACTGATTGTCATAACAACCTTCTCTCAGATCACTTACCTCTCAACATGCAAAACACAAATAATTTCCTGCAGCCGTTCAGCGGGCAGCTATGCAAATACTGCTTGAGTGCTGGCAGTCTGCTCTATCAGATGAGAGCAGTGTGCTGTGAAGGAACAGTCAGTCTGCACTATCAGATGAGAGCAGTGTGCTGTGAAGGAACAGTCAGTCTGCACTATCAGATGAGAGCAGTGTGCTGTGAAGGAACAGTCAGTCTGCACTATCAGATGAGAGCAGTGTGCTGTGAAAGAACAGTCAGTCTGCACTATCAGATGAGAGCAGTGTGCTGTGAAGGAACAGTCAGTCTGCACTATCAGATGAGAGCAGTGTGCTGTGAAGGAACAGTCAGTCTGCACTATCAGATGAGAGCAGTGTGCTGTGAAGGAACAGTCAGTCTGCACTATTAGATGAGAGCAGTGTGCTGTGAAGGAACAGTCAGTCTGCACTATCAGATGAGCGCAGTGCTGGAGTGAAGGAACAGTCAGTCTGCACTGTCAGATGAGAGCAGTGTGCTGTGAAGGAACAGTCAGTCTGCACTATCAGATGAGAACAGTGCTGGAGTGAAGGAACAGTCAGTCTGCACTATTAGATGAGAGCAGTGTGCTGTGAAGGAACAGTCAGTCTGCACTATTAGATGAGAGCAGTGTGCTGTGATGGAACAGTCAGTCTGCACTATTAGATGAGAGCAGTGTGCTGTGATGGAACAGTCAGTCTGCACTATTAGATGAGAGCAGTGTGCTGTGAAGGAACAGTCAGTCTGCACTATTAGATGAGAGCAGTGTGCTGTGAAGGAACAGTCAGTCCGCACTATCAGATGAGAGCAGTGTGCTGTGAAGGAACAGTCAGTCTGCACTATCAGATGAGAGCAGTGTGCTGTGAAGTTACAGTCAGTCGGCACTATCAGATGAGAGCAGTGTGCTGTGAAGGAACAGTCAGTCCGCACTATTAGATGAGAGCAGTGTGCTGTGAAGAAACAGTCAGTCTGCACTATTAGATGAGCGCAGTGTGCTGTGAAAGAACAGTCAGTCTGCACTATCAGATGAGAGCAGTGCTGGAGTGAAGGAACAGTCAGTCTGCACTATTAGATGAGAGCAGTGTGCTGTGAAGAAACAGTCAGTCCGCACTATTAGATGAGCGCAGTGTGCTGTGAAGGAACAGTCAGTCTGCACTATCAGATGAGAGCAGTGTGCTGTGAAGGAACAGTCAGTCTGTACTATCAGATGAGCACAGTGCTGGAGTGAAGAAACAGTCAGTCTACACTATCGGATGAGAGCAGTGTGCTGTGAAGAAACAGTCAGTCTGCACTATCAGATGAGAGCAGTGTGCTGTGAAGGAACAGTCAGTCTGTACTATCAGATGAGCACAGTGCTGGAGTGAAGAAACAGTCAGTCTACACTATCGGATGAGAGCAGTGTGCTGTGAAGAAACAGTCAGTCTGCACTATCAGATGAGAGCAGTGTGCTGTGAAGAAACAGTCAGTCTGCACTATTAGATGAGCGCAGTGTGCTGTGAAAGAACAGTCAGTCTACACTATCAGATGAGAGCAGTGTGCTGTGAAGAAACAGTCAGTCTGCACTATTAGATGAGCGCAGTGTGCTGTGAAAGAACAGTCAGTCTGCACTATTAGATGAGCGCAGTGTGCTGTGAAAGAACAGTCAGTCTGCACTATCAGATGAGAGCAGTGCTGGAGTGAAGGAACAGTCAGTCTGCACTATTAGATGAGAGCAGTGCTGGAGTGAAGGAACAGTCAGTCTGCACTGTCAGATGAGAGCAGTGTGCTGTGAAGGAACAGTCAGTCTGCACTATTAGATGAGCACAGTGCTGGAGTGAAGGAACAGTCAGTTACATTAATCTCAGTAAGAACGGAACATTAAAGGAGCAACAGAATAAAGTCTGTCTGATTATGACAAATGATCAAATGTTGCCTTGATAAAGCTGTATTCAGGACTTGCGTCAGACGGCCTCAGCCCGTCTCTGTTACGGGAGGGACACAGCAGTAAATTGCCTTGAAACCGCAACCAGGAAATTGTTTGTGCACAATCACTTTACTGTGGCATGTTTACACAGTTACATCACACAAGGACACTCTGTTGTTCTCCTGTCACTGCATTTCTCCATCCTCTCCTACTTTCACTGTGCTGTCCTGCAGTTTCCTCCATATCACAGTATGTGTCTACTGTCTGTTGTGAGGGAAAGCATGGAGTCTTCCTCACTGTCCTGCCCTGGTCTGTCTGTGTGTCTCAGTGCTGCTGCAGGAGTCTTCCTCACTGTCCTGCCTGGTCTGTCTGTGTGTCTCAGTGCTGCTGCAGGAGTCTTCCTCACTGTCCTGCCTGGTCTGTCTGTGTGTCTCAGTGCTGCTGCAGGAGTCTTCCTCACTGTCCTGCCCTGGTCTGTCTGTGTGTCTCAGTGCTGCTGCAGGAGTCTTCCTCACTGTCCTGCCCTGGTCTGTCTGTGTGTCTCAGTGCTGCAGGAGTCTTCCTCACTGTCCTGCCCTGGTCTGTCTGTGTGTCTCAGTGCTGCTGCAGGAGTCTTCCTCACTGTCCTGCCTGGTCTGTCTGTGTGTCTCAGTGCTGCTGCAGGAGTCTTCCTCACTGTCCTGCCCTGGTCTGTCTGTGTGTCTCAGTGCTGCAGGAGTCTTCCTCACTGTCCTGCCCTGGTCTGTCTGTGTGTCTCAGTGCTGCTGCAGGAGTCTTCCTCACTGTCCTGCCCTGGTCTGTCTGTGTGTCTCAGTGCTGCAGGAGTCTTCCTCACTGTCCTGCCCTGGTCTGTCTGTGTGTCTCAGTGCTGCAGGAGTCTTCCTCACTGTCCTGCCCTGGTCTGTCTGTGTGTCTCAGTGCTGCTGCAGGAGTCTTCCTCACTGTCCTGCCCTGGTCTGTCTGTGTGTCTCAGTGCTGCTGCAGGAGTCTTCCTCACTGTCCTGCCCTGGTCTGTCTGTGTGTCTCAGTGCTGCTGCAGGAGTCTTCCTCACTGTCCTGCCCTGGTCTGTCTGTGTGTCTCAGTGCTGCTGCAGGAGTCTTCCTCACTGTCCTGCCCTGGTCTGTCTGTGTGTCTCAGTGCTGCAGGAGTCTTCCTCACTGTCCTGCCCTGGTCTGTCTGTGTGTCTCAGTGCTGCTGCAGGAGTCTTCCTCACTGTCCGAGCAGGAGTCCGGGAGGACAGTGTTCATTCCTGCTGTGATCCAAAGGTCTCACAAGGCCTGGGAACACAGAATCTGGGAGTGAGCAGGAAGACCAGAGCAGGAATCAGGACTAATCAGCCTTACTGTTGCTCGTTAATAAGACATGTGGCGTCTCAAGTTTCATGCGCTCATCCGGACAATCAGAGGCCATGATGGTCAGGTTTCATCCCGGACTGGAGAGAGGGAGAGAGAGAGGACGACAGGGGAGGAGAGCAGGAGGGGTAGGGAAAGTATGAGTGAGAGACAGAGAGGAGAGGAAAAGAGAGTGGGAGCAACCAAAATTCCTACCACCACAAAGCCCTGCTGAGCCAAGAGCTGAGCCCAAAACAGAGCCCCCTGGCCAGCTGGTCCTGAGGCTCACTGACCTGAGCCACACCAACACTAACCAGCCTCAGGACAGCACTGCTAGAGCACCACAACTCAGACTCAACCACATCACAGCACAGATCAAACAGCAATATCTCACACACTGGGACACACACACACAAACACAACATAAACTGGAATGCTACAGAACCCTAAACAGACAATACACACTAGCTGAATATTTGATCAAGATAAGAAATAGCAAACAGAAACAGACGCTGACAAGTACAGGCTCAGTGACCACAGCCTGGCCATAGAAACTGGGCGACACAGGCAGACCTGGCTGCCCAGAGAGGACAGGCTGTGCTCCCACTGCCAGCGGGGAGAAATAGAGACAGAGGTGCACTTCCTACTGCACTGTGACAGATACTCTGGGATTAGAGAAACATTCTTCCCGAAATTCAGAAATCTAATCCCAGAGTTCCCACACCTGCCAGAATCACAACGGGTCCCAATCCTACTGGGAGAGGGAGGAGGGAACTCAGTTGAACTGGCAGCCGAGTATGTGATCTCCTGTCACAGCCTGAGGACCAGTGAGCCTGTCTCTCAATAATAATAATACAGTGTGTGATCTCCTGTCACAGCCTGAGGAACAGTGAGCCTGTCTCTCAATAATAATAATACAGTGTGTGATCTCCTGTCCCAGCCTGAGAAACAGACAGTGAGCCTGTCTCTCAATAATAATAATACAGTGTGTGGTCTCCTGTCCCAGTCTGAGGAACAGTGAGCCTGTCTCTCAATAATAATAATACAGTGTGTGACCTCCTGTCCCAGCCTGAGGAACAGTGAGCCTGTCTCTCAATAATAATAATACAGTGTGTGATCTCCTGTCACAGCCTGAGGAACAGTGAGCCTGTCTCTCAATAATAATAATACAGTGTGTGATCTCCTGTCCCAGCCTGAGGAACAGACAGTGAGCCTGTCTCTCAATAATAATAATACAGTGTGTGATCTCCTGTCACAGCCTGAGGAACAGTGAGCCTGTCTCTCAATAATAATAATACAGTGTGTGATCTCCTGTCCCAGCCTGAGGAACAGACAGTGAGCCTGTCTCTCAATAATAATAATACGGTGTGTGATCTCCTGTCCCAGCCTGAGGAAAAGTGAGCCTGTCTGTCAATAATGTTCCATATGTTTATATGTAAATATCTTATGATGTGGCTGTATTGTAAAATGTCTGTAAATATCTGTAGATTTTATGTTTTGCTTTGGCAACACTGATTTATTCATTGGCCATGCCAGTAAATCATCTTGAAGTGAATTGAAATTGAGAGGAGAGAGAGGATGGTGAGTGTGAGGAGGAGAGAGAATGAGAGAGTGTGAGGAGGGAGAGAGGGGAGGAAGAGGATCACGTTTCTTTTCTAAGAGGGGGGGAGGAGGAGAGGAGGAGCAGTGGGGACAGGAGACACAAAGGAGGTGTGTGAGTCTGACTCTCAGGTTACTGAGAGCAGCAGGTCTGGCTTCAGCCTGGCACAGTGACCCACATTGTCACCGCAGTCTGTCTGCTGACTGTCGCCCTCCGCCCCCCAACACACACTGCAGCACAGCCCCCCAACACACACACTGCAGCACAGCCCCCCAACACACACACTGCAGCACAGCCCCCCAACACACACACTGCAGCACAGCCCCCCAACACACACTGCAGCACAGCTCCCCAACACACACTGCAGCACAGCTCCCCAACACACACTGCAGCACAGCCCCCCAACACACACACTGCAGCACAGCCCCCCAACACACACTACTACAGCACAGCCCCCCAACACACACTGCAGCACAGCTCCCCAACACACACTGCAGCACAGCTCCCCAACACACACTGCAGCACAGCCCCTCAACACACACTGCAGCACAGCTCCCCAACACACACTGCAGCACAGCCCCTCAACACACACTACTACAGCACAGCTCCCCAACACACACTGCAGCACAGCTCCCCAACACACACACTGCAGCACAGCTCCCCAACACACACTGCAGCACAGCTCCCCAACACACACTGCAGCACAGCCCCCCAACACACACTGCAGCACAGCTCCCCAACACACACTGCAGCACAGCCCCCCAACACACACTGCAGCACAGCTCCCCAACACACACTACTGCAGCACAGCTCCCCAACACACACTACTGCAGCACAGCCCCCCAACACACACTGCAGCACAACTCCCCAACACACACACTGCAGCACAGCTCCCCAACACACACTGCAGCACAGCTCCCCAACACACACTACAGCACAGCTCCCCAACACACACACTGCAGCACAGCTCCCCAACACACACTGCAGCACAGCACCCCAACACACACTGCAGCACAGCTCCCCAACACACACTACTGCAGCACAGCTCCCCAACACACACTGCAGCACAGCTCCCCAACACACACTGCAGCACAGCCCCTCAACACACACTGCAGCACAGCTCCCCAACACACACTACTACAGCACAGCCCCCCAACACACACTACTACAGCACAGCTCCCCAACACACACTGCAGCACAGCTCCCCAACACACACTGCAGCACAGCACCCCAACACACACTGCAGCACAGCCCCCCAACACACACTACTACAGCACAGTCCCCCAACACACACTACTACAGCACAGCCCCCCAACACACACTACTACAGCACAGCCCCCCAACACACACTGCAGCACAGCCCCCCAACACACACTACTACAGCACAGCACCCCAACACACACTACTACAGCACAGCTCCCCGACACACACTGCAGCACAGCCCCCCAACACACACTGCAGCACAGCCCCTCAACACACACTGCAGCACAGCTCCCCAACACACACTGCAGCACAGCCCCCCAACACACACTGCAGCACAGCCCCCCAACACACACTGCAGCACAGCCCCTCAACACACACTGCAGCACAGCTCCCCAACACACACTGCAGCACAGCCCCCCAACACACACTGCAGCACAGCCCCTCAACACACACTGCAGCACAGCCCCCCAACACACACTGCAGCACAGCACCCCAACACACACTACTACAGCACGGCCCCCCAACACACACTACTACAGCACAGCCCCCCAACACACACTGCAGCACAGCTCCCCAACACACACTACTACAGCACAGCCCCCCAACACACACTGCAGCACAGCCCCCCAACACACACTGCAGCACAGCCCCCCAACACACACTACTACAGCACAGCCCCCCAACACACACTGCAGCACAGCTCCCCAACACACACTACAGCACAGCCCCCCAAAACACACTGCACCACAGCACCCCAACACACACTGCAGCACAGCCCCTCAACACACACTGCAGCACAGCCCCCCAACACACACTGCAGCACAGCCCCCCAACACACACTACTACAGCACAGCTCCCCAACACACACTGCAGCACAGCTCCCCAACACACACTGCAGCACAGCCCCCCAACACACACTGCAGCACAGCTCCCCAACACACACTGCAGCACAGCCCCTCAACACACACTGCAGCACAGCTCCCCAACACACACTACAGCACAGCCCCCCAAAACACACTGCAGCACAGCCCCCCAACACACACTGCAGCACAGCCCCCCAACACACACTGCAGCACAGCCCCCCAACACACACTACTACAGCACAGCCCCCCAACACACACTACAGCACAGCCCCCCAACACACACTGCAGCACAGCCCCCCAACACACACTACTGCAGCACAGCTCCCCAACACACACTACAGCACAGCCCCCCAACACACACACTGCAGCACAGCCCCCCAACACACACACTACAGCACAGCCCCCCAACACACACTGCAGCACAGCCCCCCAACACACACTGCAGCACAGCCCCCCAACACACACTGCAGCACAGCTCCCCAACACACACTGCAGCACAGCTCCCCAACACACACTACAGCACAGCTCCCCAACACACACACTGCAGCACAGCCCCCCAACACACACTACAGCACAGCTCCCCAACACACACTGCAGCACAGCCCCCCAACACACACTGCAGCACAGCCCCCCAACACACACTGCAGCACAGCTCCCCAACACACACTGCAGCACAGCTCCCCAACACACACTACAGCACAGCCCCCCAACACACACACTGCAGCACAGCCCCCCAACACACACACTACAGCACAGCCCCCCAACACACACTGCAGCACAGCTCCCCAACACACACTGCAGCACAGCCCCCCAACACACACTGCAGCACAGCCCCCCAACACACACTGCAGCACAGCTCCCCAACACACACTGCAGCACAGCCCCTCAACACACACTACTACAGCACAGCTCCCCAACACACACTACTACAGCACAGCTCCCCAACACACACTACTACAGCACAGCCCCCCAACACACACTACTACAGCACAGCCCCCCAACACACACTACAGCACAGCACCCCAACACACACTGCAGCACAGCCCCCCAACACACACTGCAGCACAGCTCCCCAACACACACTGCAGCACAGCCCCCCAACACACACTGCAGCACAGCCCCCCAACACACACTGCAGCACAGCTCCCCAACACACACTGCAGCACAGCCCCCCAACACACACTGCAGCACAGCCCCCCAACACACACTGCAGCACAGCTCCCCAACACACACTGCAGCACAGCCCCTCAACACACACTACTACAGCACAGCTCCCCAACACACACTACTACAGCACAGCCCCTCAACACACACTACTACAGCACAGCTCCCCAACACACACTACAGCACAGCCCCCCAAAACACACTGCAGCACAGCCCCCCAACACACACTGCAGCACAGCCCCCCAACACACACTGCAGCACAGCCCCCCAACACACACTACTACAGCACAGCCCCCCAACACACACTACAGCACAGCCCCCCAACACACACTGCAGCACAGCCCCCCAACACACACTACTGCAGCACAGCTCCCCAACACACACTACAGCACAGCCCCCCAACACACACACTACAGCACAGCCCCCCAACACACACTGCAGCACAGCTCCCCAACACACACTACTGCAGCACAGCTCCCCAACACACACTGCAGCACAGCCCCTCAACACACACACTGCAGCACAGCCCCCCAACACACACTGCAGCACAGCCCCCCAACACACACTACAGCACAGCTCCCCAACACACACTGCAGCACAGCTCCCCAACACACACTACTACAGCACAGCTCCCCAACACACACTACTACAGCACAGCCCCCCAACACACACACTGCAGCACAGCCCCCCAACACACACTGCAGCACAGCTCCCCAACACACACTGCAGCACAGCTCCCCAACACACACTACTACAGCACAGCTCCCCAACACACACTACAGCACAGCCCCCCAACACACACTGCAGCACAGCCCCTCAACACACACTACTACAGCACAGCTCCCCAACACACACTACAGCACAGCCCCCCAACACACACTACTACAGCACAGCCCCCCAACACACACTACAGCACAGCTCCCCAACACACACTACTGCAGCACAGCCCCCCAACACACACTACTACAGCACAGCCCCCCAACACACACTGCAGCACAGCTCCTCAACACACACTACAGCACAGCTCCCCAACACACACTGCAGCACAGCCCCCCAACACACACTACTACAGCACAGCCCCCCAACACACACTACTACAGCACAGCTCCCCAACACACACTGCAGCACAGCTCCCCAACACACACTACTACAGCACAGCCCCTCAACACACACTACTACAGCACAGCTCCCCAACACACACTGCAGCACAGCTCCCCAACACACACTGCAGCACAGCACCCCAACACACACACTGCAGCACAGCTCCCCAACACACACTACTACAGCACAGCTCCCCAACACACACTGCAGCACAGCCCCCCAACACACACACTGCAGCACAGCCCCTCAACACACACTACTACAGCACAGCACCCCAACACACACTGCAGCACAGCTCCCCAACACACACTGCAGCACAGCTCCCCAACACACACTGCAGCACAGCCCCCCAACACACACTACTACAGCACAGCCCCTCAACACACACTACTACAGCACAGCACCCCAACACACACTGCAGCACAGCTCCCCAACACACACTGCAGCACAGCCCCCCAACACACACTGCAGCACAGCCCCCCAACACACACTGCAGCACAGCACCCCAACACACACACTGCAGCACAGCCCCTCAACACACACTACTACAGCACAGCTCCCCAACACACACTACTACAGCACAGCCCCCCAACACACACTACTACAGCACAGCCCCCCAACACACACTACAGCACAGCTCCCCAACACACACTACTACAACACAGCCCCCCAACACACACTGCAGCACAGCTCCCCAACACACACTGCACCACAGCTCCCCAACACACACTGCAGCACAGCTCCCCAACACACACTGCAGCACAGCCCCTCAACACACACTACTACAGCACAGCTCCCCAACACACACTACTACAGCACAGCTCCCCAACACACACTACTACAGCACAGCCCCCCAACACACACTACTACAGCACAGCTCCCCAACACACACTGCAGCACAGCCCCCCAACACACACACTGCAGCACAGCCCCCCAACACACACTGCAACACAGCCCCTCAACACACACTGCAGCACAGCCCCCCAACACACACTGCAGCACAGCACCCCAACACACACTACAGCACAGCTCCCCAACACACACACTGCAGCACAGCCCCCCAACACACACTACAGCACAGCTCCCCAACACACACACTGCAGCACAGTCCCCCAACACACACTGCAGCACAGCCCCCCAACACACACTGCAGCACAGCACAGCTCCCCAACACACACTACTACAGCACAGCACCCCAACACACACTGCAGCACAGCCCCCCAACACACACTACTGCAGCACAGCTCCCCAACACACTCACTGCAGCACAGCCCCCCAACACACACACTACAGCACAGCTCCCCAACACACACACTGCAGCACAGCCCCCCAACACACACTACTGCAGCACAGCCCCCCAACACACACTACTGCAGCACAGCTCCCCAACACACACACTGCAGCACAGCTCCCCAACACACTCACTGCAGCACAGCCCCCCAACACACACACTACAGCACAGCTCTCCAACACACACACTGCAGCACAGCACACCAACACACAGTACTGCAGCACAGCCCCCCAACACACACTACTGCAGCACAGCCCCCCAACACACACACTGCAGCACAGCCCCCCAACACACACTGCAGCACAGCCCCTCAACACACACTACTACAGCACAGCTCCCCAACACACACTACTACAGCACAGCCCCCCAACACACGCTGCAGCACAGCACCCCAACACACACTACAGCACAGCCCCCCAACACACACTGCAGCACAGCCCCCCAACACACACTGCAGCACAGCTCCCCAAAACACACTGCAGCACAGCTCCCCAACACACACTGCAGCACAGCTCCCCAACACACACTACTACAGCACAGCTCCCCAACACACACTGCAGCACAGCCCCCCAACACACACACTACAGCACAGCCCCCCAACACACACTGCAGCACAGCTCCCCAACACACACTGCAGCACAGCTCCCCAACACACACTACTGCAGCACAGCCCCCCAACACACACTGCAGCACAGCTCCCCAACACACACTGCAGCACAGCCCCCCAACACACACTGCAGCACAGCTCCCCAACACACACTGCAGCACAGCACCCCAACACACACTGCAGCACAGCTCCCCAACACACAACCTACAGCACAGCACCCCAACACACACTGCAGCACAGCACCCCAACACACACTGCAGCACAGCTCCCCAACACACACAATGGTGTAGGACTGTGTGTGTGTCAGGTGTAGGACTGTGTGTGTGTCAGGTGTAGGGCTGTGTGCCAGGTGTACAGGCTGTGTGTGTGGCAGGTGTACAGTCTGTGTGCCAGGTGTACAGTCTGTGTGCCAGGTGTAGGGCTGTGTGTGTACCAGGTGTACAGGCTGTGTGTCAGGTGTACAGTCTGTGTGTGTGGCAGGTGTACAGTCTGTGTGTCAGGTGTACAGTCTGTGTACCAGGTGTACAGGCTGTGTACCAGGTGTACAGTCTGTGTGCCAGGTGTACAGGCTGTGTGTCAGGTGTACAGGCTGTGTGTGTGGCAGGTGTACAGTCTGTGTGTGTGTCAGGTGTACAGTCTGTGTGTGTGGCAGGTGTACAGGCTGTGTGTCAGGTGTACAGTCTGTGTACCAGGTGTACAGGCTGTGTGTCAGGTGTACAGTCTGTGTGTCAGGTGTACAGTCTGTGTGTGTGTCAGGTGTGCAGTCTGTGTGTCAGGTGTACAGGCTGTGTGTCAGGTGTACAGTCTGTGTGCCAGGTGTACGGTCTGTGTGCCAGGTGTACAGTCTGTGTACCAGGTGTTGGGCTGTGTGTCAGGTGTACAGTCTGTGTACCAGGTGTACAGTCTGTGTGCCAGGTGTAGGGCTGTGTGCCAGGTGTACAGTCTGTGTGTCCGGTGTACAGTCTGTGTGCCAGGTGTACAGTCTGTGTACCAGGTGTTGGGCTGTGTGTCAGGTGTACAGTCTGTGTGTGTGGCAGGTGTACAGTCTGTGTGCCAGGTGTAGGACTGTGTGTGTGCCAGGTGTAGGACTGTGTGTGTGGCAGGTGTACAGTCTGTGTGTTTGGCAGGTGTACAGGCTGTGTGTGTGGCAGGTGTACAGTCTGTGTGCCAGGTGTACAGTCTGTGTGCCAGGTGTAGGGCTGTGTGTGTACCAGGTGTACAGGCTGTGTGTCAGGTGCACAGTGTGTGTGTGTGGCAGGTGCACAGTCTGTGTGTCAGGTGTACAGTCTGTGTACCAGGTGTACAGTCTGTGTGCCAGGTGTACAGGCTGTGTGCCAGGTGTACAGGCTGTGTGGCAGGTGTACAGGCTGTGTGTGTGGCAGGTGTACAGGCTGTGTGTCAGGTGTACAGGCTGTGTGTGTGGCAGGTGTACAGGCTGTGTGTCAGGTGTACAGGCTGTGTGTCAGGTGTACAGTCTGTGTACCAGGTGTACAGGCTGTGTGTCAGGTGTACAGTCTGTGTGTCAGGTGTACAGTCTGTGTGTGTGTCAGGTGTGCAGTCTGTGTGCCAGGTGTACAGTCTGTGTGTCAGGTGTACAGGCTGTGTACCAGGTGTACAGTCTGTGTGTCAGGTGTACAGTCTGTGTACCAGGTGTACAGTCTGTGTGCCAGGTGTACAGTCTGTGTACCAGGTGTTGGGCTGTGTGTCAGGTGTTGGGCTGTGTGTCAGGTGTACAGTCTGTGTGCCAGGTGTACAGTCTGTGTGTCAGGTGTACAGTCTGTGTGCCAGGTGTACAGTCTGTGTGTCAGGTGTACAGTCTGTGTACCAGGTGTACAGTCTGTGTGCCAGGTGTACAGTCTGTGTACCAGGTGTTGGGCTGTGTGTCAGGTGTTGGGCTGTGTGTCAGGTGTACAGTCTGTGTACCAGGTGTACAGTCTGTGTGCCAGGTGTACAGTCTGTGTACCAGGTGTACAGTCTGTGTACCAGGTGTTGGGCTGTGTGTCAGGTGTACAGTCTGTGTGCCAGGTGTAGGGCTGTGTGCCAGGTGTACAGTCTGTGTGTCAGGTGTACAGTCTGTGTGTCAGGTGTACAGTCTGTGTGCCAGGTGTACAGTCTGTGTACCAGGTGTTGGGCTGTGTGTCAGGTGTACAGTCTGTGTGTGTGGCAGGTGTACAGTCTGTGTGTGTGGCAGGTGTACAGTCTGTGTGCCAGGTGTAGGACTGTGTGTGTGGCAGGTGTACAGTCTGTGTGTTTGGCAGGTGTACAGTCTGTGTGTGTGGCAGGTGTACAGTCTGTGTGTTTGGCAGGTGTACAGGCTGTGTGTGTGGCAGGTGTACAGTCTGTGTGTCAGGTGTAGGACTGTGTGTGTGTCAGGTGTACAGTCTGTGTACCAGGTGTACAGGCTGTGTGTCAGGTGTACAGGCTGTGTACCAGGTGTAGGGCTGTGTGTGTGGCAGGTGTACAGTCTGTGTGCCAGGTGTACAGTCTGTGTGCCAGGTGTAGGGCTGTGTGTGTGGCAGGTGTACAGTCTGTGTACCAGGTGTGCAGTCTGTGTGCCAGGTGTACAGTCTGTGTGCCAGGTGTAGGGCTGTGTGTGTGCCAGGTGTACAGTCTGTGTGCCAGGTGTACAGTCTGTGTGTGTGTCAGGTGTACAGTCTGTGTGTCAGGTGTACAGTCTGTGTACCAGGTGTACAGTCTGTGTGGCAGGTGTAGGGCTGTGTGTGTGTCAGGTGTACAGTCTGTGTACCAGGTGTACAGGCTGTGTGCCAGGTGTACAGTCTGAGTGCCAGGTGTACAGGCTGTGTGTCAGGTGTACAGGCTGTGTGTCAGGTGTACAGTCTGTGTGCCAGGTGTACAGTCTGTGTACCAGGTGTTGGGCTGTGTGTCAGGTGTACAGTCTGTGTGTGTGGCAGGTGTACAGTCTGTGTGCCAGGTGTAGGACTGTGTGTGTGGCAGGTGTACAGTCTGTGTGTTTGGCAGGTGTACAGTCTGTGTGTGTGGCAGGTGTACAGTCTGTGTGTTTGGCAGGTGTACAGGCTGTGTGTGTGGCAGGTGTACAGTCTGTGTGTCAGGTGTAGGACTGTGTGTGTGTCAGGTGTACAGTCTGTGTGCCAGGTGTACAGTCTGTGTGTGTGCCAGGTGTACAGTCTGTGTGTGTGGCAGGTGTACAGTCTGTGTGCCAGGTGTAGGACTGTGTGTGTGGCAAGTGTACAGTCTGTGTGTTTGGCAGGTGTACAGGCTGTGTGTGTGGCAGGTGTACAGTCTGTGTGTTTGGCAGGTGTACAGGCTGTGTGTGTGGCAGGTGTACAGTCTGTGTGTCAGGTGTAGGACTGTGTGTGTGTCAGGTGTACAGTCTGTGTGCCAGGTGTACAGTCTGTGTGCCAGGTGTAGGGCTGTGTGTGTGGCAGGTGTACAGTCTGTGTGTCAGGTGTAGGACTGTGTGTGTGTCAGGTGTAGGACTGTGTGTGTGTCAGGTGTACAGTCTGTGTACCAGGTGTACAGGCTGTGTGTCAGGTGTACAGTCTGTGTGTGTGGCAGGTGTACAGTCTGTGTACCAGGTGTTGGGCTGTGTGTCAGGTGTACAGTCTGTGTGTGTGGCAGGTGTACAGTCTGTGTGCCAGGTGTAGGACTGTGTGTGTGGCAGGTGTACAGTCTGTGTGTGTGGCAGGTGTACAGTCTGTGTGCCAGGTGTACAGGCTGTGTGTCAGGTGTACAGGCTGTGTGTGTGGCAGGTGTACAGGCTGTGTGTCAGGTGTACAGGCTGTGTGTGTGGCAGGTGTACAGGCTGTGTGTCAGGTGTACAGTCTGTGTACCAGGTGTACAGGCTGTGTGTCAGGTGTACAGTCTGTGTGTCAGGTGTACAGTCTGTGTGTGTGTCAGGTGTGCAGTCTGTGTGTCAGGTGTACAGGCTGTGTGTCAGGTGTACAGTCTGTGTGCCAGGTGTACGGTCTGTGTGCCAGGTGTACAGTCTGTGTACCAGGTGTTGGGCTGTGTGTCAGGTGTACAGTCTGTGTACCAGGTGTACAGTCTGTGTACCAGGTGTTGGGCTGTGTGCCAGGTGTACAGTCTGTGTGTGTGTCAGGTGTACAGTCTGTGTACCAGGTGTACAGTCTGTGTGCCAGGTGTAGGGCTGTGTGCCAGGTGTACAGTCTGTGTGCCAGGTGTACAGTCTGTGTGCCAGGTGTACAGTCTGTGTACCAGGTGTTGGGCTGTGTGTCAGGTGTACAGTCTGTGTGTGTGGCAGGTGTACAGTCTGTGTGCCAGGTGTAGGACTGTGTGTGTGCCAGGTGTAGGACTGTGTGTGTGACAGGTGTACAGTCTGTGTGTGTGTCAGGTGTGCAGTCTGTGTGCCAGGTGTACAGTCTGTGTGTCAGGTGTACAGGCTGTGTACCAGGTGTACAGTCTGTGTACCAGGTGTACAGTCTGTGTACCAGGTGTACAGGCTGTGTGTCAGGTGTACAGTCTGTGTGTCAGGTGTACAGTCTGTGTGTGTGTCAGGTGTACAGTCTGTGTGTGTGTCAGGTGTGCAGTCTGTGTGCCAGGTGTACAGTCTGTGTGTCAGGTGTACAGGCTGTGTACCAGGTGTACAGTCTGTGTACCAGGTGTACAGTCTGTGTGTCAGGTGTACAGTCTGTGTGTCAGGTGTACAGTCTGTGTGTGTGTCAGGTGTGCAGTCTGTGTGCCAGGTGTACAGTCTGTGTGTCAGGTGTACAGGCTGTGTACCAGGTGTACAGTCTGTGTGTCAGGTGTACAGTCTGTGTACCAGGTGTACAGTCTGTGTGTCAGGTGTACAGTCTGTGTGCCAGGTGTACAGTCTGTGTGTCAGGTGTACAGGCTGTGTGTCAGGTGTACAGTCTGTGTGTCAGGTGTACAGTCTGTGTACCAGGTGTACAGTCTGTGTGCCAGGTGTACAGTCTGTGTACCAGGTGTTGGGCTGTGTGTCAGGTGTTGGGCTGTGTGTCAGGTGTACAGTCTGTGTGCCAGGTGTACAGTCTGTGTACCAGGTGTTGGGCTGTGTGTCAGGTGTACAGTCTGTGTGCCAGGTGTACAGTCTGTGTGTCAGGTGTACAGTCTGTGTACCAGGTGTACAGTCTGTGTGCCAGGTGTGCAGTCTGTGTACCAGGTGTTGGGCTGTGTGTCAGGTGTACAGTCTGTGTACCAGGTGTACAGTCTGTGTGCCAGGTGTACAGTCTGTGTACCAGGTGTACAGTCTGTGTACCAGGTGTTGGGCTGTGTGTCAGGTGTACAGTCTGTGTGCCAGGTGTAGGGCTGTGTGCCAGGTGTACAGTCTGTGTGTCAGGTGTACAGTCTGTGTACCAGGTGTACAGTCTGTGTGCCAGGTGTACAGTCTGTGTACCAGGTGTTGGGCTGTGTGTCAGGTGTACAGTCTGTGTGTGTGGCAGGTGTACAGTCTGTGTGTTTGGCAGGTGTACAGTCTGTGTGTGTGGCAGGTGTACAGTCTGTGTGTTTGGCAGGTGTACAGGCTGTGTGTGTGGCAGGTGTACAGTCTGTGTGGCAGGTGTACAGTCTGTGTGTCAGGTGTAGGACTGTGTGTGTGTAAGGTGTACAGTCTGTGTGTCAGGTGTACAGGCTGTGTACCAGGTGTAGGGCTGTGTGTGTGGCAGGTGTGCAGTCTGTGTGCCAGGTGTACAGTCTGTGTGCCAGGTGTGCAGTCTGTGTGCCAGGTGTACAGTCTGTGTGCCAGGTGTAGGGCTGTGTGTGTGCCAGGTGTACAGTCTGTGTGCCAGGTGTACAGTCTGTGTGTGTGTCAGGTGTACAGTCTGTGTGTCAGGTGTACAGTCTGTGTGGCAGGTGTAGGGCTGTGTGTGTGTCAGGTGTACAGTCTGTGTACCAGGTGTACAGGCTGTGTGCCAGGTGTACAGTCTGAGTGCCAGGTGTACAGGCTGTGTGTCAGGTGTACAGTCTGTGTGTGTGGCAGGTGTACAGGCTGTGTGTCAGGTGTACAGTCTGTGTGCCAGGTGTACAGTCTGTGTACCAGGTGTTGGGCTGTGTGTCAGGTGTACAGTCTGTGTGTGTGGCAGGTGTACAGTCTGTGTGCCAGGTGTAGGACTGTGTGTGTGGCAGGTGTACAGTCTGTGTGTTTGGCAGGTGTACAGTCTGTGTGTGTGGCAGGTGTACAGTCTGTGTGTTTGGCAGGTGTACAGGCTGTGTGTGTGGCAGGTGTACAGTCTGTGTGTCAGGTGTAGGACTGTGTGTGTGTCAGGTGTACAGTCTGTGTGCCAGGTGTACAGTCTGTGTGCCAGGTGTACAGTCTGTGTGTGTGGCAGGTGTACAGTCTGTGTGCCAGGTGTAGGACTGTGTGTGTGGCAAGTGTACAGTCTGTGTGTTTGGCAGGTGTACAGTCTGTGTGTTTGGCAGGTGTACAGGCTGTGTGTGTGGCAGGTGTACAGTCTGTGTGTTTGGCAGGTGTACAGGCTGTGTGTGTGGCAGGTGTACAGTCTGTGTGTCAGGTGTAGGACTGTGTGTGTGTAAGGTGTACAGTCTGTGTGCCAGGTGTACAGTCTGTGTGCCAGGTGTAGGGCTGTGTGTGTGGCAGGTGTACAGTGTGTGTGTCAGGTGTAGGACTGTGTGTGTGTCAGGTGTACAGTCTGTGTACCAGGTGTACAGGCTGTGTGTCAGGTGTACAGTCTGTGTGTGTGGCAGGTGTACAGTCTGTGTACCAGGTGTTGGGCTGTGTGTCAGGTGTACAGTCTGTGTGTGTGGCAGGTGTACAGTCTGTGTGCCAGGTGTAGGACTGTGTGTGTACCAGGTGTACAGTCTGTGTGTCAGGTGTACAGTCTTTGTGTCAGGTGTGCAGTCTGTGTGCCAGGTGTACAGTCTGTGTGCCAGGTGTAGGACTGTGTGTGTGGCAGGTGTACAGTCTGTGTGTTTGGCAGGTGTACAGGCTGTGTGTGTGTCAGGTGTACAGGCTGTGTGTCAGGTGTACAGTCTGTGTGCCAGGTGTACAGTCTGTGTGCCAGGTGTACAGTCTGTGTGCCAGGTGTACAGTCTGTGTACCAGGTGTTGGGCTGTGTGTCAGGTGTACAGTCTGTGTGTGTGGCAGGTGTACAGTCTGTGTGCCAGGTGTAGGACTGTGTGTGTGGCAAGTGTACAGTCTGTGTGTTTGGCAGGTGTACAGTCTGTGTGTTTGGCAGGTGTACAGGCTGTGTGTGTGGCAGGTGTACAGTCTGTGTGTCAGGTGTAGGACTGTGTGTGTGTCAGGTGTACAGTCTGTGTGCCAGGTGTACAGTCTGTGTGCCAGGTGTAGGGCTGTGTGTGTGGCAGGTGTACAGTCTGTGTGTCAGGTGTAGGACTGTGTGTGTGTCAGGTGTACAGTCTGTGTACCAGGTGTACAGGCTGTGTGTCAGGTGTACAGTCTGTGTGTGTGTCAGGTGTACAGGCTGTGTGTCAGGTGTACAGGCTGTGTACCAGGTGTAGGGCTGTGTGTGTGGCAGGTGTACAGTCTGTGTGCCAGGTGTACAGTCGGTGTGCCAGGTGTAGGGCTGTGTGTGTGGCAGGTGTGCAGTCTGTGTGCCAGGTGTGCAGTCTGTGTGTCAGGTGTACAGTCTGTGTGCCAGGTGTAGGGCTGTGTGTGTGCCAGGTGTACAGTCTGTGTGCCAGGTGTACAGTCTGTGTGTGTCAGGTGTGCAGTCTGTGTGCCAGGTGTGCAGTCTGTGTGCCAGGTGTACAGTCTGTGTGTCAGGTGTAGGGCTGTGTGTGTGGCAGGTGTACAGTCTGTGTACCAGGTGTACAGTCTGTGTGCCAGGTGTACAGTCTGTGTGCCAGGTGTACAGTCTGTGTGGCAGGTGTACAGTCTGTGTGCCAGGTATACAGTCTGTGTACCAGGTGTACAGTCTGTGTGTCAGGTGTACAGTCTGTGTGCCAGGTGTAGGGCTGTGTGTGTGTCAGGTGTACAGTCTGTGTGCCAGGTGTACAGTCTGTGTGCCAGGTGTAGGGCTGTGTGCCTGGTGTACAGTCTGTGTACCAGGTGTACAGTCTGTGTACCAGGTGTAGGGCTTTGTGTGCCAGGTGTACAGTCTGTGTGCCAGGTGTACAGTCTGTGTACCAGGTGTAGGGCTTTGTGTGCCAGGTGTACAGTCTGTGTGGCAGGTGTACAGTCTGTGTACCAGGTGTACAGTCTGTGTGTCAGGTGTAGGGCTGTGTGTGTGTCAGGTGTACAGTCTGTGTACCAGGTGTACAGTCTGTGTACCAGGTGTAGGGCTTTGTGTGCCAGGTGTACAGTCTGTGTGGCAGGTGTACAGTATTTCTATGTCGCTGTCATCAGGAAGTGAGGAGCAGCTCTTCTGAACTTGCCTTCACAGCTGCTGTCTCTCACCTGCCTCTGTCCCCCTCTGTCGCCCCCAGAGCAGAGGAAGAAGTACTCCAACTCCAACATCATCATGCAGGAGACGTCGCAGTACCACGTGGAGGTGAGGCGTCTGCCCTCTGCCCTCCTGGCGCTTGTTCTGTCCCACCCCCGCCTCCCTGCCCTGCTGGTGAAAGTGTGAGCGCTGAGAGTCCGCTGCACAGCAGTGTAAACAGTGCTGCACGCTGTGCTCTGTCCTCCAGCCAGCAGATTCCTGACAGGGAGGTGCTTTCGGTTCCCGACAGCGTGTCAGGCGTGCCAGGGCAGAAACGCACCATAAAACAATAAAGTGATACCGAAGCGGCGATACCGCGGCCCTGCGGCTCAGGGCTGTGTCACTGGTTCGGTGCTGTGCTGGTCTGGAGGCTGTGTTACAGGGGCTCACGGAGACCTGACTGACTGCAGGAGTGAGGAGCCCGCTCAGCACAGTAGGGGCTTGCAGGGCTGTGTTCATCCACAGCTGGGGGAGTGAGCCAGCTGACAGGGGGACCCCTCAGTGAGCCAGCTGACAGGGGGACCCCTCAGTCTGCTCTGACAGGGGGACCCCTCAGTCTGCTCTGACACGGGACCCCCTCAGTGTGGTAGCTGACAGGGGGACCCCTCAGTGTGGTAGCTGACAGGGGGACCCCTCAGTGAGCCAGCTGACAGGGGGACCCCTCAGTGAGCCAGCTGACAGGGGGACCCCTCAGTCTGCTCTGACACGGGACCCCCTCAGTGTGGTAGCTGACAGGGGGACCCCTCAGTGTGGTAGCTGACAGGGGGACCCCTCAGTGTGTCAGCTGACAGGGGGACCCCTCAGTGAGCCAGCTGACAGGGGGACCCCTCAGTCTGCTCTGACAGGGGGACCCTCAGTGTGTCAGCTGACAGGGGGACGCCTCAGTGTGCTCTGACAGGGGGACCCCTCAGTGAGCCAGCTGACAGGGGGACCCCTCAGTCTGCTCTGACAGGGGAACCCCTCAGTGAGCCAGCTGACAGGGGGACCCCTCAGTGTGCCAGCTGACAGGGGGACCCCCTCAGTGTGCCAGCTGACAGGGGGACCCCTCAGTGTGTCAGCTGACAGGGGGACCCCTCAGTGAGCCAGCTGACAGGGGGACCCCTCAGTGTGCCAGCTGACAGGGGGACCCCTCAGTGTGTCAGCTGACAGGGGGACCCCTCAGTGAGCCAGCTGACAGGGGGACCCCTCAGTGTGTCAGCTGACAGGGGGACCCCTCAGTGAGCCAGCTGACAGGGGGACCCCTCAGTCTGCTCTGACAGGGGGACCCTCAGTGTGTCAGCTGACAGGGGGACCCCTCAGTGTGCTCTGACAGGGGGACCCCTCAGTGAGCCAGCTGACAGGGGGACCCCTCAGTGTGCTCTGACAGGGGGACCCCTCAGTCTGCTCTGACAGGGGAACCCCTCAGTGAGCCAGCTGACAGGGGGACCCCTCAGTGTGCCAGCTGACAGGGGGACCCCTCAGTGTGTCAGCTGACAGGGGAACCCCTCAGTCTGCTCTGACAGGGGGACCCCTCAGTGAGCCAGCTGACAGGGGGACCCCTCAGTCTGCTCTGACAGGGGAACCCCTCAGTGTGTCAGCTGACAGGGGGACCCCTCAGTGAGCCAGCTGACAGGGGGACCCCTCAGTGAGCCAGCTGACAGGGGGACCCCTCAGTCTGCTCTGACACGGGACCCCCTCAGTGTGCTCTGACAGGGGGACCCCTCAGTCTGCTCTGACACGGGACCCCCTCAGTGTGCTCTGACAGGGGGACCCCTCAGTGTGCTCTGACAGGGGTACCCCTCAGTGAGCCAGCTGACAGGGGGACCCCTCAGTGTGCTCTGACACGGGACCCCCTCAGTGTGCTCTGACAGGGGGACCCCTCAGTGTGCTCTCCACAGTCAGCACACGCCTGCGGTGAGGTGTCATGAAGTCTCAGCTGCACCCCAGACCCCCACACTGTCTCTGAGCTGCTGGCTGAGGCCCAGCCGCTGGACAGACGCGCTCCTTCGTTATCTCTCCTCTCCTCCCCCCTCACCGTCCGCCTCCCGCCTCGCTGTCCCCCCAGCACCTGTCCACCTTCATGATGGACAAGAGCGAGTCCATCTCCACGGTGGACGACGCCGTGAAGAAGCTGATCCTGCTGGACTCCAAAGGCAAGATCTGGACCCAGGAGATGCTGCTGCAGGTCAGCGACAAGGCCATCCGCCTGCTGGACTGCGACACACAGGTACTGAGGCCCGGTACTGCAGCTCTGGACCCAGGGACAGCTGTCCTGCTGTCCTGCTGTCCGGCTGTCCTACTGTCCTGCTGTACTGGAACTGTAGCCCCTATTGTAACAGGACTGTCCTACTGTACTGGGACTGTAGCCCCTATTGTAACAGGACTGTCCTACTGTACTGGGACTGTAGCCCCTACTGTAACGGGACTGTCCTACTGTACTGGGACTGTAGCCCCTACTGTAACGGGACTGTCCTACTGCACTGGGACTGTAGCTCCTACTGTAACGGGACTGTCCTACTGCACTGGAACTGTAGCCCCTACTGTAACGGGACTGTCCTACTGCACTGGGACTGTAGCTCCTACTGTAACGGGACTGTCCTACTGTACTGGACTGTAGCTCCTACTGTAACGGGACTGTCCTACTGTACTGGGACTGTAGCCCCTACTGTAACGGGACTGTCCTACTGTACTGGGACTGTAGCCCCTACTGTAACGGGACTGTCCTACTGTACTGGACTGTAGCCCCTACTGTAACGGGACTGTCCTACTGCACTGGGACTGTAGCCCCTACTGTAACGGGACTGTCCTACTGCACTGGGACTGTAGCCCCTACTGTAACGGGACTGTCCTACTGCACTGGGACTGTAGCCCCTACTGTAACGGGACTGTCCTACTGCACTGGGACTGTAGCCCCTACTGTAACGGGACTGTCCTACTGCACTGGGACTGTAGCCCCTACTGTAACGGGACTGTCCTACTGCACTGGGACTGTAGCCCCTACTGTAACGGGACTGTCCTACTGCACTGGGACTGTAGCCCCTACTGTAACGGGACTGTTCTACTGTACTGGGACTGTAGCCCCTACTGTAACGGGACTGTCCTACTGTACTGGGACTGTAGCCCCTACTGTAACTGGACTGTCCTACTGTACTGGGACTGTAGCCCCTATTGTAACAGGGACTGTTCTACTGTACTGGGACTGTAGCCCCTACTGTAACGGGACTGTTCTACTGTACTGGGACTGTAGCCCCTACTGTAACGGGACTGTCCTACTGTACTGGGACTGTAGCCCCTACTGTAACGGGACTGTCCTACTGCACTGGGACTGTAGCCCCTACTGTAACGGGACTGTCCTACTGCACTGGGACTGTAGCCCCTACTGTAACGGGACTGTCCTACTGCACTGGGACTGTAGCCCCTACTGTAACGGGACTGTTCTACTGTACTGGGACTGTAGCCCCTACTGTAACGGGACTGTCCTACTGTACTGGGACTGTAGCCCCTACTGTAACTGGACTGTCCTACTGTACTGGGACTGTAGCCCCTATTGTAACAGGGACTGTTCTACTGTACTGGGACTGTAGCTCCTAATGTAACGGGACTGTTCTACTGTACTGGGACTGTAGCTCCTACTGCCTACTCCTACTGGTGCTCTCTCGGTCATGCAGTAGACCTGGGTCAGCAGAAATAATCCCATTGAGCGAGAGTGCAGAGGGGAGACAGGCTTGTGTGTGCTGGCAGCCTGGGGCTGGACAGCGGCAGGAGCTGTGGGTCCTGAGCGCTGTCTCTCCCTGCCCGTCCTGCAGGAGGAGCTGGAGAATTTCCCCCTGGCCACGGTGCACATGTGCCAGACGGTTCTGAACCAGACCCGCTACTCCTCCGTGCTGCTGCTGGTGTGCCAGGACTCCGAGCAGCACCGGCCCGACATCCACTTCTTCCACTGCGACCAGGTGGAGGTGAGTCCAGCCGGGCCCCCCTCCTGCCCCCAGCTGCCCCCCTCCTGCCCCCAGCTGCCCCCCTCCTGCCCCCTCCTGCCACCCACCTGCCACCCTGCTGCCCCCTCCTGCCCCCCACCTGCCCCCCTACTGCCACCCAGCTGCCACCCTCCTGCCACCCTGCTGCCCCCCACCTGCCCCCCTACTGCCACCCTGCTGCCCCCTCCTGCCACCCACCTGCCCCCCTCCTGCCACCCTGCTGCCACCTCCTGCACCCCACCTGCCCCCCTACTGCCACCCAGCTGCCACCCTCCTGCCACCCTGCTGCCCCCCACCTGCCCCCCTACTGCCACCCAGCTGCCACCCTGCTGCCCCCTCCTGCCCCCCTCCTGCTACCCACCTGCCCCCCTCCTGCCACCCTGCTGCCCCCTCCTGCCACCCACCTGCCCCCCTCCTGCCACCCTGCTGCCCCCCACCTGCCCCCCTACTGCCACCCAGCTGCCACCTACTGTCACCCTGCTGCCCCCAGCTGCCCCCTCATGCCACCCTCCTGCCCCCAGCTGCCCCCCTGAGTCCCAGTGAGTGAGGCAGTGTTGTTCAGTTTGTGTGTGTGTGGGGGGGGTGAGGCAGTGTTGTTCAGTGTGTGTTGTGTGTGTGTCCCAGTGGGGGAGGCAGTGTTGATCAGTGTGTGTTGTGTGTGTGTGTGGGTGGGGGAGGCAGTGCTGTGTGTGTGTGTGGTGTGTGGGTGGGGGAGGCAGTGTTGATCAGTGTGTGTGTGTGTGTGTGTGTGTGTGTGTGTGTGTGTGTGGGTGAGGGAGGCAGTGTTGATCAGTGTGTGTGTGTGTGGGTGGGGGAGGCAGTATTGATCAGTGTGTGTGTGTGGGGGAGGCAGTGTTGATCAGTGTGTGTGTGTGTGGGGGAGGCAGTGTTGATCAGTGTGTGTGTGTGTGTGGGGGAGGCAGTGTTGATCAGTGTGTGTGTGTGTGGGTGAGGGAGGCAGTGTTGATCAGTGTGTGTCGTGTGTGTGGGTGAGGGAGGCAGTGTTGATCAGTGTGTGTGTGTGTGTGGGTGAGGCAGTGTTGATCAGTGTGTGTGTGTGTGGGTGGGGGAGGCAGTGTTGATCAGTGTGTGTGTGTGGGTGTGTGGGTGAGGCAGTGTTGATCAGTGTGTGTGTGTGTGTGGGTGAGGCAGTGTTGATCAGTGTGTGTGTGTGTGGGGGAGGCAGTGTTGATCAGTGTGTGTGTGTGTGGGTGGGTGAGGCAGTGTTGATCAGTGTGTGTGTGTGTGTGTGGGTGGGGGAGGCAGTGTTGATCAGTGTGTGTGTGTGTGGGTGAGGCAGTGTTGATCAGTGTGTGTGTGTGTGTGAGGGAGGCAGTGTTGATCAGTGTGTGTGTGTGTGTGGGTGAGGCAGTGTTGATCAGTGTGTGTGTGTGTGTGGGTGGGGGAGGCAGTGTTGATCAGTGTGTGTGTGTGTGGGTGAGGCAGTGTTGATCAGTGTGTGTGTGTGGGTGGGGGAGGCAGTGTTGATCAGTGTGTGTGTGTGTGGGGGAGGCAGTGTTGATCAGTGTGTGTGTGTGGGGGAGGCAGTGTTGATCAGTGTGTGTGTGTGTGGGGGGGGCAGTGTTGATCAGTGTGTGTGTGTGTGGGGGAGGCAGTGTTGATCAGTGTGTGTGTGTGTGTGGGTGAGGCAGTGTTGATCAGTGTGTGTGTGTGTGGGGGAGGCAGTGTTGATCAGTGTGTGTGTGTGGGGGAGGCAGTGTTGATCAGTGTGTGTGTGGGTGAGGCAGTGTTGATCAGTGTGTGTGTGTGGGGGAGGCAGTGTTGATCAGTGTGTGTGTGTGTGGGTGAGGCAGTGTTGATCAGTGTGTGTGTGTGGGGGAGGCAGTGTTGATCAGTGTGTGTGTGTGGGTGAGGCAGTGTTGATCAGTGTGTGTGTGTGTGTGTGGGGGAGGCAGTGTTGATCAGTGTGTGTGTGTGTGGGTGGGGGAGGCAGTGTTGATCAGTGTGTGTGTGTGTGTGGGGGAGGCAGTGTTGATCAGTGTGTGTGTGTGTGTGGGTGAGGCAGTGTTGATCAGTGTGTGTGTGTGTGGGTGAGGCAGTGTTGATCAGTGTGTGTGTGTGTGGGTGGGGGAGGCAGTGTTGATCAGTGTGTGTGTGTGTGGGTGGGGGAGGCAGTGTTGATCAGTGTGTGTGTGTGGGTGAGGCAGTGTTGATCAGTGTGTGTGGGTGGGGGAGGCAGTGTTGATCAGTGTGTGTGTGTGTGGGTGAGGCAGTGTTGATCAGTGTGTGTGTGTGGGTGAGGCAGTGTTGATCAGTGTGTGTGTGTGGGTGAGGCAGTGTTGATCAGTGTGTGTGGGTGGGGGAGGCAGTGTTGATCAGTGTGTGTGTGTGGGGGAGGCAGTGTTGATCAGTGTGTGTGTGTGGGTGAGGCAGTGTTGATCAGTGTGTGTGTGTGTGTGGGGGAGGCAGTGTTGATCAGTGTGTGTGTGGGTGTGTGGGGGAGGCAGTGTTGATCAGTGTGTGTGTGTGTGGGTGAGGCAGTGTTGATCAGTGTGTGTGTGTGTGTGGGGGAGGCAGTGTTGATCAGTGTGTGTGTGTGGGTGAGGCAGTGTTGATCAGTGTGTGTGTGTGTGGGGGTGAGGCAGTGTTGATCAGTGTGTGTGTGTGTGGGTTGGGGAGGCAGTGTTGATCAGTGTGTGTGTGTGTGGGGGAGGCAGTGTTGATCAGTGTGTGTGTGTGTGGGTGGGGGAGGCAGTGTTGATCAGTGTGTGTGGGTGTGTGTGTGTGGGGGAGGCAGTGTTGATCAGTGTGTGTGTGTGTGTGGGGGAGGCAGTGTTGATCAGTGTGTGTGTGTGTGTGGGTGAGGCAGTGTTGATCAGTGTGTGTGTGTGGGTGTGTGTGTGTGTGGGTGGGGGAGGCAGTGTTGATCAGTGTGTGTGTGTGTGGGTGAGGCAGTGTTGATCAGTGTGTGTGTGTGTGTGGGTGAGGCAGTGTTGATCAGTGTGTGTGTGTGGGGGTGAGGCAGTGTTGATCAGTGTGTGTGTGTGTGGGTGTGGGGGAGGCAGTGTTGATCAGTGTGTGTGTGTGTGTGGGTGGGGGAGGCAGTGTTGATCAGTGTGTGTGTGTGTGTGTGGGTGGGGGAGGCAGTGTTGATCAGTGTGTGTGTGTGTGGGTGGGGGGGGCAGTGTTGATCAGTGTGTGTGTGGGTGGGGGAGGCAGTGTTGATCAGTGTGTGTGTGTGTGGGGGAGGCAGTGTTGATCAGTGTGTGTGTGTGGGTGTGTGTGTGGGTGAGGCAGTGTTGATCAGTGTGTGTGTGTGTGTGTGGGTGAGGCAGTGTTGATCAGTGTGTGTGTGTGTGGGGGAGGCAGTGTTGATCAGTGTGTGTGTGGGTGGGGGAGGCAGTGTTGATCAGTGTGTGTGTGTGTGTGTGGGTGGGGGGGGCAGTGTTGATGAGTGTGTGTGTGGGTGGGGGAGGCAGTGTTGATCAGTGTGTGTGTGTGTGGGGGAGGCAGTGTTGATCAGTGTGTGTGTGTGGGTGTGTGTGTGGGTGAGGCAGTGTTGATCAGTGTGTGTGTGTGTGTGTGGGTGAGGCAGTGTTGATCAATGTGTGTGTGTGTGTGTGGGGGAGGCAGTGTTGATCAGTGTGTGTGTGTGTGGGGGAGGCAGTGTTGATCAGTGTGTGTGTGTGTGTGGGGGAGGCAGTGTTGATCAGTGTGTGTGTGTGTGTGGGGGAGGCAGTGTTGATCAGTGTGTGTGTGTGTGTGGGTGAGGCAGTGTTGATCAGTGTGTGTGTGTGTGTGGGTGAGGCAGTGTTGATCAGTGTGTGTGTGTGTGGGTGAGGCAGTGTTGATCAGTGTGTGTGTGTGGGGGAGGCAGTGTTGATCAGTGTGTGTGTGTGGGGGAGGCAGTGTTGATCAGTGTGTGTGTGTGTGGGTGGGGGAGGCAGTGTTGATCAGTGTGTGTGTGTGGGTGAGGCAGTGTTGATCAGTGTGTGTGTGTGTGGGGGAGGCAGTGTTGATCAGTGTGTGTGTGTGTGTGGGTGAGGCAGTGTTGATCAGTGTGTGTGTGTGTGTGGGGGAGGCAGTGTTGATCAGTGTGTGTGTGTGTGTGGGGGAGGCAGTGTTGATCAGTGTGTGTGTGTGTGGGGGTGGGTGAGGCAGTGTTGATCAGTGTGTGTGTGTGGGGGAGGCAGTGTTGATCAGTGTGTGTGTGTGTGTGTGTGTGTGTGGGTGAGGCAGTGTTGATCAGTGTGTGTGTGTGTGGGTGAGGCAGTGTTGATCAGTGTGTGTGTGTGTGGGTGAGGCAGTGTTGATCAGTGTGTGTGTGTGTGGGGGAGGCAGTGTTGATCAGTGTGTGTGTGTGTGTGGGTGAGGCAGTGTTGATCAGTGTGTGTGTGTGTGTGGGTGGGTGAGGCAGTGTTGATCAGTGTGTGTGTGTGTGGGTGGGGGAGGCAGTGTTGATCAGTGTGTGTGTGTGGGTGAGGCAGTGTTGATCAGTGTGTGTGTGTGTGTGGGTGAGGCAGTGTTGATCAGTGTGTGTGTGGGTGGGGGAGGCAGTGTTGATCAGTGTGTGTGTGTGGGTGAGGCAGTGTTGATCAGTGTGTGTGTGTGGGTGAGGCAGTGTTGATCAGTGTGTGTGTGTGTGGGGGAGGCAGTGTTGATCAGTGTGTGTGTGTGGGGGAGGCAGTGTTGATCAGTGTGTGTGTGTGTGTGTGGGGGAGGCAGTGTTGATCAGTGTGTGTGTGTGTGGGTGAGGGAGGCAGTGTTGATCAGTGTGTGTGTGTGTGGGTGAGGCAGTGTTGATCAGTGTGTGTGTGTGTGTGGGTGGGTGAGGCAGTGTTGATCAGTGTGTGTGTGTGTGTGTGGGTGGGGGAGGCAGTGTTGATCTGTGTGTGTGTGTGGGTGGGGGAGGCAGTGTTGATCAGTGTGTGTGTGTGTGGGTGAGGGAGGCAGTGTTGATCAGTGTGTGTGTGTGGGGGAGGCAGTGTTGATCAGTGTGTGTGTGTGGGGGAGGCAGTGTTGATCAGTGTGTGTGTGTGGGTGAGGCAGTGTTGATCAGTGTGTGTGTGTGTGTGGGTGAGGCAGTGTTGATCAGTGTGTGTGTGTGTGGGTGAGGCAGTGTTGATCAGTGTGTGTGTGTGTGTGTGGGGGAGGCAGTGTTGATCAGTGTGTGTGTGTGGGTGAGGCAGTGTTGATCAGTGTGTGTGTGTGTGGGGGAGGCAGTGTTGATCAGTGTGTGTGTGTGTGGGTGGGGGAGGCAGTGTTGATCAGTGTGTGTGTGTGGGTGTGTGTGTGGGGGAGGCAGTGTTGATCAGTGTGTGTGTGTGGGTGGGTGAGGCAGTGTTGATCAGTGTGTGTGTGTGTGGGTGAGGCAGTGTTGATCAGTGTGTGTGTGTGTGTGGGGGAGGCAGTGTTGATCAGTGTGTGTGTGTGTGGGGGAGGCAGTGTTGATCAGTGTGTGTGTGTGGGGGAGGCAGTGTTGATCAGTGTGTGTGTGTGGGTGAGGCAGTGTTGATCAGTGTGTGTGTGTGGGGGAGGCAGTGTTGATCAGTGTGTGTGTGTGTGGGTGAGGCAGTGTTGATCAGTGTGTGTGTGTGTGGGTGAGGCAGTGTTGATCAGTGTGTGTGTGTGTGTGTGGGGGAGGCAGTGTTGATCAGTGTGTGTGTGGGTGAGGCAGTGTTGATCAGTGTGTGTGTGTGTGTGGGTGAGGCAGTGTTGATCAGTGTGTGTGTGTGTGTGGGGGAGGCAGTGTTGATCAGTGTGTGTGTGTGTGGGGGAGGCAGTGTTGATCAGTGTGTGTGTGTGTGGGTGAGGCAGTGTTGATCAGTGTGTGTGTGTGTGTGGGTGAGGCAGTGTTGATCAGTGTGTGTGTGTGTGGGGGAGGCAGTGTTGATCAGTGTGTGTGTGTGTGGGTGAGGCAGTGTTGATCAGTGTGTGTGTGTGTGTGGGGGAGGCAGTGTTGATCAGTGTGTGTGTGTGTGTGGGTGAGGCAGTGTTGATCAGTGTGTGTGTGTGTGGGTGAGGCAGTGTTGATCTGTGTGTGTGTGGGTGAGGCAGTGTTGATCAGTGTGTGTGTGTGTGGGTGAGGCAGTGTTGATCAGTGTGTGTGTGTGTGGGTGGGTGAGGCAGTGTTGATCAGTGTGTGTGTGTGGGGGAGGCAGTGTTGATCAGTGTGTGTGTGTGGGGGAGGCAGTGTTGATCAGTGTGTGTGTGTGTGTGTGGGTGAGGCAGTGTTGATCAGTGTGTGTGTGTGTGGGGGAGGCAGTGTTGATCAGTGTGTGTGTGTGTGTGGGGGAGGCAGTGTTGATCAGTGTGTGTGTGTGTGGGGGAGGCAGTGTTGATCAGTGTGTGTGTGTTGGGGAGGCAGTGTTGATCAGTGTGTGTGTGTGTGGGTGGGGGAGGCAGTGTTGATCAGTGTGTGTGTGTGTGTGGGGGAGGCAGTGTTGATCAGTGTGTGTGTGTGTGTGGGGGGGAGGCAGTGTTGATCAGTGTGTGTGTGTGGGGGGGAGGCAGTGTTGATCAGTGTGTGTGTGTGTGTGTGGGTGGGGGAGGCAGTGTTGATCAGTGTGTGTGTGTGTGGGTGGGTGAGGCAGTGTTGATCAGTGTGTGTGTGTGAGGCAGTGTTGATCAGTGTGTGTGGGTGGGGGAGGCAGTGTTGATCAGTGTGTGTGTGTGGGTGGGGGAGGCAGTGTTGATCAGTGTGTGTGTGTGGGTGAGGCAGTGTTGATCAGTGTGTGTGTGTGTGGGTGGGTGAGGCAGTGTTGATCAGTGTGTGTGTGTGTGGGGGGGGCAGTGTTGATCAGTGTGTGTGTGTGTGGGTGAGGCAGTGTTGATCAGTGTGTGTGTGTGGGTGGGGGAGGCAGTGTTGATCAGTGTGTGTGTGTGTGTGGGTGAGGCAGTGTTGATCAGTGTGTGTGTGTGTGGGGGAGGCAGTGTTGATCAGTGTGTGTGTGTGGGGGAGGCAGTGTTGATCAGTGTGTGTGTGTGTGGGGGAGGCAGTGTTGATCAGTGTGTGTGTGTGGGGGAGGCAGTGTTGATCAGTGTGTGTGTGTGTGTGTGGGGGAGGCAGTGTTGATCAGTGTGTGTGTGTGTGGGTGAGGGAGGCAGTGTTGATCAGTGTGTGTGTGTGTGGGTGAGGCAGTGTTGATCAGTGTGTGTGTGTGGGTGGGTGAGGCAGTGTTGATCAGTGTGTGTGTGTGTGGGTGGGGGAGGCAGTGTTGATCAGTGTGTGTGTGTGTGTGTGGGTGGGGGAGGCAGTGTTGATCAGTGTGTGTGTGTGTGGGTGGGGGAGGCAGTGTTGATCAGTGTGTGTGTGTGGGTGAGGCAGTGTTGATCAGTGTGTGTGTGTGTGGGGGAGGCAGTGTTGATCAGTGTGTGTGTGTGTGGGTGGGGGAGGCAGTGTTGATCAGTGTGTGTGTGTGGGTGAGGCAGTGTTGATCAGTGTGTGTGTGTGGGGGAGGCAGTGTTGATCAGTGTGTGTGTGTGGGTGAGGCAGTGTTGATCAGTGTGTGTGTGTGTGGGGGAGGCAGTGTTGATCAGTGTGTGTGTGTGTGTGGGGGGGGCAGTGTTGATCAGTGTGTGTGTGTGGGTGAGGCAGTGTTGATCAGTGTGTGTGTGTGTGGGTGAGGCAGTGTTGATCAGTGTGTGTGTGTGTGGGTGAGGGAGGCAGTGTTGATCAGTGTGTGTGTGTGGGTGAGGCAGTGTTGATCAGTGTGTGTGTGTGTGTGGGTGAGGCAGTGTTGATCAGTGTGTGTGTGTGTGGGGGAGGCAGTGTTGATCAGTGTGTGTGTGTGGGTGAGGCAGTGTTGATCAGTGTGTGTGTGTGTGTGGGTGAGGCAGTGTTGATCAGTGTGTGTGTGTGGGTGAGGCAGTGTTGATCAGTGTGTGTGGGTGAGGGAGGCAGTGTTGATCAGTGTGTGTGTGTGTGGGGGGGAGGCAGTGTTGATCAGTGTGTGTGTGTGGGTGAGGCAGTGTTGATCAGTGTGTGTGTGTGTGTGGGTGAGGCAGTGTTGATCAGTGTGTGTGTGTGTGGGGGAGGCAGTGTTGATCAGTGTGTGTGTGTGGGTGAGGCAGTGTTGATCAGTGTGTGTGTGTGGGTGAGGCAGTGTTGATCAGTGTGTGTGTGTGTGTGGGTGGGGGAGGCAGTGTTGATCAGTGTGTGTGTGTGTGTGTGGGTGAGGCAGTGTTGATCAGTGTGTGTGTGTGTGTGTGTGGGGGAGGCAGTGTTGATCAGTGTGTGTGTGTGTGGGTGGGTGTTGCTGTAGCTCTGCTGTCCTGAGGCTGGCTGCTGTCAGTGAGCCTCAGGACCTGCTGGCTGAGGGCTCTTCTCTGGGCTCAGCAGGGCCTGGTGCTGATATGAACTCTGATCACTGGTGTTCAGGTGTGACCAGTGTTTTATTACTCCCTTCTGTACGCTGATAAGTAATGGGTGTTGTCCAGTATAGTGACTAGTATGGGTGTTGGCCTGATTCAGCCTGCAGGTGTAGGTAGGAGTACTCTGTTCTCTGCACGTGGAGGGTGTTTGTACAGAGCTGTGCGTGCAGCTGTCCTGGTTAGTGTGACTGCACTGCCCTGTGCTGACGGTGCTGTTTGGCTGCAGGCGGAGATGGTCCACGCCGATATTGACAGTGCCCTCGGAGACAGTAAACACGGCAAGAAGATGCGGCCGCAGACCCTGAAGTAAGTGTGCAAGAGTCTCCACAGCTGCTGGAGAGTGGACACAGGGCACAGGGCACTGGGGAGAGTGGACACAGGGCACAGGGCACTGGGGAGAGGGGACACAGGGCACAGGAGAGAGTGGACACAGGGCACAGGGCACAGGAGAGAGTGGACACAGGGCACTGGAGAGAGTGGACACAGGGCACAGGCCACAGGAGAGAGTGGACACAGGGCACAGGAGAGAGAGTGGACACAGGGCACAGGGCACAGGAGAGAGAGTGGACACAGGGCACAGGGCACAGGAGAGAGGGGACACAGGGCACAGGAGAGAGTGGACATGGCACAGGAGAGAGTGGACACAGGGCACAGGAGAGAGTGGACATGGCACAGGAGAGAGTGGACACAGGGCACAGGGCACAGGAGAGAGAGTGGACACAGGGCACGGGAGAGAGAGACTGGACACAGGGCGTAGGAGAGAGAGAGAGAGACTGGACACAGGGCGTAGGAGAGAGAGACTGGACAAAGGGCACAGGAGAGAGAGAGACTGGACACAGGGCACAGGAGAGGGAGACTGGGCACAGGGCACAGGAGAGAGAGAGACTGGACACAGGACTCGGGAGAGCAAGAGAGCGGACACAGGGCACAGGAGAGGGAGAGTGGACATAGGGTGCAGGAGAGAGAGACTGGACACAGGGCATGGGAGAGAGTGGACACAGGGCACGGGAGAGAGAGAGAGTGGACACAGGGCACGGGAGAGAGAGAGTGGACACAGGGCACAGGAGATAGATAGAGAGTGGACACAGGGCACAGGAGAGAGAGAGACTGGACACAGGGCACAGGAGAGAGAGAGTGGACACAGGGCACAGGAGAGAGAGACTGGACACAGGGCACAGGAGAGAGAGAGAGTGGACACAGGGCACAGGAGAGAGAGAGACTGGACACAGGGCACAGGAGAGAGAGAGACTGGACACAGGGCACAGGAGAGAGAGAGTGGACACAGGGCACAGGAGAGAGAGAGACTGGACACAGGGCACAGGAGAGAGAGAGAGTGGACACAGGGCACAGGAGAGAGAGAGACTGGACACAGGGCACAGGAGAGAGAGAGACTGGACACAGGGCACAGGAGAGAGAGAGTGGACACAGGGCACAGGAGAGAAGGAGTGTCCAGGACTATGAGAAGCTGAAATCTGTAAGATGTGTATAGAATTGTGATAATGAGCCAAGTGGGATGCTGATGACACTGTGTTTAATCGGCCTGTCCAGCAGTGTGTGACCCCTGACCTCTGAACCTGCAGGGTGAACCAGGAGAAGATGAAGCGACAGCGGGAGTCAATCCTGCCCCCCGGCACCACCATGGGGCCCCCACAGCCCGGGGCAAAGGGGCGAGTGGCAGTGCTTCCCTCTGCTGGCAAGAAAGGTCCAGACCATGTACAGACATTGATCAGAGTGGACAGTGTACACCGGTCTGTCCAGACCATGTACAGACATTGTTCAGAGTGGACAGTGTACACTGGTCCGTCCAGGCTGCACACGGACATCGTTCAGAGTGGACAGTGTACACTGGTCTGTCCAGACCATGTACAGACATCGTTCAGAGTGGACAGCGTACACTGGTCTGTCCAGACCATGTACAGACATTGATCAGAGTGGACAGTGTACACTGGTCTGTCCAAACTGCACACAGACATCGTTCAGAGTGGACAGTGTACACTGGTCTGTCCACACCGCGTATGGACATTGTTCAGAGTGGACAGCGTACACTGGTCTGTCCAGACCATGTACAGACATCGTTTAGAGTGGACAGCGTACACTGGTCTGTCCAGACCATGTACAGACATCGTTTAGAGTGGACAGTGTACACTGGTCTGTCCACACCGCGTATGGACATTGTTCAGAGTGGACAGTGTACACTGGTCTGTCCAGACTGCACACAGACATCGTTCAGAGTGGACAGTGTACACTGGTCTGTCCACACCGCGTATGGACATTGTTCAGAGTGGACAGCGTACACTGGTCTGTCCAGACCATGTACAGATTTTGATCAGAGTGGACAGCGTACACTGGTCTGTCCACACCGCGTATGGACATTGTTCAGAGTGGACAGTGTACACTGGTCTGTCCAGACCGTGTACAGACATTGATCAGAGTGGACAGTGTACACTGGTCTGTCCAGACCATGTACAGACATTGATCAGAGTGGACAGCGTACACTGGTCTGTCCACACCGCGTATGGACATTGTTCAGAGTGGACAGTGTACACTGGTCTGTCCAGACCATGTACAGACATTGTTCAGAGTGGACAGTGTACACTGGTCTGTCCAGACTGCACACAGACATCGTTCAGAGTGGACCGTGTACACTGGTCTGTCCAGACCATGTACAGCCATTGTTCAGAGTGGACAGTGTACGCCAGTCTGTCCACACCGCGTATGGACATTGTTCAGAGTGGACAGTGTACACTGGTCTGTCCAGACCATGTACGGACATTGTTCAGAGTGGACAGTGTACACTGGTCTGTCCAGACCATGTACAGACATTGTTCAGAGTGGACAGTGTACACTGGTCTGTCCAGACCATGTACGGACATTGTTCAGAGTGGACAGTGTACGCCGGTCTGTCCAGACTGCACACGGACATTGTTCAGAGTGGACAGTGTACACTGGGTGTGTCCAGACTGCACACAGACATCGTTAGAGTGGACAGTGTACAATCTGTCCAGACCATGTTCAGACATCGTTCAGAGTGGACAGTGTACACCGGTCTGTCCAGACCATGTACAGACATCGTTCAGAGTGGACAGTGTACACTGGTCTGTCCAGACCATGTACGGACATTGTTCAGAGTGGACAGTGTACACTGGTCTGTCCAGACCATGTACAGACATTGTTCAGAGTGGACAGTGTACGCCGGTCTGTCCAGGCTGCACACAGACATCGTTAAGAGTGAACAGTGTACACTGGGTCTGTCCAGACTGCACACAGACATCGTTCAGAGTGGACAGTGTACACTGGTCTGTCCAGACCGCACACAGACATCGTTCAGAGTGGACAGTGTACACTGGTCTGTCCAGACCATGTACGGACATTGTTCAGAGTGGACAGTGTACACTGGTCTGTCCAGACTGTCCTGACAAAGTAAAAAAGCACACAGACTCTGTGTCTCCCTGACTGACTCTCAGTGTCTGTCTCCCACACGCAGAGAGACGCGGATCCTCTGTCTCCGATCAAGAAGAGTCGCATGAGAAACTGGCCCAGCGCATCGAGAAGGAAGTGGTACGTCACTGACTGACACTCCAGTCTCACACCAGCACACCGACACAGCGCAGTCTCAACCGACACTCCAGTCTCACACCAGCACACCGACACAGCGCAGTCTCTCACCGACACTCCAGTCTCACACCGGCACACCGACACTGCGCCATCTCACATCGACACTCCAGTCTCACACCGGCACACCGACACAGCGCAGTCTCTCACCGACACTCCAGTCTCACACCGGCACACCGACAATGCGCTATCTCACACCGACACTCCAGTCTCACACCGGCACACCGACACAGCGCAGTCTCAACCGACACTCCAGTCTCACACCGGCACACCGACACAGCGCAGTCTCTCACCGACACTCCAGTCTCACACCAGCACACCGACACTGCGCCATCTCACACCGACACTCCAGTATCACACCGGCACACCGACACAGCGCAGTCTCACACCGACACTCCAGTCTCACACTGACACAGCGCAGTCTCTCACTGACACCAGTCTCACACTGACACAGCGCCGTCTCACATCGCCACACCAACACAGCACCGTCTCACACCGACACACGGACACAGGCTGACACTCTGACACACGGAAACAGACTGACACTCTGACACACGGAAACAGACTGACACTCTGACACACAGAAACAGACTGACACTCTGACACACAGAAACAGACTGACACTCTGACACACGGAAACAGACTGACACTCTGACACACGGAAACAGACTGACACTCTGACACACAGAAACAGACTGACACTCTGACACACGGACACAGGCTGACACTCTGACACACGGAAACAGACTGACACTCTGACACACGGAAACAGACTGACACTCTGACACACAGACACAGGCTGACGCTCTGACACACTGGCACACACGGACACAGACTGACACTCTGACACACGGAAACAGACTGACACTCTGACACACGGACACAGGCTGACACTCTGACACTGGCACACACGGACACAGACTGACACACGGAAACAGACTGACACACGGACACAGACTGACACTCTGACACACGGACACAGGCTGACACTCTGACACACTGGCACACACGGACACAGACTGATACTCTGACACAGACTGACACTCTAACACATGGACACAGACTGACACTCTGACACACGGACACAGGCTGACGCTCTGACACAAAGACACAGGCTGACGCTCTGACACACTGGCACACACGGACACAGACTGACACTCTGACACATGGGCACAGGCTGACACTCTGACACACGGACACAGGCTGACGCTCTGACACACGGGCACAGACTGACACATGGACACAGGCTGACACTCTGACACACGGACACAGGCTGATGCTCTGATACTCTGACACTCTGACACACGGACACAGGCTGACACTCTGACACACGGACACAGACTGACACTCTGACACACGGCTACAGACTGACACACGGACACAGACTGAAACTCTGACACTCTGACACACGGACACAGACTGACACTCTGACACTCTGACACTCTGACACACGGACACCAGCTGACACTCTGACACTCTGACACCAGCTGACACTCTGACACTCTGACACAGGCTGACACTCTGCTCTCTTGCAGCAAATCCTGAACTGCGCCCTGGACGACATCGAGGTCTTCGTGGCGCGGCTGCAGAAGGCTGCAGAGGCCTTCAACCAGCTCAACCAGAGGAAGAGGAGCAAGAAGAACAAGAAGAAGGGGCCTGCTGGTACAGCTCGGGAGCAGCACCCTCCTCCTCCTCCACTCCCTTCTCTCCCTGACCCCCTCTTCTCCCTCGTCTCCCTCTTCTCTCTCCTCTCTGTCCTCTCTCTCATCTCCCTCGTCTCCCTCCTCTTCCTCCACTCTCTCCTCTACCTGACCTCCTCCTCTCCCTCCACTCCCTCCTCTCCCTGACCCCCTCCTCTTCCTCCACTCCCTCCTCTCCCTGACCCCCTCCTCTCTCTCGTCTCCCTCCTCTTCCTCCTCTCTCCTCTCTCCTCTCTGTCCTCTCTCTTATCTCCCTCCTCTTCCTCCACTCCCTCCTCTTCCTCCTCTCTCTACTCTACCTGACCTCCTCCTCTCCCTCCACTCCCTCCTCTCCCTGACCCCCTCCTCTTCCTCCACTCCCTCCTCTCCCTGACCCCCTCCTCTCTCTCGTCTCCCTCCTCTTCCTCCTCTCTCCTCTCTCCTCTCTGTCCTCTCTCTTATCTCCCTCATCTCCCTACTCTTTCTCCACTCCCTCCTCTCCATGACCTCCTCCTCCTCTCCCTTGTCTCCTTCCCCTTCCTCCTCTCTCCTCTCTCGTCTCCCTCCTCTCTCTCCTTTTCCTCCTCTCCCTCGTCTCCCTCCTCTCTCTCCTCTCTGTCCTCTCCCTCGTCTCCCTCCCTTCCTCCTGTCTCCTCTCCCTTGTCTCCTTCCCCTTCCTCCTCTCTCCTCTCTCGTCTCCCCCCTCTCTCTTCCTCTCCCTCATCTCACTCATCTCCTCTTCCTCCTCTCCCTCCTGTCTTTCCTCTCCCTCGTCTCCCTCCACTCCTGCAGTAGCCTTACTCTCACCACTGTTGGAGTGTAGGGGAAGTTTGCGGCTGTAAACTTTGTCTTCATGGCTGCTGCTGCTGCTTGACATCACTGTTTTATTTTCTCAGAGGGCATGCTGACCCTTCGCGCCAAGCCCCCCACGCAGGCAGAGTTCACAGACAGCTTGCAGAAGATTAAACTGGCTTTCAACCTGCTGGTGAGGCCCGCTGAGCACTGAACCCCTTCATCACCCTTTTACCCTCATCTGCCACTCAGCTCTGTTACATCTTCTGTCACTACTCTCTCTTCAGTGTCATCACCCCTGTACCCTCATCTGACACTCAGCTCTGTTACATTTTCTGTCACTCAGCTCTCTTCAGTGTCATCACCCCTGACCCTCATCTGACACTCAGCTCCGTTACATCTTCTGTCACTCGGCTCTCTTCAGTGTCATCACCTCTGTACCCTCATCTGACACTCAGCTCTGTTACATTTTCTGTCACTCGGCTCTCTTCAGGTCATCACCCCTGACCCTCATCTGACACTCAGCTCTGTTACATCTTCTGTCACTCGGCTCTCTTCAGTGTCATCACTTCTGTACCCTCATCTGACACTCAGCTCTGTTACATTTTCTGTCACTCGGCTCTCTTCAGGTCATCACCCCTGACCCTCATCTGACACTCAGCTCTGTTACATCTTCTGTCACTCGGCTCTCTTCAGTGTCATCACTTCTGTACCCTCATCTGACACTCAGCTCTGTTACATCTTCTGTCACTCGGCTCTCTTCAGTGTCATCACCTCTGTACCCTCATCTGACACTCAACTCTGTTACATCTTCTGTCACTCGGCTCTCTTCAGTGTCATCACCCCTGACCCTCATCTGACACTCAGCTCTGTTACATTTTCTGTCACTCGGCTCTCTTCAGGTCATCACCCCTGACCCTCATCTGACACTCAGCTCTGTTACATCTTCTGTCACTCGGCTCTCTTCAGTGTCATCACCCCTGACCCTCATCTGACACTCAGCTCTGTTATGTCCTCTGTCACTACTCTCTCTTCAGTGTCATCACTTCTGTACCCTCATCTGACACTCAGCTCTGTTACATCTTCTGTCACTACTCTCTTCAGTGTCATCACCCTTGACCCTCATCTGACACTCAGCTCTATTACGTCCTCTGTCACTACTCTCTCTTCAGTGTCATCACCCCTGTACCCTCATCTGACACTCAGCTCTGTTACATCTTCCGTCACTCGGCTCCCTTCAGCGTCATCACCTCTGTACCCTCATCTGACACTCAGCTCTGTTACATCTTCTGTCACTCGGCTCTCTTCAGTGTCATCACCCCTGACCCTCATCTGACACTCAGCTCTGTTACGTCCTCTGTCACTACTCTCTCTTCAGTGTCATCACCCCTGTACCCTCATCTGACACTCAGCTCTGTTACATCTTCTGTCACTCGGCTCTCTTCAGTGTCATCACCTCTGTACCCTCATCTGACACTCAGCTCTGTTACATCTTCTGTCACTCGGCTCTCTTCAGTGTCATCACCTCTGTACCCTCATCTGACACTCAGCTCTGTTACATCTTCTGTCACTCGGCTCTCTTCAGTGTCATCACTTCTGTACCCTCATCTGACACTCAGCTCTGTTACATCTTCTGTCACTCGGCTCTCTTCAGATCATCACCCCTGACCCTCATCTGACACTCAGCTCTGTTACATCTTCTGTCACTCGGCTCTCTTCAGGTCATCACCCCTGACCCTCATCTGACACTCAGCTCTGTTACATCTTCTGTCACTCGGCTCTCTTCAGTGTCATCACCCCTGACCCTCATCTGACACTCAGCTCTGTTACATTTTCTGTCACTCGGCTCTCTTCAGGTCATCACCCCTGACCCTCATCTGACACTCAGCTCTGTTACATCTTCTGTCACTCGGCTCCCTTCAGCGTCATCACCTCTGTACCCTCATCTGACACTCAGCTCTGTTACATCTTCTGTCACTCGGCTCTCTTCAGTGTCATCACCCCTGACCCTCATCTGACACTCAGCTTTGTTACGTCCTCTGTCACTACTCTCTCTTCAGTGTCATCACCCCTGTACCCTCATCTGACACTCAGCTCTGTTACATCTTCTGTCACTCGGCTCTCTTCAGTGTCATCACCCCTGTACCCTCATCTGACACTCAGCTCTGTTACATCTTCTGTCACTCGGCTCTCTTCAGTGTCATCACCCCTGACCCTCATCTGACACTCAGCTCTGTTACGTCCTCTGTCACTACTCTCTCTTCAGTGTCATCACCCCTGTACCCTCATCTGACACTCAGCTCTGTTACATCTTCTGTCACTCGGCTCTCTTCAGTGTCATCACCTCTGTACCCTCATCTGACACTCAGCTCTGTTACAGTACATCTTCCGTCACTCGGCTCTCTTCAGTGTCATCACTTCTGTACCCTCATCTGACACTCAGCTTTGTTACGTCCTCTGTCACTACTCTCTCTTCAGTGTCATCACCCCTGTACCCTCATCTGACACTCAGCTCTGTTACATCTTCTGTCACTCGGCTCTCTTCAGGTCATCACCTCTGTACCCTCATCTGACACTCAGCTCTGTTACATCTTCTGTCACTTGGCTCTCTTCAGTGTCATCACCTCTGTACCCTCATCTGACACTCAGCTCTGTTACATCTTCTGTCACTACTCTCTTCAGTGTCATCACCCTTGACCCTCATCTGACACTCAGCTCTGTTACGTCCTCTGTCACTCAGCTCTCTTCAGTGTCATCACCCCTGTACCCTCATCTGACACTCAGCTCTGTTACATCTTCTGTCACTCGGCTCTCTTCAGTGTCATCACCTCTGTACCCTCATCTGACACTCAGCTCTGTTACATCTTCTGTCACTCGGCTCTCTTCAGATCATCACCCCTGACCCTCATCTGACACTCAGCTCTGTTACATCTTCTGTCACTCGGCTCTCTTCAGTGTCATCACCCCTGACCCTCATCTGACACTCAGCTCTGTTACATCTTCCGTCACTCGGCTCCCTTCAGTGTCATCACCTCTGTACCCTCATCTGACACTCAGCTCTGTTACATCTTCCGTCACTCGGCTCCCTTCAGTGTCATCACCTCTGTACCCTCATCTGACACTCAGCTCTGTTACCTCCTCTGTCACGTGGCTCTCTTCAGTGTCATCACGCCTGTACCCTCATCTGACACTCAGCTCTGTTACATCTTCCGTCACTCGGCTCCCTTCAGTGTCATCACCTCTGTACCCTCATCTGACACTCAGCTCTGTTACCTCCTCTGTCACTCGGCTCTCTTCAGTGTCATCACGCCTGTACCCTCATCTGACATTCAGCTTTGGTCCATTACATCATATCCATTACACGTTATCACCTGTCACCTGTGACCCAGCTCAAAATGTATTACGCTACCACTGTAACTTTATGTCATTGACAGTTCTGTGACTTCACCTCTGTTGCCTCATTTGTGACCGAGCTCTGATCTATCTCATCACCTCTGTTGCTTCTTCTCCAGTCTTTTACGTTGTTAGTGATCCCAGTTAAATTAAGTCTTTCGGGTGTTAGATGCAATTATCTTAAATATTGGAAATGGAGAGAATTTTGCTTTGGTGTCTCATTTGATGAAAACAAACATGCTCCTACATGATCCACACAGATCTTAGGGGTGAGCAGCTGGACCGGGCCGTGCTGGGAGGTGGATGGGCTCGGTGTCGGTGATCAGCACCGCCTGTAAGCTGCCTGAGGCACTGAGGAGCCACAGCTCTCCGCAGCTGTGCTGCTGGGCGAGACCCAGCCGCCCGGTCCCGCTGTCGGACGGGTTTTAGTGTTTTTAACAGGGGAGCAGGACTGGCCAAAGGCAGGTCTGCAGTGATTACAAACGTTAGAATGGGGTTGTAGTCTGGAGGGGTGAAGGAATTGCGAGGGGGTCTGGGAGAGGAGAGAATCAGACACTCAAGGGGAGAGAGAGAGGAAGGAAAGGTCTGCAAGTACCACCCTGATCTTGCCCTCACACTGCCTCCTGTAGGCCCGACTGCAGAAACACATCCAGAACCCCAGTGCCGCAGAGCTGATCCATTTCCTGTTTGGACCACTGGAGCTGGTGAGACGCTGACTGGCTGGCCTGCTGACCACTGACCACTGACCACTGACTGCCTGATTGGCTGACTGCTGTTTGGCAAACCTCCCAATGAGAACCTGAATAGTGTGACCACTGAGTGTCTGACCCATCACGCTGAATAGCTGACATACTGACTGACACTTGTGTTGATGCAGTGTGTTGTGTGTTAATGCAGCCTGCTGTGTGTGTTAATGCAACCTGCTGTGTTGTGTTGTGTTAATGTAGCATTTTGTGTGTTATTGCACCCTACTGTGTTGTGTGCTGTGCTGTGTTGTGTTGTGTTGTGTTAATGTAGCATTTTGTGAGTTAATGCAGCCTACTGTGTTGTGTGCTGTGCTGTGTTGTGTAGGTGCTGCAGAGCTGTGGCGGTCCCGAGTTGCCCCGATCGGTGCTCAGCCCCCTCCTGTCTCGGGAAGCAGTGGACTTCCTGAGGGGTCACCTGACCCCCAAGGAGATGGGGGTGTATGAGCTGCTGGGGGAGGCCTGGACTCGGAGCAGGTTAGACACATGTCCCTCTCTCTCCCATCCCTCTCTCTCTCCCATCCCTTTCTCTCTCCCATCCCTCTCTCTCCCATTCCTCTCTCTCTCCCATTCCTCTCTCCCCCATCACACTCTCTCTCCCATTCCTCTCTCTCCCCCATCATTCTATCTCTCCCATTCCTCTCTCCCCCAACACTCTCTCTCTCCCATCATTCTCTCTCTCCGACTCCTCTCTCCCAGCAGGAGCACGGTGCCTGACACACTGACGAACTCTTCTGTGTCTCCTGTTCTCACACCTCCTCTCTCTCTCGGGCTCCAGGGCGGACTGGCCACAGGATCCGCACGCCCCGCCCTACTATCCCAAGTTCCGGAACGGCTGGGAGCCGCCGGCGGAGATGTTCCAGGGCGTCCCCTGGGAGAGAGAGGGGTCCCAGCCAGGGCCCACAGACTACAGGAGGCCCTCCGAGGAGGTGTGAGGAGAGGGGGGCAGGGTGGGGATTAGGGGGGACAGGAATGTGGATGATTGGACACAGTGGGGATTGGGGGGACAGGAATGTGGATGATTGGACACAGTGGGGATTGGGGGGACAGGAATGTGGATGATTGGACACAGTGGGGATTGGGGGGACAGGAATGTGGATGATTGGACACAGTGGGGATTGGGGGGACAGGAATGTGGATGATTGGACACAGTGGGGATTGGGGGGACAGGAATGTGGATGATTGGACACAGTGGGGATTGGGGGGACAGGAATGTAGATGATTGGACACAGTGGGGATTGGGGGGACAGGAATGTGGATGACTGGACACAGTGGGGATTGGGGGGACAGGAATGTGGATGATTGGACACAGTGGGGATTGGGGGGACAGGAATGTGGATAATTGGACACAGTGGGGATTGGGGGGACAGGAATGTGGATGACTGGACACAGTGGGGATTGGGGGGACAGGAATGTGGATGATTGGACACAGTGGGGATTGGGGGGACAGGAATGTGGATAATTGGACACAGTGGGGATTGGGGGGACAGGGAGGGGGAGCTGGACGAGGGGATGGGTGGGCAGCACACCTGTGCAGATCGGTGACTGTCTCTCTCCTCCTGTCCTCTCTCGCAGTTCCCAGCGGCACAGGCCTGCCCCCCGCTGAACGGGTACGTAGCCGTGGGGTCCCCCTTCTGTGTGACAGGGTGCTCGCCGCCCGCAGGGGGGCAGGGGGTGTCTGGTCAGGCTCGCTCAGTGCTCTCCTGTCCTCCCGGTGTCGCAGGAATTTCGATCCGCCCAGAGCAGGCCATCCCAGGAAGTACGCCAAGATCCGCTACCACTTCGTCGCCAGAAACGCCAACGAGCTGTCGGTGCTGCAGGACGAGGTGCTGGAGGTACGAGAGGGTCAGAGGCAGCGAGTGGGTCAGCGAGTGTGTGTGTGTATCAGTGTGTGTCAGCGAGTGTGTGCGTCAGTGTGTGCCATTGTGTGTGTGCGTCAGTGTGTGTGCTTCAGTGTGTGTCAGCGAGTGTGTGTGGGTCAGTGTGCATCAGTGTGTGTGCGGGTCAGTGTGTGCGCCTGTCAGCGTGTATCAGTGTGTGTGTGCTGCCACCTGCAGGTCTTGGAGGATAACAAGCAGTGGTGGAAGCTGCAAAACCGCAGTGGGCAGGCGGGGTACGTCCCCTTCAACATCCTGGACGTCGTCAAGCTGGAGGAGCCCCACGGTGTGCCTGAGCCCCTCTACAGCCAGGTACACCTGTAATAACACCTGGACGCCACACCTGTGTACAGCCAGGTTCACCTGTAATAACACCTGGACACCACACCTGTGTACAGCCAGGTACACCTGTAATAACACCTGGACACCACACCTGTGTACAGCCAGGTTCACCTGTAATAACACCTGGACACCACACCTGTGTACAGCCAGGGACACCTGTAATAACACCTGGACACCACACCTGTGTACAGCCAGGTTCACCTGTAATAACACCTGGACACCACACCTGTGTACAGCCAGGGACACCTGTAATAACACCTGGACACCACACCTGTGTACAGCCAGGGACACCTGTAATAACACCTGGACACCACACCTGTGTACAGCCAGGGACACCTGTAATAACACCTGGACACCACACCTGTGTACAGCCAGGTTCACCTGTAATAACACCTGGACACCACACCTGTGTACAGCCAGGTACACCTGTAATAACACCTGGACACCACACCTGTGTACAGCCAGGTACACCTGAAATAACACCTGGACACCACACCTGTGTTCAGCCAGGTACCTGTAATAACACCTGGACACCACACCTGTGTACAGCCAGGGACACCTGTAATAACACCTGGGCACCACACCTGTGTACAGCCAGGTTCACCTGTAATAACACCTGGACACCACACCTGTGTACAGCCAGGGACACCTGTAATAACACCTGGACACCACACCTGTGTACAGCCAGGGACACCTGTAATAACACTTGGACACCAAACCTGTAGAGCCACGTACACCTGAAATAACAGACAGCACAGCTGTAGAACCAGTTACACCTGTATAAAGTACTGCACAGCTGTAGAACCAGTTACACCTGTATAAAGTACTACACAGCTGTAGTTCAAGGCACACGTGTATAAAGTACTACACCAAGCACATTTGAACGTCCCTTCCTGTTCTCAAAAGCAGACAGGTTAAAGGAACTAAATCTCTTTAGTCGTCAATATTGAAGATTAATTGTGAAGCAAGTATTCAAAATCCTCAAACGCATCTGTCTCTGTCTCCCCCAAGCCAAACCAGGGGTATCGGGGACCCCCACCCTCCAGCCCTCTGAGTCGGGGCAACAGCTACGAGATTGTGGGGCCACGCATGTCCCCCCGCGACAAGGACCGTGAGTATCGTGCGAGGACAGCCCTACGTGTGTCCCTGCTCGTGTCCCTGCACATGTCCCTAACCCCGTGCGTGTCCCTGACCCTGTCCCTGCTCATATCCCTGCATGTGTCCCTGCGCATGTCCCTATCCATGTCCCCGTGCGTGTCCCCGACCCTGTCCCTGCGCATGTCCCCGCATGTGTCCCCGCGCATGTCCCTGTCCCTGCGCATGTCCCCGTGTGTTCATGAGGCTCCCTGTCCTCTCTGTCCAGCGCGTGCCCAGCACATGGACGAGGTCAACGACGAGCTGCTCAAGCGCATCACCAACACCAGGGGTCAGCCGCCCGCCAGGAACTTCCGCATCGAGCGACAGGCCAGCGCGCCCGTGCCCCTGACCTTCGACTCGCCGCCCGCCCAGGTCTCCACCTGGCTGCAGAGCAAGGGCTTCTCCAGACCGTGAGTCCGCCCGTCGTCTTGTCCATCTCAGCGCAGTGTTCATGTACTGGAGTGTCCAGTCAGTGTGTCTGTATGAACCCCTCTCTCTCTCAGTGCAGTGTTCATGTACTGGAGTGTCCAGTCAGTGTGTGTGTGTTAACCCCTCTCTCTCAGTGCAGTGTTAATGTACTGGAGTGTCCAGTCAGTGTGTGTGTGTTAACCCCTCTCTCTCAGTGCAGTGTTAATGTACTGGAGTGTCCAGTCAGTGTGTCTGTATGAACCCCTCTCTCTCTCAGTACAGTGTTAATGTACTGTAGTGTCCAGTCAGTGTGTCTGTATTATCCCCTCTCTCTCTCAGTGCAGTGTTAATGTACTGGAGTGTCCAGTCAGTGTGTCTGTATTAACCCCTCTCTCTCTCAGTGCAGTGTTAATGTACTGGAGTGTCCAGTCAGTGTGTCTGTATGAACCCCTCTCTCTCTGTACAGTGTTACTGTACTGGAGTGTCCAGTCAGTGTGTGTGTATGAACCCCTCTCTCTCAGTGCAGTGTTCATGTACTGGAGTGTCCAGTCAGTGTGTCTGTATTAACCCCTCTCTCTCAGTGCAGTGTTAATGTACTGGAGTGTCCAGTCAGTGTGTCTGTATGAACCCCTCCCTCTCTGTACAGTGTTACTGTACTGGAGTGTCCAGTCAGTGTGTGTGTATGAACCCCTCTCTCTCAGTGCAGTGTTAATGTACTGTAGTGTCCAGTCAGTGTGTCTGTATTATCCCCTCTCTCTCTCAGTGCAGTGTTAATGTACTGGAGTGTCCAGTCAGTGTGTCTGTATTAACCCCTCTCTCTCTCAGTGCAGTGTTAATGTACTGGAGTGTCCAGTCAGTGTGTCTGTATGAACCCCTCTCTCTCTCTCTCAGTGCAGTGTTCATGTACTGGAGTGTCCAGTCAGTGTGTCTGTATTAACCCCTCTCTCTCAGTGCAGTGTTAATGTACTGGAGTGTCCAGTCAGTGTGTCTGTATTAACCCCTCTCTCTCTCAGTGCAGTGTTAATGTACTGGAGTGTCCAGTCAGTGTGTCTGTATGAACCCCTCTCTCTCAGTGCAGTGTTACTGTACTGGAGTGTCCAGTCAGTGTGTCTGTATGAACCCCTCTGTCTCAGTGCCGTGTTCATGTACTGGAGTGTCCAGTCAGTACTATGTGCTGTATCGACCCCTCTCTCCCAGGACGGTGGAGTGCCTGGGGATCCTGACTGGAGCCCAGCTGTTCTCTCTGAATAAGGAGGAGCTGCGGAAGGTGTGTGGGGACGAGGGCTCCAGGGTCTACAGCCAGACCACAGTGCAGAAGGCCCAGCTGGAGGTGAGGCAGCGGCTCGGGACAGACAGGCCGTCTATACAGGAGGAGATTGTATAGGAGCCCGGAGCTTCTGTACAGTTATATACAGCATGGAGAAGGCATATAATCAGAAGCTTTAGGACACCCATCTCTACTGCCCCATCTAACATTCTCTTGAAATCAGAGAGTTGTAGTGGTGTCCAGTCATCTGTATGAACCCCTCTCTCTCTCAGTGCAGTGTTCATGTACTGGAGTGTCCAGTCAGTGTGTCTGTATGAACCCCTCTCTCTCTCAGTGCAGTGTTAATGTACTGTAGTGTCCAGTCATCTGTATGAACCCCTCTCTCTCTCAGTGCAGTGTTCATGTACTGGAGTGTCCAGTCAGTGTGTCTGTATGAACCCCTCTCTCTCTCAGTGCAGTGTTAATGTACTGTAGTGTCCAGTCAGTGTGTCTGTATTAACCCCTCTCTCTCTCAGTGCAGTGTTAATGTACTGGAGTGTCCAGTCAGTGTGTCTGTATGAACCCCTCTCTCTCTCAGTGCAGTGTTAATGTACTGTAGTGTCCAGTCAGTGTGTCTGTATTAACCCCTCTCTCTCTCAGTGCAGTGTTAATGTACTGGAGTGTCCAGTCAGTGTGTCTGTATGAACCCCTCTCTCTCTCAGTGCAGTGTTAATGTACTGGAGTGTCCAGTCAGTGTGTCTGTATGAACCCCTCTCTCTCTCAGTGCAGTGTTAATGTACTGTAGTGTCCAGTCAGTGTGTCTGTATTAACCCCTCTCTCTCTCAGTGCAGTGTTAATGTACTGGAGTGTCCAGTCAGTGTGTCTGTATGAACCCCTCTCTCTCTCAGTGCAGTGTTCATGTACTGGAGTGTCCAGTCAGTGTGTGTGTATAAACCCCTCTCTCTCTCTCAGTGCAGTGTTAATGTACTGGAGCGTCCAGTCAGTGTGTCTGTATGAACCCCTCTCTCTCAGTGCAGTGTTAATGTACTGGAGTGTCCAGTCATCTGTATTAACCCCTCTCTCTCAGTGCAGTGTTCATGTACTGTAGTGTCCAGTCAGTGTGTCTGTATTAACCCCTCTCTCTCTCAGTGCAGTGTTAATGTACTGGAGTGTCCAGTCAGTGTGTCTGTATGAACCCCTCTCTCTCTCAGTGCAGTGTTCATGTACTGGAGTGTCCAGTCAGTGTGTGTGTATAAACCCCTCTCTCTCTCTCAGTGCAGTGTTAATGTACTGGAGCGTCCAGTCAGTGTGTCTGTATGAACCCCTCTCTCTCAGTGCAGTGTTAATGTACTGGAGTGTCCAGTCATCTGTATTAACCCCTCTCTCTCAGTGCAGTGTTCATGTACTGGAGTGTCCAGTCAGTGTGTGTGTATGAACCCCTCCCTCTCAGTGTTCATGTACTGGAGGAGTGTGAGACGTCAGGCTCATTCAGATCATCTGTATATGGAGTAATGAAGGCCCGAATGGCCTCCCCTCACCCTTCGCCTCTTGTGTTTCTCTCAGAAGAGCCAGGGGGACTCGGAGCTGCAGGAGATCATGAAGAGGCGGCAGGAGAGGGTGGAGTCCAGCTCGCAGCCCTGAGCGTGCTCGCAGCGTCTGTCAGCTGCGCCCCAGTGAGAGTGAGGTCACAGCAGACTGGCCCCTGCCCACACGGCCACCCTTCCCACAGTCCCCCACTCTGGCCTGCTCTCACTGCACGGCCAGTCCCGTTATGTCATGACATCACAGTGATCCCAGCACTGGAGTGACATAAGCAGGAGAACATCTCAACTCCACACTGTGGACAAACTGTCCCTTTCTCTACCCCATCTCTCTGTCTCTCCCACTGTCTCTGTCTCTCCCACTGTGTCTCTCTCTGTCTCTCTCACTGTGTCTCCATGTCTCTCTGTCTCTTTGTCTCTCCCAGTGTCTCTCTCTGTCTCTCCCACTCTGTGTCTCTCTGTCTCTCCCACTGTTTGTCTCTCTGTCTCTCCCACTGTGTGTCTCCATGTTTCTCTATCTCTTTGTCTCTCTCTGTCTCTCGCACTGTGTGTCTCTCTGTCTCTCGCACTGTGTGTCTCTCTGTCTCTCGCACTGTGTGTCTCTCTGTCTCTCGCACTGTGTGTCTCTTTGTCTCTCGCACTGTGTGTCTCTTTGTCTCTCGCACTGTGTCTCCATGTCTCTCGCACTGTGTCTCTCCCTGCGTTCAAACACATCACCATCTGTTGCTGTTTGCCTGAATGTCTGTGTCCTGCCCTGTTTCAGCTGTGTCCCTGGGCTTATCCTCTGCTCTTGCTGGGGCCCAGACCTGCAGGCCCTTTGATCGCTTGGCTCTCAAACACACAAAAGACTGTGCTGGACCTGTTTCCTGAATAAATACCACTCACTGTAGCTCTACACACACAGTGGGGTGCTGGCAGGGTTTGGGGTACAGTATAAGAAGAGGGGGGTTCAGACTGGAGGACCCACCCTGCAAGTTAACACGACGAAATCCTCTATATTAGAAACAAAGGTTATTAGCATCACTAGATTAGGAGCTTCAATGGGCATTTCTCAATATTGTCTAAATGAATACTGTAATAAAGCTGGACTAGAGAGGGGATCTAGGCTTGTCTTTTGCGTTGTAAACAGAATAGGAGGCTCTTCTTTGCACAGAGGGTGGTGGGAGTGTGGAACAAGTTGCCCAGTTGTGCTGTTATAGCTGATGCCCTGCGTTCTCTTTGTCCAGTTTGAGGGTGTAATTCTGTAACCCCTGAGCAGCTGCCAGCACAGAGTGCTCGTTAGGGCTCTGAAGACTCGTTAATCCTAGCAAATCGTAGTTATGAATCATACTGTCCTCAGGGGGCCGATACTGACATCTACAACCATACTAGTCTGCAGATCCATGAAACCCAAAGGGGTCTGTTCAGCTGTGTTCCTGAGACCCCCCCCCCAAAATGGCAGCTGGGGTCCCCGAGAGACCTGGCCGAGCTGGGGGGGGCTCAGGTCAGAGCAGCTGTCGGGCAGCCTGGTCCCCGGGTTCGAGCAGGCTCCAGTCAGGGATACGCCTCTGTGCAGCTGGTGCCAGGGGGTTTGGGGTACGGGGGGTGCCAGTGTGGTGCCCCTGCAGCCTGCTGGTGGAGGGAGGGAGAATCTTCGCTTTTCCTTCTTTACTCATTCATCTCCATAAACGCGAACTCAGTCCTGCGTCTTGGAAATCCAGCTCCCCAATAAACGCGCTGCTCTGAACCGCGGAGCCGAAGGATGAGCCCACCCCCGCGAGGGCGCCGGGCGGGGGAGGGTTACTGCGGCGTCAGGCGATACCGCTGACCCTTGTACTGGCGCTCCGTGAAGCAGCGGAGCGGACTGATAAGGGCTGATAACGGAGGCGAAGGTCTCTGGCGCAGCGCCGCGGTGACGGAGGTCACGGCGCGTCGGCTCGGGTGACAGCCGCGCCCGAGCGCAGGGCTGTGTCGTGCTGCCCCCTGCTGGCCACATCGGGTATCGCGCCCGTCCGGCCCACACTGGGGAACAGGGCGAAACGCACTGGGATTTTAAATAACCACAGAAAGTCAGGACCTTGGTTTAATGTCTCATCCGCACGAAGGCGCCTTTTTTTACAGTATAGTGTCCCCACTCACACCTCTTCCAGCAGCAGCCCCAGCTTTCCCGGGAGTCTCCCCTCCAGGTACTGGCCAGGCTCACACTGCTGGGCTGCAGGGGGCTGTGGCTGCAGCTGTGTTGCACTGACATATCAGATAGTCCATCCATCCCTCTTCCAGCTGGTTTATCCAGGACAGCGTGAGGGAGCCGGAGCCACACAGGGCACACACACAGACTCACACAATGGGCGCACACACACATTCACAGGGCACACACACAGACTCACACAATGGGCGCACACACACATTCACAGGGCACGCACAGACACAGACACACACACATTCACAGGGCACGCACAGACACAGACACACACACATTCACAGGGCACACACAGACACACACACACACACACTAACACATTCACAGGGCACACACATTCATAGGGCACACACATTCACAGGGCACGCACAGACACAGACACACACATTCATAGGGCACACACATTCACAGACACACTCACAGGGCACACACACACATTCACAGACACACATGGCACACACAGACACACACATTCACAGACACACTCACAGGGCACACACACACACATTCACAGACACACTCACATGGCACACACAGACACACACATTCACAGACACACTCACAGGGCACACACACACACATTCACAGAAACAACTCACATGGCACACACACATTCACAGGGGCACACAGACTCACTCACACAGACACACACAGACAAGACTCGCACACAAGGTAGATCTTAGTGGAATCCACGAGGAAGATCGAAACCTGTGGATTAATTGTACTGATGAGTTGCTGAGTGCTGAGTCACAGTAAATGTGGCCCGACCCCTTAACCCCTGACCCCTGACCCCTGACCCAGGGGAGGAGGAGGAGGGAGGCCGGACAGCACAGCAGGGAACGATTCCTGATTACTGTCCTCTTCCCTCCCACACGTTCATCATCATCATCCTCAGAAACTTTTACAGTTTCGAGTCCGCCTTTAAGAGTTGCATCGAGAAAAAAAGGCAGTGACAAGACAGAGGAGAGAAGCCACAGTCTTCAAGGTCTTTAAGATGTCTGGGATGACCTGCAAGCTCTTCAGGAAGTCGGAAAAGGGCTGCCAGGCCAGAATCCACATTTGCAGCTGGGCCACATATGGAAAACGTCATTTCACACTTGTCGAAGAGCTTGCAGATCATGCCAGCCATCGGAAAGACCTCCACCTTCTCTTTACCCTTCAGTTAGCTCTTCCACACCTCCGATCTCCTTTCTTCTCCTCCTGTCTTCCTGTTTCTAGATCGTGGGTGGGTTTATACAGTTTGATTAGGTCCCACGTCTGTGAAGCCCTGCTGATTGGTCATTACTGTATACGATACCATGTCATAATCTTTGCTTTTCCCGAAAGACCAATAAACAAATCAAACATAAAAGTTGCATCTGAAGTGCTTTACAGTGGGTGTAAAAAAGCAGTTTTAAGACTAGCAAGTTACAAAGTACAGAAAGGAAAGCCGATCGCTGAGACGTGCAGCAGGAGTTGGAGCATGGAGAGGACAGATTGAAATGCTCTCAGGGCGGGAGACTGTCTGACATCCATGGGGAGAGAATTCCACAGCTTTGGGGCGCAGCAGGAGAAGGCCCTGTCCCCCACAGAGTGTGGACGTCATTATAAATTCTTTAAATAATAATAATAATAATTGCTTACACTTATATATAGCGCTTTTCTGGACACTCCACTCAAAGCGCTTTACAGGTAACGGGGATCCCCTCCACCACCACCAATGTGCAGCCCCACCTGGATGATGCAACGGCAGCCATAGTGCGCCAGAACACTCACCACACATCAGCGATCAGTGGGGAGGAGAGCAGAGTAATGAAGCCAATTCATAGATGGGGGTTATTAGGAGGCCATGATTGGTAAGGGCCAGGGGAAATTTGGCCAGGACACCACGGTAACATCCCTATTCTTTTCATGAAACACCCTGGGATTTTTAATGACCACAGAGAGTCAGGACCTTGGTTTTACGTCTCATCCGAAGGACTGAAGTGTCCCCGTCACTATACTGGGGCATTAGGACCCACACAGACCGCAGGGTGAGCGCCCCCTGCTGGCCCCACTAACACCTCTTCCAGCAGCAGCCTCAGCTTTCTCAGGAGTCTCCCATCCAGGTACTGGCCAGGCTCACACCAGCTGAGCTCCAGTGGGCTGCCAGTTGTGAGCTGCAGAGTGATATGGCCCTAGTGTGTAAATTCCAGGCATCGCTAACTGGGAGGCTAGAAGCTTTTGAATGAAATGCATTAACGAAAGTGAGGGAAATATTGTGACAACAGCAGCGGCAGGAGCAGTAATCCCGTTGATCGTGTCGCGCTCTTACAGCAGGGAGAAAAAAGCTCGATGACCTCATGAAAGGATGAGAAATCCGCCGTCGACAATCGCAAAAGGAAAAATCTAGAACCCTGAGGACGAATTGACCCACCGGGACACCGTTGCTCAGAACGTACCAATATTGAGAAAATAGGGGTCAGCTAAGAATCGTATTATTATCCTGTTTCCTTATGAACCCAAAGTTTAATTTAGACAATGGAAATATGGGATTATATTAGAAAGGTCTTTAGATTAATAATAACCGACGATTGCGTCATTAATAGTACTGCGCCCATTAGTTCCTCTTTATAGCAGCGGCGCTGTGTGGTCTGTTCCGGCAGTGTGGTTGACGCGTGTGTGGACGGTGAGTGTCAATAATTCCGAGCTATTTCATCTTTAATTCGTATAAACTGGGAGTTAGAACGATAAAGCGGCGGTGTAGCCGCACTTATTCTAGGGTCCAGGTTATCGAGGGTCCTGCAGGGAGCTGTTCTGTCTAGTTTCAGTCGCTTTAACGAGCTTCAGCGTGGCTGGTTGTTGATGGAGGAGAAGCGGGAAGAGAGATCGCAGACATGCTGGATGATGAACAGTGTTTCCGCAGTGATAAGGGACGTGTTGCCGGGGTCGAGCTGTAAAACGGGGAGATCTGTGTTCAGGTCGTGTGCGAGATGAGCGTCTTGTCGAGACGCTGCGTCTCCGCATGGCGACGTGATCACGCGTGTGTGGAAATGTCTCCCGTGTGCCTCTGAGGACAGGAATGGAGATACGGGGTGTCCGGCCGGAGAATGAGAATGCACCCCCCCGTGAGGCCTGCCCGTGAGAGCTGGGGTGAATGAAGGTGATCGGAGGCCCCTAGGCTACAGGTTGTGTAGACACCCCTGGCCATCCCAGTACCAGGAACAAGCGAGAGAAAATACTGTAATAATTCAGTGATGTGTTCAGAGTCAGGGCTGCTACCGCCGATTCACACGGAGTATGACGCGGCACACACACACACACAACTATAGTCTGTACTGTAAGTACACCAATGCAACCAATAAATCAGGTTCACAGCCAATCAGCGAGCTGACAACAGAAATCATGTGAGTTTTTTTTATTTAGGCATAATCAGAACACAAATCGTGCAACAACAACACGATCAGCACAGCAGAGACCAGTGAGCACACCGGGCGAGTCCATTATTACAAGAACAACACCAGCAATCCCAGGACACAGTCAGTCAGTCAAGACACTGCATCCACGATGAGATACGAAAGATACAGGCCACAAACCAAACAGCAGGGCCCTCCAGAACACGTTCTTACCTGTAGAAGGTTTCCTGTCTTGTTTTCCTTGCAGCTCAGCTATGACCCGCAGTTGGGTCTGGCTCAGGCCGACTAGACGACGATCCGGCAGACTTGAAATAACCAGTCCGTCTGGGGATCTTTTTCAGTAGCGCCCCTCCTGCTGGGCTTTTCGCCGTTGGGCCCCGCTATCACGTTCTCTATCGCCCACGCAGCTGAGAGCCAGCGTACACTTGCACCCAAGGTGACCCGCAGGGCGACACCACAGTGATATCAACACCGCCGGAATACATTTGAACTGTGAAACCCGTGGCGTCTGATGGAGCCTGCTCGCAGAATCTGTATGTTATTCTGTACCCATAGAGTGGTAGGAGCTGGGAACTCCTGCTGAATTCGCATGCTAAACTCTACCCTTCAGGCTGGCTTGAGCACAGATGCTTCTCCCTCCCTGTGTTGAACTCCCACCTTCTGTACTAAACACCCTGGTGGGGAATGTTTACACTAAACTCGCTGATAAGAAAGGAATGTTTTAAGTGCTTTCTGAGTCCTGGAGTTTCTTGAGAAAGCTACCTCAAAGACAGGAGGGGGAGGGTGTAGAGAAAAGTGTATATAGGCGATGTAGAGTCATATCCCCCCTGAGCTGCGATAACTCCTGTGGTCCTTATTGTGGCTTCTTGTATGCCTACAGTAAAGCTTGGCTGGACGAACGACACTTCAGGCTCGGATCTCTTGGTTTCTACACATCTATCCGATCATCGAGTCGCAGGCTGTTCACTGGGGCCCACAGGTCCCTTACAAAATAATAATAACGTAACAAATTCGGGTTCTGGGGCTTGTGCCCTCACTGCCTGGGCTCGAACCCGGGTCTTGCTGGCTGAGCTAAAGAAGACCTTCCTCAGTTATGAGCAGGGGCGTGTTCGTTACAGTAACAATAATTCTGTCCAGTCAGGGGCCCCTGGTCAGTCTGGGCCTCTAGGCTACAGCCTAGGCCAGCCTGTTCGTTAATCCGCCCCACTTGTGAGGGTGCACCCCCGCTCAGAGGCCTGGCTGTGAGGGTGCACCCCCGCTCAGAGGCCTGGCTGTGAGGGTGCACCCCCGCTCAGAGGCCTGGCTGTGAGGGTGCACCCCCGCTCA